>NC_087365.1:63692185-64022122 GCF_030014295.1 Loxodonta africana | reverse complement strand
TGAGGGTACTGTTTGAGACAAGGGTCGTATTTAAGACCACTACTTAAGGCAAGGCTACTAGTTAGGGGTGCTAGTTAAGGCCAGGGTACTAGTTAAGGTAAGGCTACTAGATAAGGCTACTAGTTAAGGCAAGGCTACTAGTTTAGGGAACAAACTCAGGGTACTTGTCAAGGCAAGGGTACTGTCCAAGGCTAGTTGTCTAGGCTACTGATCTATGCCCCTAGTCTAGCTGACTAGTCCAGCTTATTAGTCTAAGCTACTACTCTAGCCTTTTCTTGTCTACTGTACCATAGTCTACCTTCATCTACCCCATCCTAAAATACCGTACCGTACCCTATTCTATTCTAATCTATTCGATTTGATTCGATTCAAAGCATTTCGATGCAATTGGACGCGATCGTGCTTGAATCGGCTCGATTCGGCACCATCAGCTCCATTCAGCTTGATTCTGCTCGTTTCAACTCGATTTAACTCAGTGCAGCCTTATTCGGCCCTACTCAGCTCGATTCGACTGTTTTCTACTCTGTCTCTAGTCAACCCCATTTGGCTCCATTCTATTCCTTTCTACACTATTCTACTCTATTCTTTTCTACCCTACCCTACCCTACCCTCCTCTAATCTATTCTAACGGATTCGATTCGACGCGGTTCGAAGCAATTCGACACGATTCATCTTGTTTTGTTTCCATTTGGCTCGATTCGGCTCGAATTGTCTCTATTCAGCTATATACTGCACTATTTGTCTCTATTCGACTCAATTCTACTCTACTCTTCTCTACTTTTCTTTGCTCTACTCTACTGTACTATATTCTATTCTTTCTCTTCAGTACTGTTCTATTCTATTCTACCCTCCGCTCCCCTCCCCTCCCCTTCTCTAAGCTGTTTGATTCGATTTTATTTGACACATTTCCACGCGATTCGAAGTGATTAGGCTTGAATCAGCTCAATTCGGTTCGAATCGGCTCCATTCAGCTCGATTTCGCTCCATTCATCTCGATTTGGCTCAGATTGTGTCGATTCTGCTCCATTAGGCCTTCTTTGGTCCTATTCGGCCCTATCCTGCTCTATTCCACTGTTTTCTACTCTATTCATCTCTATCCGTCTCTATTCGACTCCTTTCAACTCCATTCTATTCCATTCCACACCATTCTCTCCTATTCTCTTGTACTCTGTTCTATTCTACCCTACCCTACCCTACTGCACCCCACCCAGAACTACCCTACTTTAATCTATTCAATTCAGTTCGACGTGATTTGATGGGATTCGACGGAATTTGACGAGATCTGAAGGGATTCAATGGGATTGGAAGACATTTGAAGAGATTCCATGCGACTCGACGTGATTCAGCAGGATTCTATGAGATTCGATGTAATTCGAAGTTAATCGATGTGATACGAAGCGATTCGGCGTGATTCGATGACATTCGCCGTAATTTGACGCGATTCAACCCGATTTGACCCAAAGTGATGTGATTCGATGTGATTCGATGGGCTACGACTCTATTCAGCTACAGTCGGTGTGATTCTGCTTGATTCAGCTCAGTTAGGTACTTTTCGGCACTATACGGCTCTTTTCAGCTGTATTCACCTCCATTCAGCTCTATCCGTCTCTATTCAGTCTATTCGACTCTACTCTTTTCCAATCTATTCCATTCTTTATATTCTGCTCTAATCTCTTCTATTCTACTCTAGTCTATTCTACCCTCCCCTCCCCTTCTCTAATCTATACGTTTTGATTCGATTTTACGAAGTTAACGTGATTCGGATCGATTTGGCTCTCTTCGGCTCAATTAGGCTCCATTTGGCTCGTTTTGGATTGAATCGCTTCGATTCTGCTCGAATCGGCCTTATTGGCCCTATTCTGCTCTATTTGACTCTTTTCTACTCTATTCATCTCTATTTCACTCCATTCTATTCATTCCACACCGTTCTACACTACTCTATTCTGCTCTACCTACCCTACTCTAACTCTAATCGATTCAACGCGATTCCTCTCCTTTTGTCTGCATTCGGCACTATTCAGTTCTATTCGACTCTATTCGACTCTATTGTACTCTAGTCTACTCGTTTGTACTCTAGTCTACTCTTAGCTGATGTATTCTATAGTATGGTTTCTATCCTGTTCTATTCTACTCTATTCTACCGTACCTTATGCTACCCAACTCTAATCTATTCTCATCCATTTGATTGGATACGATTCGACCCATTTCGACGCGATTCGGCTCGATTTGGCTCTATTCTCACTCTATTCCCCTCTACTGTACTCTAGTCTACTCTTTTCTGTATTCTTTCTGTATTGTTCTGTTCTCTTCTATTCTGTTTTATTCTATTCTACTCTACTCTATTCTACCCAACCCTACCATACCCGAACCTCCCCTACTCTAATCTATTCAATTCCATATGATGAATTTTGACCCAATTCGGGTCATATCGTTTAGATTCGTGTCCGTTTGGATCGAATAGTGTCGATTCAGCTTCATTCGGCTCCATTAGGCTCGATTCACTGGATTCGGCTCAGTTTGGCTTGATTTGGCTCAATTCCGCTCGATTCGGCCCTCTTCGGCACTATTTAGCTCTATTTGGATCTTTTCTACTCTCTTCGACTCCATTCGATTTCATCGCACCCCATTCTACTCCATTCTACACTATTCTACTCTACTGTACTCTAATTTACTGTAATTGATTCGATGGGATTCGACGTGATTTGTCTTGTTTCGTCTCCATTCGGCTCGATTTGACTCTATTCGACTCTGTTTGCTCTACTCTCCTCTACTTTTTTCTACCCCATTCTATTGTATTCTTTCTCTTCTGTTCTACTGTGTTCCATTCTATTCTTCTCTATTCTATCCTACCCTACTCTAATCTGTTCTACTTGAGTCGTTTCCACGCATTTCGATGCGATTCGGCTCAAATCGGCTCCATTCCACTCCACTCATCCCCATTCAGTTCAAATCTGTTCGATTCGGCTCTAATCGGCTCCATTTGGCTCTAGTAAGTTCTATTCGGCTCTAATAGGCTCTATTCAGCTCTATTCTCCTCTATTAGACTCTACTCAACTCTATTATCTCTTTTCGACTCCATTCGACTCCATTCTACAGCATTCTACTCCATCATACTCTATTCTCTATTCTATTGTCTTGTACTTTATGCGACTCTAAACAAAAATGTGTTTTTTAGAGTCGTAGTCTATTCTAATCGATTGGATTGGATTTGACTTGAATCGATGGGATTCAATGCAATCCGACGGGATTCGAAGCGACACGGCACGATTCCGCGGGATTCGGCACGATTCGTCTTGATTTCTATCGTTTCGGCTCTTTTTGGCTCTTTCTGGCTCTATTCGTTAATATGGAACTCTATTCTACTCTACTCTTCTATACTCTACACTACTCGACCCTATTCTATTCTTTCAGTTCTCTTCTGTTCTTTTCTACTGCATTCTATTCTACCCTACCCTACCCTACCTTACCCTACTGTAATCTGTTCGATTCTATGTGACACACTTGAAAGAGATTCGACCTGATTTAGGTCGTATCGGTTCGATTCAGCTCCTTTTCCTCCATTAGATTCAAGTCGGTTCTACTCGGCTCTTTTCCGCTCTATTTGGCTCTGTTCAGCAGTATTCGACTCTATTTGTCTCTAGTCTACTCTACCCTACTTTTCTCTACTCTACTGTTTTCTTTCAGTTCTGTCGTAGTCTACCCTACCCTAACCTTACCCGCCCTACACTAATCTATTTGATTCGGTTCAACACATTTCAACGCGATTCGACATGTTTCATCTTGATTCACCTCGAATTTGGTCGATTCGGGTGTATTCAGCTCTGTTCGGCTCTTTTCGGCTCTATTCACCTCTATTCAACTCTATTTCACTCTCTTCTACTCTACTTAATTCTATTCTATTCTTTCTGTTGTGTTCTCTTCTCTTCTCTTCTAAACCTCTCCTACCCTACCCCCCTCTACTCTAATCTATTCAATTCACTTCAATGCATTTCGACGCGATTCCATGTGATTAGGCTTGAATCGGCTCCATTTAGCTCTATTTGACTTGAATCGGGTCGATTCGGCTCAATTCAGCATAGTTAGGCTCGATTCAACCTTCTTCAGCCCTTTTTGGCTCTATTCAGCTCTTTTCTACTTTAATCGTCTCTATTTGGCTCCATTCGACTCCGTTCCACACGATTCGACTCCATTCTACTGCATTCTGCACTATTCTATTCTCTTCTACCCTACCCTACTCTTATCGATTTTAATCAATTTGATTCATTACGATTTGTCTCATTTCCTCTCCATTTGACTCGATTCAGCTTGAATTGGGTCTATTCATCCATAGTCGGCACTGCTCGACTCTGACTATTCGACTCTGCTCAACTCTACTCCATTCTACTCTTTGTGTTCTCCTCTATTCTATTCTACTCTGCCCTAACCTACCGAATCCCAGCCTAACCTACACTACTCTAATCTATTCAATTTAATTGGATTCCATTCAATTCAATACCATTCTGCTCTATTTGACACAGTTCAATGTTATTCGGTGAGATTCCATGAGATTCGATGGGTTTTGGTTGGATTTCATGGGATTCAATGAAATTGGATGCAATAGGATGCGATTAGTTGTGATTTGGCTCAGTTTGGCCCGGTTCATTTTTTTGTCTCTATTTGGCTTGTTTCAGCTCCATTCGGCTACATTCAGCTCGAATCTGGTTGATTCGACTCGATTCGGCTCGATTTGGCTGGATTCGGCTGGATTTGGCCGTATGGGGCCCTGTTCGACGCTATTCAGCTCTATTCCACTCTTTTCTGCTCTATTCATCTCTATTCGACTCCATTCGACTCCATTCCACACCATTCTATTCCATTCTACACTATCCTATTCTACAGAACCCTACCCCACCGTACCCTATCCTAATCTATTCTATTCTGTTGTATCCTATTCTCTTTTTCTATTTTCCCTATTCCATCCCATGCTACTCTACCATACCCTACACTAAACTAACCTACCCTGACCTATGCTGTTCTATTCTATTTTCTCTGTTCCACCGTATGCTACCCTACCCTACGGTACCCGACCGTACCGTACCCTACTACTACTTAGGAGTACTCAATAAGGGTAGTAATTAAGGGTACTAGTTAGGGCAAGGGTACTATTTCAGGCTACTAGTTCATGCCAGGGTACTTGTTAAGGGTACTAGTTAAGCTAAGGTTTATTCGTTAATGGTACTAGTTAATGCCAGGGTAATAGTTAAGGGTACTTGTTAAGGCACTGGTACTTGTTGAGGGTACTGTTGGAGACAAGGGTCGTATTTAAGACCACTACTTAAGGCAAGGCTACTAGTTAGGGGTGCTAGTTAAGGCCAGGGTACTAGTTAAGGTAAGGCTACTAGATAAGACTACTAGTTAAGGCAAGGCTACTAGTTTAGGGAACAAACTCAGGGTACTTGTCAAGGCAAGGGTACTGTCCAAGGCTAGTTGTCTAGGCTACTGATCTATGCCCCTAGTCTAGCTGACTAGTCCAGCTTATTAGTCTAAGCTACTACTCTAGCCTTTTCTTGTCTACTGTACCATAGTCTACCTTCATCTACCCCATCCTAAAATACCGTACCGTACCCTATTCTATTCTAATCTATTCGATTTGATTCGATTCAAAGCATTTCGATGCAATTGGACGCGATCGTGCTTGAATCGGCTCGATTCGGCACCATCAGCTCCATTCAGCTTGATTCTGCTCGTTTCAACTCGATTTAACTCAGTGCAGCCTTATTCGGCCCTACTCAGCTCGATTCGACTGTTTTCTACTCTGTCTCTAGTCAACCCCATTTGGCTCCATTCTATTCCTTTCTACACTATTCTACTCTATTCTTTTCTACCCTACCCTACCCTACCCTCCTCTAATCTATTCTAACGGATTCGATTCGACGCGGTTCGAAGCAATTCGACACGATTCATCTTGTTTTGTTTCCATTTGGCTCAATTCGGCTCGAATTGTCTCTATTCAGCTATATACTGCACTATTTGTCTCTATTCGACTCAATTCTACTCTACTCTTCTCTACTTTTCTTTGCTCTACTCTACTGTACTATATTCTATTCTTTCTCTTCAGTACTGTTCTATTCTATTCTACCCTCCGCTCCCCTCCCCTTCTCTAAGCTGTTTGATTCGATTTTATTTGACACATTTCCACGCGATTCGAAGTGATTAGGCTTGAATCAGCTCAATTCGGTTCGAATCGGCTCCATTCAGCTCGATTTCGCTCCATTCATCTCGATTTGGCTCAGATTGTGTCGATTCTGCTCCATTAGGCCTTCTTTGGTCCTATTCGGCCCTATCCTGCTCTATTCCACTGTTTTCTACTCTATTCATCTCTATCCGTCTCTATTCGACTCCTTTCAACTCCATTCTATTCCATTCCACACCATTCTCTCCTATTCTCTTGTACTCTGTTCTATTCTACCCTACCCTACCCTACTGCACCCCACCCAGAACTACCCTACTTTAATCTATTCAATTCAGTTCGACGTGATTTGATGGGATTCGACGGAATTTGACGAGATCTGAAGGGATTCAATGGGATTGGAAGACATTTGAAGAGATTCCATGCGACTCGACGTGATTCAGCAGGATTCTATGAGATTCGATGTAATTCGAAGTTAATCGATGTGATACGAAGCGATTCGGCGTGATTCGATGACATTCGACGTAATTTGACGCGATTCAACCCGATTTGACCCAAAGTGATGTGATTCGATGTGATTCGATGGGCTACGACTCTATTCAGCTACAGTCGGTGTGATTCTGCTTGATTCAGCTCAATTAGGTACTTTTCGGCACTATACGGCTCTTTTCAGCTGTATTCACCTCCATTCAGCTCTATCCGTCTCTATTCAGTCTATTCGACTCTACTCTTTTCCAATCTATTCCATTCTTTATATTCTGCTCTAATCTCTTCTATTCTACTCTAGTCTATTCTACCCTCCCCTCCCCTTCTCTAATCTATACGTTTTGATTCGATTTTACGAAGTTAACGTGATTCGGATCGATTTGGCTCTCTTCGGCTCAATTAGGCTCCATTTGGCTCGTTTTGGATTGAATCGCTTCGATTCTGCTCGAATCGGCCTTATTGGCCCTATTCTGCTCTATTTGACTCTTTTCTACTCTATTCATCTCTATTTCACTCCATTCTATTCATTCCACACCGTTCTACACTACTCTATTCTGCTCTACCTACCCTACTCTAACTCTAATCGATTCAACGCGATTCCTCTCCTTTTGTCTGCATTCGGCACTATTCAGTTCTATTCGACTCTATTCGACTCTATTGTACTCTAGTCTACTCGTTTGTACTCTAGTCTACTCTTAGCTGATGTATTCTATAGTATGGTTTCTATCCTGTTCTATTCTACTCTATTCTACCGTACCTTATGCTACCCAACTCTAATCTATTCTCATCCATTTGATTGGATACGATTCGACCCATTTCGACGCGATTCGGCTCGATTTGGCTCTATTCTCACTCTATTCCCCTCTACTGTACTCTAGTCTACTCTTTTCTGTATTCTTTCTGTATTGTTCTGTTCTCTTCTATTCTGTTTTATTCTATTCTACTCTACTCTATTCTACCCAACCCTACCATACCCGAACCTCCCCTACTCTAATCTATTCAATTCCATATGATGAATTTTGACCCAATTCGGGTCATATCCTTTAGATTCGTGTCCGTTTGGATCGAATAGTGTCGATTCAGCTTCATTCGGCTCCATTAGGCTCGATTCACTGGATTCGGCTCAGTTTGGCTTGATTTGGCTCAATTCCGCTCGATTCGGCCCTCTTCGGCACTATTTAGCTCTATTTGGATCTTTTCTACTCTCTTCGACTCCATTCGATTTCATCGCACCCCATTCTACTCCATTCTACACTATTCTACTCTACTGTACTCTAATTTACTGTAATTGATTCGATGGGATTCGACGTGATTTGTCTTGTTTCGTCTCCATTCGGCTCGATTTGACTCTATTCGACTCTGTTTGCTCTACTCTCCTCTACTTTTTTCTACCCCATTCTATTGTATTCTTTCTCTTCTGTTCTACTGTGTTCCATTCTATTCTTCTCTATTCTATCCTACCCTACTCTAATCTGTTCTACTTGAGTCGTTTCCACGCATTTCGATGCGATTCGGCTCAAATCGGCTCCATTCCACTCCACTCATCCCCATTCAGTTCAAATCTGTTCGATTCGGCTCTAATCGGCTCCATTTGGCTCTAGTAAGTTCTATTCGGCTCTAATAGGCTCTATTCAGCTCTATTCTCCTCTATTAGACTCTACTCAACTCTATTATCTCTTTTCGACTCCATTCGACTCCATTCTACAGCATTCTACTCCATCATACTCTATTCTCTATTCTATTGTCTTGTACTTTATGCGACTCTAAACAAAAATGTGTTTTTTAGAGTCGTAGTCTATTCTAATCGATTGGATTGGATTTGACTTGAATCGATGGGATTCAATGCAATCCGACGGGATTCGAAGCGACACGGCACGATTCCGCGGGATTCGGCACGATTCGTCTTGATTTCTATCGTTTCGGCTCTTTTTGGCTCTTTCTGGCTCTATTCGTTAATATGGAACTCTATTCTACTCTACTCTTCTATACTCTACACTACTCGACCCTATTCTATTCTTTCAGTTCTCTTCTGTTCTTTTCTACTGCATTCTATTCTACCCTACCCTACCCTACCTTACCCTACTGTAATCTGTTCGATTCTATGTGACACACTTGAAAGAGATTCGACCTGATTTAGGTCGTATCGGTTCGATTCAGCTCCTTTTCCTCCATTAGATTCAAGTCGGTTCTACTCGGCTCTTTTCCGCTCTATTTGGCTCTGTTCAGCAGTATTCGACTCTATTTGTCTCTAGTCTACTCTACCCTACTTTTCTCTACTCTACTGTTTTCTTTCAGTTCTGTCGTAGTCTACCCTACCCTAACCTTACCCGCCCTACACTAATCTATTTGATTCGGTTCAACACATTTCAACGCGATTCGACATGTTTCATCTTGATTCACCTCGAATTTGGTCGATTCGGGTGTATTCAGCTCTGTTCGGCTCTTTTCGGCTCTATTCACCTCTATTCAACTCTATTTCACTCTCTTCTACTCTACTTAATTCTATTCTATTCTTTCTGTTGTGTTCTCTTCTCTTCTCTTCTAAACCTCTCCTACCCTACCCCCCTCTACTCTAATCTATTCAATTCACTTCAATGCATTTCGACGCGATTCCATGTGATTAGGCTTGAATCGGCTCCATTTAGCTCTATTTGACTTGAATCGGGTCGATTCGGCTCAATTCAGCATAGTTAGGCTCGATTCAACCTTCTTCAGCCCTTTTTGGCTCTATTCAGCTCTTTTCTACTTTAATCGTCTCTATTTGGCTCCATTCGACTCCGTTCCACACGATTCGACTCCATTCTACTGCATTCTGCACTATTCTATTCTCTTCTACCCTACCCTACTCTTATCGATTGTAATCAATTTGATTCATTACGATTTGTCTCATTTCCTCTCCATTTGACTCGATTCAGCTTGAATTGGGTCTATTCATCCATAGTCGGCACTGCTCGACTCTGACTATTCGACTCTGCTCAACTCTACTCCATTCTACTCTTTGTGTTCTCCTCTATTCTATTCTACTCTGCCCTAACCTACTGAATCCCAGCCTAACCTACACTACTCTAATCTATTCAATTTAATTGGATTCCATTCAATTCAATACCATTCTGCTCTATTTGACACAGTTCAATGTTATTCGGTGAGATTCCATGAGATTCGATGGGTTTTGGTTGGATTTCATGGGATTCAATGAAATTGGATGCAATAGGATGCGATTAGTTGTGATTTGGCTCAGTTTGGCCCGGTTCATTTTTTTGTCTCTATTTGGCTTGTTTCAGCTCCATTCGGCTACATTCAGCTCGAATCTGGTTGATTCGACTCGATTCGGCTCGATTTGGCTGGATTCGGCTGGATTTGGCCGTATGGGGCCCTGTTCGACGCTATTCAGCTCTATTCCACTCTTTTCTGCTCTATTCATCTCTATTCGACTCCATTCGACTCCATTCCACACCATTCTATTCCATTCTACACTATCCTATTCTACAGAACCCTACCCCACCGTACCCTATCCTAATCTATTCTATTCTGTTGTATCCTATTCTCTTTTTCTATTTTCCCTCTTCCATCCCATGCTACTCTACCATACCCTACACTAAACTAACCTACCCTGACCTATGCTGTTCTATTCTATTTTCTCTGTTCCACCGTATGCTACCCTACCCTACGGTACCCGACCGTACCGTACCCTACTACTACTTAGGAGTACTCAATAAGGGTAGTAATTAAGGGTACTAGTTAGGGCAAGGGTACTATTTCAGGCTACTAGTTCATGCCAGGGTACTTGTTAAGGGTACTAGTTAAGCTAAGGTTTATTCGTTAATGGTACTAGTTAATGCCAGGGTAATAGTTAAGGGTACTTGTTAAGGCACTGGTACTTGTTGAGGGTACTGTTTGAGACAAGGGTCGTATTTAAGACCACTACTTAAGGCAAGGCTACTAGTTAGGGGTGCTAGTTAAGGCCAGGGTACTAGTTAAGGTAAGGCTACTAGATAAGGCTACTAGTTAAGGCAAGGGTACTAGTTTAGGGAACAAACTCAGGGTACTTGTCAAGGCAAGGGTACTGTCCAAGGCTAGTTGTCTAGGCTACTGATCTATGCCCCTAGTCTAGCTGACTAGTCCAGCTTATTAGTCTAAGCTACTACTCTAGCCTTTTCTTGTCTACTGTACCATAGTCTACCTTCATCTACCCCATCCTAAAATACCGTACCGTACCCTATTCTATTCTAATCTATTCGATTTGATTCGATTCAAAGCATTTCGATGCAATTGGACGCGATCGTGCTTGAATCGGCTCGATTCGGCACCATCAGCTCCATTCAGCTTGATTCTGCTCGTTTCAACTCGATTTAACTCAGTGCAGCCTTATTCGGCCCTACTCAGCTCGATTCGACTGTTTTCTACTCTGTCTCTAGTCAACCCCATTTGGCTCCATTCTATTCCTTTCTACACTATTCTACTCTATTCTTTTCTACCCTACCCTACCCTACCCTCCTCTAATCTATTCTAACGGATTCGATTCGACGCGGTTCGAAGCAATTCGACACGATTCATCTTGTTTTGTTTCCATTTGGCTCAATTCGGCTCGAATTGTCTCTATTCAGCTATATACTGCACTATTTGTCTCTATTCGACTCAATTCTACTCTACTCTTCTCTACTTTTCTTTGCTCTACTCTACTGTACTATATTCTATTCTTTCTCTTCAGTACTGTTCTATTCTATTCTACCCTCCGCTCCCCTCCCCTCCCCTTCTCTAAGCTGTTTGATTCGATTTTATTTGACACATTTCCACGCGATTCGAAGTGATTAGGCTTGAATCAGCTCAATTCGGTTCGAATCGGCTCCATTCAGCTCGATTTCGCTCCATTCATCTCGATTTGGCTCAGATTGTGTCGATTCTGCTCCATTAGGCCTTCTTTGGTCCTATTCGGCCCTATCCTGCTCTATTCCACTGTTTTCTACTCTATTCATCTCTATCCGTCTCTATTCGACTCCTTTCAACTCCATTCTATTCCATTCCACACCATTCTCTCCTATTCTCTTGTACTCTGTTCTATTCTACCCTACCCTACCCTACTGCACCCCACCCAGAACTACCCTACTTTAATCTATTCAATTCAGTTCGACGTGATTTGATGGGATTCGACGGAATTTGACGAGATCTGAAGGGATTCAATGGGATTGGAAGACATTTGAAGAGATTCCATGCGACTCGACGTGATTCAGCAGGATTCTATGAGATTCGATGTAATTCGAAGTTAATCGATGTGATACGAAGCGATTCGGCGTGATTCGATGACATTCGACGTAATTTGACGCGATTCAACCCGATTTGACCCAAAGTGATGTGATTCGATGTGATTCGATGGGCTACGACTCTATTCAGCTACAGTCGGTGTGATTCTGCTTGATTCAGCTCAGTTAGGTACTTTTCGGCACTATACGGCTCTTTTCAGCTGTATTCACCTCCATTCAGCTCTATCCGTCTCTATTCAGTCTATTCGACTCTACTCTTTTCCAATCTATTCCATTCTTTATATTCTGCTCTAATCTCTTCTATTCTACTCTAGTCTATTCTACCCTCCCCTCCCCTTCTCTAATCTATACGTTTTGATTCGATTTTACGAAGTTAACGTGATTCGGATCGATTTGGCTCTCTTCGGCTCAATTAGGCTCCATTTGGCTCGTTTTGGATTGAATCGCTTCGATTCTGCTCGAATCGGCCTTATTGGCCCTATTCTGCTCTATTTGACTCTTTTCTACTCTATTCATCTCTATTTCACTCCATTCTATTCATTCCACACCGTTCTACACTACTCTATTCTGCTCTACCTACCCTACTCTAACTCTAATCGATTCAACGCGATTCCTCTCCTTTTGTCTGCATTCGGCACTATTCAGTTCTATTCGACTCTATTCGACTCTATTGTACTCTAGTCTACTCGTTTGTACTCTAGTCTACTCTTAGCTGATGTATTCTATAGTATGGTTTCTATCCTGTTCTATTCTACTCTATTCTACCGTACCTTATGCTACCCAACTCTAATCTAGTCTCATCCATTTGATTGGATACGATTCGACCCATTTCGACGCGATTCGGCTCGATTTGGCTCTATTCTCACTCTATTCCCCTCTACTGTACTCTAGTCTACTCTTTTCTGTATTCTTTCTGTATTGTTCTGTTCTCTTCTATTCTGTTTTATTCTATTCTACTCTACTCTATTCTACCCAACCCTACCATACCCGAACCTCCCCTACTCTAATCTATTCAATTCCATATGATGAATTTTGACCCAATTCGGGTCATATCGTTTAGATTCGTGTCCATTTGGATCGAATAGTGTCGATTCAGCTTCATTCGGCTCCATTAGGCTCGATTCACTGGATTCGGCTCAGTTTGGCTTGATTTGGCTCAATTCCGCTCGATTCGGCCCTCTTCGGCACTATTTAGCTCTATTTGGATCTTTTCTACTCTCTTCGACTCCATTCGATTTCATCGCACCCCATTCTACTCCATTCTACACTATTCTACTCTACTGTACTCTAATTTACTGTAATTGATTCGATGGGATTCGACGTGATTTGTCTTGTTTCGTCTCCATTCGGCTCGATTTGACTCTATTCGACTCTGTTTGCTCTACTCTCCTCTACTTTTTTCTACCCCATTCTATTGTATTCTTTCTCTTCTGTTCTACTGTGTTCCATTCTATTCTTCTCTATTCTATCCTACCCTACTCTAATCTGTTCTACTTGAGTCGTTTCCACGCATTTCGATGCGATTCGGCTCAAATCGGCTCCATTCCACTCCACTCATCCCCATTCAGTTCAAATCTGTTCGATTCGGCTCTAATCGGCTCCATTTGGCTCTAGTAAGTTCTATTCGGCTCTAATAGGCTCTATTCAGCTCTATTCTCCTCTATTAGACTCTACTCAACTCTATTATCTCTTTTCGACTCCATTCGACTCCATTCTACAGCATTCTACTCCATCATACTCTATTCTCTATTCTATTGTCTTGTACTTTATGCGACTCTAAACAAAAATGTGTTTTTTAGAGTCGTAGTCTATTCTAATCGATTGGATTGGATTTGACTTGAATCGATGGGATTCAATGCAATCCGACGGGATTCGAAGCGACACGGCACGATTCCGCGGGATTCGGCACGATTCGTCTTGATTTCTATCGTTTCGGCTCTTTTTGGCTCTTTCTGGCTCTATTCGTTAATATGGAACTCTATTCTGCTCTACTCTTCTATACTCTACACTACTCGACCCTATTCTATTCTTTCAGTTCTCTTCTGTTCTTTTCTACTGCATTCTATTCTACCCTACCCTACCCTACCTTACCCTACTGTAATCTGTTCGATTCTATGTGACACACTTGAAAGAGATTCGACCTGATTTAGGTCGTATCGGTTCGATTCAGCTCCTTTTCCTCCATTAGATTCAAGTCGGTTCTACTCGGCTCTTTTCCGCTCTATTTGGCTCTGTTCAGCAGTATTCGACTCTATTTGTCTCTAGTCTACTCTACCCTACTTTTCTCTACTCTACTGTTTTCTTTCAGTTCTGTCGTAGTCTACCCTACCCTAACCTTACCCGCCCTACACTAATCTATTTGATTCGGTTCAACACATTTCAACGCGATTCGACATGTTTCATCTTGATTCACCTCGAATTTGGTCGATTCGGGTGTATTCAGCTCTGTTCGGCTCTTTTCGGCTCTATTCACCTCTATTCAACTCTATTTCACTCTCTTCTACTCTACTTAATTCTATTCTATTCTTTCTGTTGTGTTCTCTTCTCTTCTCTTCTAAACCTCTCCTACCCTACCCCCCTCTACTCTAATCTATTCAATTCACTTCAATGCATTTCGACGCGATTCCATGTGATTAGGCTTGAATCGGCTCCATTTAGCTCTATTTGACTTGAATCGGGTCGATTCGGCTCAATTCAGCATAGTTAGGCTCGATTCAACCTTCTTCAGCCCTTTTTGGCTCTATTCAGCTCTTTTCTACTTTAATCGTCTCTATTTGGCTCCATTCGACTCCGTTCCACACGATTCGACTCCATTCTACTGCATTCTGCACTATTCTATTCTCTTCTACCCTACCCTACTCTTATCGATTGTAATCAATTTGATTCATTACGATTTGTCTCATTTCCTCTCCATTTGACTCGATTCAGCTTGAATTGGGTCTATTCATCCATAGTCGGCACTGCTCGACTCTGACTATTCGACTCTGCTCAACTCTACTCCATTCTACTCTTTGTGTTCTCCTCTATTCTATTCTACTCTGCCCTAACCTACCGAATCCCAGCCTAACCTACACTACTCTAATCTATTCAATTTAATTGGATTCCATTCAATTCAATACCATTCTGCTCTATTTGACACAGTTCAATGTTATTCGGTGAGATTCCATGAGATTCGATGGGTTTTGGTTGGATTTCATGGGATTCAATGAAATTGGATGCAATAGGATGCGATTAGTTGTGATTTGGCTCAGTTTGGCCCGGTTCATTTTTTTGTCTCTATTTGGCTTGTTTCAGCTCCATTCGGCTACATTCAGCTCGAATCTGGTTGATTCGACTCGATTCGGCTCGATTTGGCTGGATTCGGCTGGATTTGGCCGTATGGGGCCCTGTTCGACGCTATTCAGCTCTATTCCACTCTTTTCTGCTCTATTCATCTCTATTCGACTCCATTCGACTCCATTCCACACCATTCTATTCCATTCTACACTATCCTATTCTACAGAACCCTACCCCACCGTACCCTATCCTAATCTATTCTATTCTGTTGTATCCTATTCTCTTTTTCTATTTTCCCTCTTCCATCCCATGCTACTCTACCATACCCTACACTAAACTAACCTACCCTGACCTATGCTGTTCTATTCTATTTTCTCTGTTCCACCGTATGCTACCCTACCCTACGGTACCCGACCGTACCGTACCCTACTACTACTTAGGAGTACTCAATAAGGGTAGTAATTAAGGGTACTAGTTAGGGCAAGGGTACTATTTCAGGCTACTAGTTCATGCCAGGGTACTTGTTAAGGGTACTAGTTAAGCTAAGGTTTATTCGTTAATGGTACTAGTTAATGCCAGGGTAATAGTTAAGGGTACTTGTTAAGGCACTGGTACTTGTTGAGGGTACTGTTTGAGACAAGGGTCGTATTTAAGACCACTACTTAAGGCAAGGCTACTAGTTAGGGGTGCTAGTTAAGGCCAGGGTACTAGTTAAGGTAAGGCTACTAGATAAGGCTACTAGTTAAGGCAAGGCTACTAGTTTAGGGAACAAACTCAGGGTACTTGTCAAGGCAAGGGTACTGTCCAAGGCTAGTTGTCTAGGCTACTGATCTATGCCCCTAGTCTAGCTGACTAGTCCAGCTTATTAGTCTAAGCTACTACTCTAGCCTTTTCTTGTCTACTGTACCATAGTCTACCTTCATCTACCCCATCCTAAAATACCGTACCGTACCCTATTCTATTCTAATCTATTCGATTTGATTCGATTCAAAGCATTTCGATGCAATTGGACGCGATCGTGCTTGAATCGGCTCGATTCGGCACCATCAGCTCCATTCAGCTTGATTCTGCTCGTTTCAACTCGATTTAACTCAGTGCAGCCTTATTCGGCCCTACTCAGCTCGATTCGACTGTTTTCTACTCTGTCTCTAGTCAACCCCATTTGGCTCCATTCTATTCCTTTCTACACTATTCTACTCTATTCTTTTCTACCCTACCCTACCCTACCCTCCTCTAATCTATTCTAACGGATTCGATTCGACGCGGTTCGAAGCAATTCGACACGATTCATCTTGTTTTGTTTCCATTTGGCTCGATTCGGCTCGAATTGTCTCTATTCAGCTATATACTGCACTATTTGTCTCTATTCGACTCAATTCTACTCTACTCTTCTCTACTTTTCTTTGCTCTACTCTACTGTACTATATTCTATTCTTTCTCTTCAGTACTGTTCTATTCTATTCTACCCTCCGCTCCCCTCCCCTCCCCTTCTCTAAGCTGTTTGATTCGATTTTATTTGACACATTTCCACGCGATTCGAAGTGATTAGGCTTGAATCAGCTCAATTCGGTTCGAATCGGCTCCATTCAGCTCGATTTCGCTCCATTCATCTCGATTTGGCTCAGATTGTGTCGATTCTGCTCCATTAGGCCTTCTTTGGTCCTATTCGGCCCTATCCTGCTCTATTCCACTGTTTTCTACTCTATTCATCTCTATCCGTCTCTATTCGACTCCTTTCAACTCCATTCTATTCCATTCCACACCATTCTCTCCTATTCTCTTGTACTCTGTTCTATTCTACCCTACCCTACCCTACTGCACCCCACCCAGAACTACCCTACTTTAATCTATTCAATTCAGTTCGACGTGATTTGATGGGATTCGACGGAATTTGACGAGATCTGAAGGGATTCAATGGGATTGGAAGACATTTGAAGAGATTCCATGCGACTCGACGTGATTCAGCAGGATTCTATGAGATTCGATGTAATTCGAAGTTAATCGATGTGATACGAAGCGATTCGGCGTGATTCGATGACATTCGACGTAATTTGACGCGATTCAACCCGATTTGACCCAAAGTGATGTGATTCGATGTGATTCGATGGGCTACGACTCTATTCAGCTACAGTCGGTGTGATTCTGCTTGATTCAGCTCAGTTAGGTACTTTTCGGCACTATACGGCTCTTTTCAGCTGTATTCACCTCCATTCAGCTCTATCCGTCTCTATTCAGTCTATTCGACTCTACTCTTTTCCAATCTATTCCATTCTTTATATTCTGCTCTAATCTCTTCTATTCTACTCTAGTCTATTCTACCCTCCCCTCCCCTTCTCTAATCTATACGTTTTGATTCGATTTTACGAAGTTAACGTGATTCGGATCGATTTGGCTCTCTTCGGCTCAATTAGGCTCCATTTGGCTCGTTTTGGATTGAATCGCTTCGATTCTGCTCGAATCGGCCTTATTGGCCCTATTCTGCTCTATTTGACTCTTTTCTACTCTATTCATCTCTATTTCACTCCATTCTATTCATTCCACACCGTTCTACACTACTCTATTCTGCTCTACCTACCCTACTCTAACTCTAATCGATTCAACGCGATTCCTCTCCTTTTGTCTGCATTCGGCACTATTCAGTTCTATTCGACTCTATTCGACTCTATTGTACTCTAGTCTACTCGTTTGTACTCTAGTCTACTCTTAGCTGATGTATTCTATAGTATGGTTTCTATCCTGTTCTATTCTACTCTATTCTACCGTACCTTATGCTACCCAGCTCTAATCTAGTCTCATCCATTTGATTGGATACGATTCGACCCATTTCGACGCGATTCGGCTCGATTTGGCTCTATTCTCACTCTATTCCCCTCTACTGTACTCTAGTCTACTCTTTTCTGTATTCTTTCTGTATTGTTCTGTTCTCTTCTATTCTGTTTTATTCTATTCTACTCTACTCTATTCTACCCAACCCTACCATACCCGAACCTCCCCTACTCTAATCTATTCAATTCCATATGATGAATTTTGACCCAATTCGGGTCATATCGTTTAGATTCGTGTCCGTTTGGATCGAATAGTGTCGATTCAGCTTCATTCGGCTCCATTAGGCTCGATTCACTGGATTCGGCTCAGTTTGGCTTGATTTGGCTCAATTCCGCTCGATTCGGCCCTCTTCGGCACTATTTAGCTCTATTTGGATCTTTTCTACTCTCTTCGACTCCATTCGATTTCATCGCACCCCATTCTACTCCATTCTACACTATTCTACTCTACTGTACTCTAATTTCCTGTAATTGATTCGATGGGATTCGACGTGATTTGTCTTGTTTCGTCTCCATTCGGCTCGATTTGACTCTATTCGACTCTGTTTGCTCTACTCTCCTCTACTTTTTTCTACCCCATTCTATTGTATTCTTTCTCTTCTGTTCTACTGTGTTCCATTCTATTCTTCTCTATTCTATCCTACCCTACTCTAATCTGTTCTACTTGAGTCGTTTCCACGCATTTCGATGCGATTCGGCTCAAATCGGCTCCATTCCACTCCACTCATCCCCATTCAGTTCAAATCTGTTCGATTCGGCTCTAATCGGCTCCATTTGGCTCTAGTAAGTTCTATTCGGCTCTAATAGGCTCTATTCAGCTCTATTCTCCTCTATTAGACTCTACTCAACTCTATTATCTCTTTTCGACTCCATTCGACTCCATTCTACAGCATTCTACTCCATCATACTCTATTCTCTATTCTATTGTCTTGTACTTTATGCGACTCTAAACAAAAATGTGTTTTTTAGAGTCGTAGTCTATTCTAATCGATTGGATTGGATTTGACTTGAATCGATGGGATTCAATGCAATCCGACGGGCTTCGAAGCGACACGGCACGATTCCGCGGGATTCGGCACGATTCGTCTTGATTTCTATCGTTTCGGCTCTTTTTGGCTCTTTCTGGCTCTATTCGTTAATATGGAACTCTATTCTACTCTACTCTTCTATACTCTACACTACTCGACCCTATTCTATTCTTTCAGTTCTCTTCTGTTCTTTTCTACTGCATTCTATTCTACCCTACCCTACCCTACCTTACCCTACTGTAATCTGTTCGATTCTATGTGACACACTTGAAAGAGATTCGACCTGATTTAGGTCGTATCGGTTCGATTCAGCTCCTTTTCCTCCATTAGATTCAAGTCGGTTCTACTCGGCTCTTTTCCGCTCTATTTGGCTCTGTTCAGCAGTATTCGACTCTATTTGTCTCTAGTCTACTCTACCCTACTTTTCTCTACTCTACTGTTTTCTTTCAGTTCTGTCGTAGTCTACCCTACCCTAACCTTACCCGCCCTACACTAATCTATTTGATTCGGTTCAACACATTTCAACGCGATTCGACATGTTTCATCTTGATTCACCTCGAATTTGGTCGATTCGGGTGTATTCAGCTCTGTTCGGCTCTTTTCGGCTCTATTCACCTCTATTCAACTCTATTTCACTCTCTTCTACTCTACTTAATTCTATTCTATTCTTTCTGTTGTGTTCTCTTCTCTTCTCTTCTAAACCTCTCCTACCCTACCCCCCTCTACTCTAATCTATTCAATTCACTTCAATGCATTTCGACGCGATTCCATGTGATTAGGCTTGAATCGGCTCCATTTAGCTCTATTTGACTTGAATCGGGTCGATTCGGCTCAATTCAGCATAGTTAGGCTCGATTCAACCTTCTTCAGCCCTTTTTGGCTCTATTCAGCTCTTTTCTACTTTAATCGTCTCTATTTGGCTCCATTCGACTCCGTTCCACACGATTCGACTCCATTCTACTGCATTCTGCACTATTCTATTCTCTTCTACCCTACCCTACTCTTATCGATTGTAATCAATTTGATTCATTACGATTTGTCTCATTTCCTCTCCATTTGACTCGATTCAGCTTGAATTGGGTCTATTCATCCATAGTCGGCACTGCTCGACTCTGACTATTCGACTCTGCTCAACTCTACTCCATTCTACTCTTTGTGTTCTCCTCTATTCTATTCTACTCTGCCCTAACCTACCGAATCCCAGCCTAACCTACACTACTCTAATCTATTCAATTTAATTGGATTCCATTCAATTCAATACCATTCTGCTCTATTTGACACAGTTCAATGTTATTCGGTGAGATTCCATGAGATTCGATGGGTTTTGGTTGGATTTCATGGGATTCAATGAAATTGGATGCAATAGGATGCGATTAGTTGTGATTTGGCTCAGTTTGGCCCGGTTCATTTTTTTGTCTCTATTTGGCTTGTTTCAGCTCCATTCGGCTACATTCAGCTCGAATCTGGTTGATTCGACTCGATTCGGCTCGATTTGGCTGGATTCGGCTGGATTTGGCCGTATGGGGCCCTGTTCGACGCTATTCAGCTCTATTCCACTCTTTTCTGCTCTATTCATCTCTATTCGACTCCATTCGACTCCATTCCACACCATTCTATTCCATTCTACACTATCCTATTCTACAGAACCCTACCCCACCGTACCCTATCCTAATCTATTCTATTCTGTTGTATCCTATTCTCTTTTTCTATTTTCCCTATTCCATCCCATGCTACTCTACCATACCCTACACTAAACTAACCTACCCTGACCTATGCTGTTCTATTCTATTTTCTCTGTTCCACCGTATGCTACCCTACCCTACGGTACCCGACCGTACCGTACCCTACTACTACTTAGGAGTACTCAATAAGGGTAGTAATTAAGGGTACTAGTTAGGGCAAGGGTACTATTTCAGGCTACTAGTTCATGCCAGGGTACTTGTTAAGGGTACTAGTTAAGCTAAGGTTTATTCGTTAATGGTACTAGTTAATGCCAGGGTAATAGTTAAGGGTACTTGTTAAGGCACTGGTACTTGTTGAGGGTACTGTTTGAGACAAGGGTCGTATTTAAGACCACTACTTAAGGCAAGGCTACTAGTTAGGGGTGCTAGTTAAGGCCAGGGTACTAGTTAAGGTAAGGCTACTAGATAAGGCTACTAGTTAAGGCAAGGGTACTAGTTTAGGGAACAAACTCAGGGTACTTGTCAAGGCAAGGGTACTGTCCAAGGCTAGTTGTCTAGGCTACTGATCTATGCCCCTAGTCTAGCTGACTAGTCCAGCTTATTAGTCTAAGCTACTACTCTAGCCTTTTCTTGTCTACTGTACCATAGTCTACCTTCATCTACCCCATCCTAAAATACCGTACCGTACCCTATTCTATTCTAATCTATTCGATTTGATTCGATTCAAAGCATTTCGATGCAATTGGACGCGATCGTGCTTGAATCGGCTCGATTCGGCACCATCAGCTCCATTCAGCTTGATTCTGCTCGTTTCAACTCGATTTAACTCAGTGCAGCCTTATTCGGCCCTACTCAGCTCGATTCGACTGTTTTCTACTCTGTCTCTAGTCAACCCCATTTGGCTCCATTCTATTCCTTTCTACACTATTCTACTCTATTCTTTTCTACCCTACCCTACCCTACCCTCCTCTAATCTATTCTAACGGATTCGATTCGACGCGGTTCGAAGCAATTCGACACGATTCATCTTGTTTTGTTTCCATTTGGCTCAATTCGGCTCGAATTGTCTCTATTCAGCTATATACTGCACTATTTGTCTCTATTCGACTCAATTCTACTCTACTCTTCTCTACTTTTCTTTGCTCTACTCTACTGTACTATATTCTATTCTTTCTCTTCAGTACTGTTCTATTCTATTCTACCCTCCGCTCCCCTCCCCTCCCCTTCTCTAAGCTGTTTGATTCGATTTTATTTGACACATTTCCACACGATTCGAAGTGATTAGGCTTGAATCAGCTCAATTCGGTTCGAATCGGCTCCATTCAGCTCGATTTCGCTCCATTCATCTCGATTTGGCTCAGATTGTGTCGATTCTGCTCCATTAGGCCTTCTTTGGTCCTATTCGGCCCTATCCTGCTCTATTCCACTGTTTTCTACTCTATTCATCTCTATCCGTCTCTATTCGACTCCTTTCAACTCCATTCTATTCCATTCCACACCATTCTCTCCTATTCTCTTGTACTCTGTTCTATTCTACCCTACCCTACCCTACTGCACCCCACCCAGAACTACCCTACTTTAATCTATTCAATTCAGTTCGACGTGATTTGATGGGATTCGACGGAATTTGACGAGATCTGAAGGGATTCAATGGGATTGGAAGACATTTGAAGAGATTCCATGCGACTCGACGTGATTCAGCAGGATTCTATGAGATTCAATGTAATTCGAAGTTAATCGATGTGATACGAAGCGATTCGGCGTGATTCGATGACATTCGAAGTAATTTGACGCGATTCAACCCGATTTCACCCAAAGTGATGTGATTCGATGTGATTCGATGGGCTACGACTCTATTCAGCTACAGTCGGTGTGATTCTGCTTGATTCAGCTCAATTAGGTACTTTTCGGCACTATACGGCTCTTTTCAGCTGTATTCACCTCCATTCAGCTCTATCCGTCTCTATTCGGTCTATTCGACTCTACTCTTTTCCAATCTATTCCATTCTTTATATTCTGCTCTAATCTCTTCTATTCTACTCTAGTCTATTCTACCCTCCCCTCCCCTTCTCTAATCTATACGTTTTGATTCGATTTTACGAAGTTAACGTGATTCGGATCGATTTGGCTCTCTTCGGCTCAATTAGGCTCCATTTGGCTCGTTTTGGATTGAATCGCTTCGATTCTGCTCGAATCGGCCTTATTGGCCCTATTCTGCTCTATTTGACTCTTTTCTACTCTATTCATCTCTATTTCACTCCATTCTATTCATTCCACACCGTTCTACACTACTCTATTCTGCTCTACCTACCCTACTCTAACTCTAATCGATTCAACGCGATTCCTCTCCTTTTGTCTGCATTCGGCACTATTCAGTTCTATTCGACTCTATTCGACTCTATTGTACTCTAGTCTACTCGTTTGTACTCTAGTCTACTCTTAGCTGATGTATTCTATAGTATGGTTTCTATCCTGTTCTATTCTACTCTATTCTACCGTACCTTATGCTACCCAACTCTAATCTATTCTCATCCATTTGATTGGATACGATTCGACCCATTTCGACGCGATTCGGCTCGATTTGGCTCTATTCTCACTCTATTCCCCTCTACTGTACTCTAGTCTACTCTTTTCTGTATTCTTTCTGTATTGTTCTGTTCTCTTCTATTCTGTTTTATTCTATTCTACTCTACTCTATTCTACCCAACCCTACCATACCCGAACCTCCCCTACTCTAATCTATTCAATTCCATATGATGAATTTTGACCCAATTCGGGTCATATCCTTTAGATTCGTGTCCATTTGGATCGAATAGTGTCGATTCAGCTTCATTCGGCTCCATTAGGCTCGATTCACTGGATTCGGCTCAGTTTGGCTTGATTTGGCTCAATTCCGCTCGATTCGGCCCTCTTCGGCACTATTTAGCTCTGTTTGGATCTTTTCTACTCTCTTCGACTCCATTCGATTTCATCGCACCCCATTCTACTCCATTCTACACTATTCTACTCTACTGTACTCTAATTTCCTGTAATTGATTCGATGGGATTCGACGTGATTTGTCTTGTTTCGTCTCCATTCGGCTCGATTTGACTCTATTCGACTCTGTTTGCTCTACTCTCCTCTACTTTTTTCTACCCCATTCTATTGTATTCTTTCTCTTCTGTTCTACTGTGTTCCATTCTATTCTTCTCTATTCTATCCTACCCTACTCTAATCTGTTCTACTTGAGTCGTTTCCACGCATTTCGATGCGATTCGGCTCAAATCGGCTCCATTCCACTCCACTCATCCCCATTCAGTTCAAATCTGTTCGATTCGGCTCTAATCGGCTCCATTTGGCTCTAGTAAGTTCTATTCGGCTCTAATAGGCTCTATTCAGCTCTATTCTCCTCTATTAGACTCTACTCAACTCTATTATCTCTTTTCGACTCCATTCGACTCCATTCTACAGCATTCTACTCCATCATACTCTATTCTCTATTCTATTGTCTTGTACTTTATGCGACTCTAAACAAAAATGTGTTTTTTAGAGTCGTAGTCTATTCTAATCGATTGGATTGGATTTGACTTGAATCGATGGGATTCAATGCAATCCGATGGGATTCGAAGCGACACGGCACGATTCCGCGGGATTCGGCACGATTCGTCTTGATTTCTATCGTTTCGGCTCTTTTTGGCTCTTTCTGGCTCTATTCGTTAATATGGAACTCTATTCTACTCTACTCTTCTATACTCTACACTACTCGACCCTATTCTATTCTTTCAGTTCTCTTCTGTTCTTTTCTACTGCATTCTATTCTACCCTACCCTACCCTACCTTACCCTACTGTAATCTGTTCGATTCTATGTGACACACTTGAAAGAGATTCGACCTGATTTAGGTCGTATCGGTTCGATTCAGCTCCTTTTCCTCCATTAGATTCAAGTCGGTTCTACTCGGCTCTTTTCCGCTCTATTTGGCTCTGTTCAGCAGTATTCGACTCTATTTGTCTCTAGTCTACTCTACCCTACTTTTCTCTACTCTACTGTTTTCTTTCAGTTCTGTCGTAGTCTACCCTACCCTAACCTTACCCGCCCTACACTAATCTATTTGATTCGATTCAACACATTTCAACGCGATTCGACATGTTTCATCTTGATTCACCTCGAATTTGGTCGATTCGGGTGTATTCAGCTCTGTTCGGCTCTTTTCGGCTCTATTCACCTCTATTCAACTCTATTTCACTCTCTTCTACTCTACTTAATTCTATTCTATTCTTTCTGTTGTGTTCTCTTCTCTTCTAAACCTCTCCTACCCTACCCCCCTCTACTCTAATCTATTCAATTCACTTCAATGCATTTCGACGCGATTCCATGTGATTAGGCTTGAATCGGCTCCATTTAGCTCTATTTGACTTGAATCGGGTCGATTCGGCTCAATTCAGCATAGTTAGGCTCGATTCAACCTTCTTCAGCCCTTTTTGGCTCTATTCAGCTCTTTTCTACTTTAATCGTCTCTATTTGGCTCCATTCGACTCCGTTCCACACGATTCGACTCCATTCTACTGCATTCTGCACTATTCTATTCTCTTCTACCCTACCCTACTCTTATCGATTGTAATCAATTTGATTCATTACGATTTGTCTCATTTCCTCTCCATTTGACTCGATTCAGCTTGAATTGGGTCTATTCATCCATAGTCGGCACTGCTCGACTCTGACTATTCGACTCTGCTCAACTCTACTCCATTCTACTCTTTGTGTTCTCCTCTATTCTATTCTACTCTGCCCTAACCTACCGAATCCCAGCCTAACCTACACTACTCTAATCTATTCAATTTAATTGGATTCCATTCAATTCAATACCATTCTGCTCTATTTGACACAGTTCAATGTTATTCGGTGAGATTCCATGAGATTCGATGGGTTTTGGTTGGATTTCATGGGATTCAATGAAATTGGATGCAATAGGATGCGATTAGTTGTGATTTGGCTCAGTTTGGCCCGGTTCATTTTTTTGTCTCTATTTGGCTTGTTTCAGCTCCATTCGGCTACATTCAGCTCGAATCTGGTTGATTCGACTCGATTCGGCTCGATTTGGCTGGATTCGGCTGGATTTGGCCGTATGGGGCCCTGTTCGACGCTATTCAGCTCTATTCCACTCTTTTCTGCTCTATTCATCTCTATTCGACTCCATTCGACTCCATTCCACACCATTCTATTCCATTCTACACTATCCTATTCTACAGAACCCTACCCCACCGTACCCTATCCTAATCTATTCTATTCTGTTGTATCCTATTCTCTTTTTCTATTTTCCCTATTCCATCCCATGCTACTCTACCATACCCTACACTAAACTAACCTACCCTGACCTATGCTGTTCTATTCTATTTTCTCTGTTCCACCGTATGCTACCCTACCCTACGGTACCCGACCGTACCGTACCCTACTACTACTTAGGAGTACTCAATAAGGGTAGTAATTAAGGGTACTAGTTAGGGCAAGGGTACTATTTCAGGCTACTAGTTCATGCCAGGGTACTTGTTAAGGGTACTAGTTAAGCTAAGGTTTATTCGTTAATGGTACTAGTTAATGCCAGGGTAATAGTTAAGGGTACTTGTTAAGGCACTGGTACTTGTTGAGGGTACTGTTGGAGACAAGGGTCGTATTTAAGACCACTACTTAAGGCAAGGCTACTAGTTAGGGGTGCTGGTTAAGGCCAGGGTACTAGTTAAGGTAAGGCTACTAGATAAGGCTACTAGCTAAGGCAAGGCTACTAGTTTAGGGAACAAACTCAGGGTACTTGTCAAGGCAAGGGTACTGTCCAAGGCTAGTTGTCTAGGCTACTGATCTATGCCCCTAGTCTAGCTGACTAGTCCAGCTTATTAGTCTAAGCTACTACTCTAGCCTTTTCTTGTCTACTGTACCATAGTCTACCTTCATCTACCCCATCCTAAAATACCGTACCGTACCCTATTCTATTCTAATCTATTCGATTTGATTCGATTCAAAGCATTTCGATGCAATTGGACGCGATCGTGCTTGAATCGGCTCGATTCGGCACCATCAGCTCCATTCAGCTTGAGTCTGCTCGTTTCAACTCGATTTAACTCAGTGCAGCCTTATTCGGCCCTACTCAGCTCGATTCGACTGTTTTCTACTCTGTCTCTAGTCAACCCCATTTGGCTCCATTCTATTCCTTTCTACACTATTCTACTCTATTCTTTTCTACCCTACCCTACCCTACCCTCCTCTAATCTATTCTAACGGATTCGATTCGACGCGGTTCGAAGCAATTCGACACGATTCATCTTGTTTTGTTTCCATTTGGCTCGATTCGGCTCGAATTGTCTCTATTCAGCTATATACTGCACTATTTGTCTCTATTCGACTCAATTCTACTCTACTCTTCTCTACTTTTCTTTGCTCTACTCTACTGTACTATATTCTATTCTTTCTCTTCAGTACTGTTCTATTCTATTCTACCCTCCGCTCCCCTCCCCTCCCCTTCTCTAAGCTGTTTGATTCGATTTTATTTGACACATTTCCACGCGATTCGAAGTGATTAGGCTTGAATCAGCTCAATTCGGTTCGAATCGGCTCCATTCAGCTCGATTTCGCTCCATTCATCTCGATTTGGCTCAGATTGTGTCGATTCTGCTCCATTAGGCCTTCTTTGGTCCTATTCGGCCCTATCCTGCTCTATTCCACTGTTTTCTACTCTATTCATCTCTATCCGTCTCTCTTCGACTCCTTTCAACTCCATTCTATTCCATTCCACACCATTCTCTCCTATTCTCTTGTACTCTGTTCTATTCTACCCTACCCTACCCTACTGCACCCCACCCAGAACTACCCTACTTTAATCTATTCAATTCAGTTCGACGTGATTTGATGGGATTCGACGGAATTTGACGAGATCTGAAGGGATTCAATTGGATTGGAAGACATTTGAAGAGATTCCATGCGACTCGACGTGATTCAGCAGGATTCTATGAGATTCGATGTAATTCGAAGTTAATCGATGTGATACGAAGCGATTCGGCGTGATTCGATGACATTCGACGTAATTTGACGCGATTCGACCCGATTCGACCCGATTTCACCCAAAGTGATGTGATTCCATGTGATTCGATGGGCTACGACTCTATTCAGCTACAGTCGGTGTGATTCTGCTTGATTCAGCTCAATTAGGTGCTTTTCGGCACTATACGCCTCTTTTCAGCTGTATTCACCTCCATTCAGCTCTATCCGTCTCTATTCGGTCTATTCGACTCTACTCTTTTCCAATCTATTCCATTCTTTATATTCTGCTCTAATCTCTTCTATTCTACTCTAGTCTATTCTACCCTCCCCTCCCCTTCTCTAATCTATACGTTTTGATTCGATTTTACGAAGTTAACGTGATTCGGATCGATTTGGCTCTCTTCGGCTCAATTAGGCTCCATTTGGCTCGTTTTGGATTGAATCGCTTCGATTCTGCTCGAATCGGCCTTATTGGCCCTATTCTGCTCTATTTGACTCTTTTCTACTCTATTCATCTCTATTTCACTCCATTCTATTCATTCCACACCATTCTACACTACTCTATTCTGCTCTACCTACCCTACTCTAACTCTAATCGATTCAACGCGATTCCTCTCCTTTTGTCTGCATTCGGCACTATTCAGTTCTATTCGACTCTATTCGACTCTATTGTACTCTAGTCTACTCGTTTGTACTCTAGTCTACTCTTAGCTGATGTATTCTATAGTATGGTTTCTATCCTGTTCTATTCTACTCTATTCTACCGTACCTTATGCTACCCAACTCTAATCTAGTCTCATCCATTTGATTGGATACGATTCGACCCATTTCGACGCGATTCGGCTCGATTTGGCTCTATTCTCACTCTATTCCCCTCTACTGTACTCTAGTCTACTCTTTTCTGTATTCTTTCTGTATTGTTCTGTTCTCTTCTATTCTGTTTTATTCTATTCTACTCTACTCTATTCTACCCAACCCTACCATACCCAAACCTCCCCTACTCAAATCTATTCAATTCCATACGATGAATTTTGACCCAATTCGGGTCATATCCTTTAGATTCGTGTCCATTTGGATCGAATAGTGTCGATTCAGCTTCATTCGGCTCCATTAGGCTCGATTCACTGGATTCGGCTCAGTTTGGCTTGATTTGGCTCAATTCCGCTCGATTCGGCCCTCTTCGGCACTATTTAGCTCTATTTGGATCTTTTCTACTCTCTTCAACTCCATTCGATTTCATCGCACCCCATTCTACTCCATTCTACACTATTCTACTCTACTGTACTCTAATTTACTGTAATTGATTCGATGGGATTCGACGTGATTTGTCTTGTTTCGTCTCCATTCGGCTCGATTTGACTCTATTCGACTCTGTTTACTCTACTCTCCTCTACTTTTTTCTACCCCATTCTATTGTATTCTTTCTCTTCTGTTCTACTGTGTTCCATTCTAGTCTTCTCTATTCTATCCTACCCTACTCTAATCTGTTCTACTTGAGTCGTTTCCACGCATTTCGATGCGATTCGGCTCCATTCCACTCCACTCATCCCCATTCAGTTCAAATCTGTTCGATTCGGCTCTAATCGGCTCCATTTGGCTCTAGTAAGTTCTATTCGGCTCTAATAGGCTCTATTCAGCTCTATTCTCCTCTATTAGACTCTACTCAACTCTATTATCTCTTTTCGACTCCATTCGACTCCATTCTACAGCATTCTACTCCATCATACTCTATTCTCTATTCTATTGTCTTGTACTTTATGCGACTCTAAACAAAAATGTGTTTTTTAGAGTCGTAGTCTATTCTAATCGATTGGATTGGATTTGACTTGAATCGATGGGATTCAATGCAATCCGACGGGCTTCGAAGCGACACGGCACGATTCCGCGGGATTCGGCACGATTCGTCTTGATTTCTATCGTTTCGGCTCTTTTTGGCTCTTTCTGGCTCTATTCGTTAATATGGAACTCTATTCTACTCTACTCTTCTATACTCTACACTACTCGACCCTATTCTATTCTTTCAGTTCTCTTCTGTTCTTTTCTACTGCATTCTATTCTACCCTACCCTACCCTACCTTACCCTACTGTAATCTGTTCGATTCTATGTGACACACTTGAAAGAGATTCGACCTGATTTAGGTCGTATCGGTTCGATTCAGCTCCTTTTCCTCCATTAGATTCAAGTCGGTTCTACTCGGCTCTTTTCCGCTCTATTTGGCTCTGTTCAGCAGTATTCGACTCTATTTGTCTCTAGTCTACTCTACCCTACTTTTCTCTACTCTACTGTTTTCTTTCAGTTCTGTCGTAGTCTACCCTACCCTAACCTTACCTGCCCTACACTAATCTATTTGATTCGATTCAACACATTTCAACGCGATTCGACATGTTTCATCTTGATTCACCTCGAATTTGGTCGATTCGGGTGTATTCAGCTCTGTTCGGCTCTTTTCGGCTCTATTCACCTCTATTCAACTCTATTTCACTCTCTTCTACTCTACTTAATTCTATTCTATTCTTTCTGTTGTGTTCTCTTCTCTTCTAAACCTCTCCTACCCTACCCCCCTCTACTCTAATCTATTCAATTCACTTCAATGCATTTCGACGCGATTCCATGTGATTAGGCTTGAATCGGCTCCATTTAGCTCTATTTGACTTGAATCGGGTCGATTCGGCTCAATTCAGCATAGTTAGGCTCGATTCAACCTTCTTCAGCCCTTTTTGGCTCTATTCAGCTCTTTTCTACTTTAATCGTCTCTATTTGGCTCCATTCGACTCCGTTCCACACGATTCGACTCCATTCTACTGCATTCTGCACTATTCTATTCTCTTCTACCCTACCCTACTCTTATCGATTTTAATCAATTTGATTCATTACGATTTGTCTCATTTCCTCTCCATTTGACTCGATTCAGCTTGAATTGGATCTATTCATCTATAGTCGGCACTGCTCGACTCTGACTATTCGACTCTGCTCAACTCTACTCCATTCTACTCTTTGTGTTCTCCTCTATTCTATTCTACTCTGCCCTAACCTACCGAATCCCAGCCTAACCTACACTACTCTAATCTATTCAATTTAATTGGATTCCATTCAATTCAATACCATTCTGCTCTATTTGACACAGTTCAATGTTATTCGGTGAGACTCCATGAGATTCGATGGGTTTTGGTTGGATTTCATGGGATTCAATGAAATTGGGTGCAATAGGATGCGATTAGTTGTGATTTGGCTCAGTTTGGCCCGGTTCATTTTTTTGTCTCTATTTGGCTTGTTTCAGCTCCATTCGGCTACATTCAGCTCGAATCTGGTTGATTCGACTCGATTCGGCTCGATTTGGCTTGATTCGGCTGGATTTGGCCGTATGGGGCCCTGTTCGGCACTATTCAGTTCTATTCCACTCTTTTCTGCTCTATTCATCTCTATTCGACTCCATTCGACTCCATTCCACACCATTCTATTCCATTCTACACTATCCTATTCTACAGAACCCTACCCCACCGTACCCTATCCTAATCTATTCTATTCTGTTGTATCCTATTCTCTTTTTCTATTTTCCCTCTTCCATCCCATGCTTCTCTACCATACCCTACACTAAACTAACCTACCCTGACCTATGCTGTTCTATTCTATTTTCTCTGTTCCACCGTATGCTACCCTACCCTACGGTACCCGACCGTACCGTACCCTACTACTTAGGAGTACTCAATAAGGGTAGTAATTAACGGTACTAGTTAGGGCAAGGGTACTATTTCAGGTTACTAGTTCATGCCAGGGTACTTGTTAAGGGTACTAGTTAAGCTAAGGTTTATTCGTTAATGGTACTAGTTAATGCCAGGGTAATAGTTAAGGGTACTTGTTAAGGCACTGGTACTTGTTGAGGGTACTGTTTGAGACAAGGGTCTTATTTAACACCACTACTTAAGGCAAGGCTACTAGTTAGGGGTACTAGTTAAGGCCAGGGTACTAGTTAAGGTAAGGCTACTAGATAAGGCTACTAGTTAAGGCAAGGCTGCTAGTTTAGGGAACAAACTCAGGGTACTTGTCAAGGCAAGGGTACTGTCCAAGGCTAGTTGTCGAGGCTACTGATCTATGCCCCTAGTCTAGCTGACTAGTTCAGCTTATTAGTCTAAGCTACTACTCTAGCCTTTTCTTGTCTACTGTACCATAGTCTACCTTCATCTACCCCATCCTAAAATACCGTACCGTACCCTATTCTATTCTAATCTATTCGATTTGATTCGATTCAAAGCATTTCGATGCAATTGGACGCGATCGTGCTTGAATCGGCTCGATTCGGCACCATCAGCTCCATTCAGCTTGATTCTGCTCGTTTCAACTCGATTTAACTCAGTGCAGCCTTATTCGGCCCTGCTCAGCTCGATTCGACTGTTTTCTACTCTGTCTCTAGTCAACCCCATTTGGCTCCATTCTACTCCTTTCTACACTATTCTACTCTATTCTTTTCTACCCTACCCTACCCTCCTCTAATCTATTCTAACGGATTCGATTCGACGCGGTTCGAAGCAATTCGACACGATTCATCTTGTTTTGTTTCCATTTGGCTCGATTCGGCTCGAATTGGCTCTATTCAGCTATACACTGCACTATTTGTCTCTATTCGACTCAATTCTACTCTACTCTTCTCTACTTTTCTTTGCTCTACTCTACTGTACTGTATTCTATTCTTTCTCTTCAGTACTGTTCTATTCTATTCTACCCTCCGCTCCCCTCCCCTCCCCTTCTCTAAGCTGTTTGATTCGATTTTATTTGACACATTTCCACGCGATTCGAAGTGATTAGGCTTGAATCAGCTCAATTCGGTTTGAATCGGCTCCATTCAGCTCGATTTCGCTCCATTCATCTCGATTTGGCTCAGATTGTGTCGATTCTGCTCCATTAGGCCTTCTTTGGTCCTATTCGGCCCCATCCTGCTCTATTCCACTGTTTTCTACTCTATTCATCTCTGTCCGTCTCTATTCGACTCCTTTCACCTCCATTCTATTCCATTCTACACCATTCTCTCCTATTCTCTTGTACTCTGTTCTATTCTACCCTACCCTACCCTACTGCACCCCACCCAGAACTACCCTACTTTAATCTATTCAATTCAGTTCGACGTGATTTGATGGGATTCGACGGAATTTGACGACATCTGAAGGGATTCAATGGGATTCGAAGACATTTGAAGAGATTCCATGTGACTCGACGTGATTCAGCAGGATTCTATGAGATGCGATGTAATTCGAAGTTTATGTGATACGAAGCGATTCGGCGTGATTCGATGACACTCGACGTAATTTGACGGGATTCGACCCGATTTGACCCAAAGTGATGTGATTCGATGTGATTCGATGGGCTACGACTCTATTCAGCTACAGTCGGTGTGATTCTGCTTGATTCAGCTCAATTAGGTGGTTTTCGGCACTATACGCCTCTTTTCAGCTGTATTCACCTCCATTCAGCTCTATCCGTCTCTATTCGGTCTATTCGACTCTACTCTTTTCCAATCTATTCCATTCTTTATATTCTGCTCTAATCTCTTCTATTCTACTCTAGTCTATTCTACCCTCCCCTCCCCTTCTCTAATCTATACGTTTTGATTCGATTTTACGAAGTTAACGTGATTCGGATCGATTTGGCTCTCTTCGGCTCAATTAGGCTCCATTTGGCTCGTTTTGGATTGAATCGCTTCGATTCTGCTCGAATCGGCCTTATTGGCCCTATTCTGCTCTATTTGACTCTTTTCTACTCTATTCATCTCTATTTCACTCCATTCTATTCATTCCACACCATTCTACACTACTCTATTCTGCTCTACCTACCCTACTCTAACTCTAATCGATTCAACGCGATTCCTCTCCTTTTGTCTGCATTCGGCACTATTCAGTTCTATTCGACTCTATTCGACTCTATTGTACTCTAGTCTACTCGTTTGTACTCTAGTCTACTCTTAGCTGATGTATTCTATAGTATGGTTTCTATCCTGTTCTATTCTACTCTATTCTACCGTACCTTATGCTACCCAACTCTAATCTAGTCTCATCCATTTGATTGGATACGATTCGACCCATTTCGACGCGATTCGGCTCGATTTGGCTCTATTCTCACTCTATTCCCCTCTACTATACTCTAGTCTACTCTTTTCTGTATTCTTTCTGTATTGTTCTGTTCTCTTCTATTCTGTTTTATTCTATTCTACTCTACTCTATTCTACCCAACCCTACCATACCCGAACCTCCCCTACTCTAATCTATTCAATTCCATATGATGAATTTTGACCCAATTCGGGTCATATCCTTTAGATTCGTGTCCATTTGGATCGAATAGTGTCGATTCAGCTTCATTCGGCTCCATTAGGCTCGATTCACTGGATTCGGCTCAGTTTGGCTTGATTTGGCTCAATTCCGCTCGATTCGGCCCTCTTCGGCACTATTTAGCTCTATTTGGATCTTTTCTACTCTCTTCGACTCCATTCGATTTCATCGCACCCCATTCTACTCCATTCTACACTATTCTACTCTACTGTACTCTAATTTACTGTAATTGATTCGATGGGATTCGACGTGATTTGTCTTGTTTCGTCTCCATTCGGCTCGATTTGACTCTATTCGACTCTGTTTGCTCTACTCTCCTCTACTTTTTTCTACCCCATTCTATTGTATTCTTTCTCTTCTGTTCTACTGTGTTCCATTCTATTCTTCTCTATTCTATCCTACCCTACTCTAATCTGTTCTACTTGAGTCGTTTCCACGCATTTCGATGCGATTCGGCTCAAATCGGCTCCATTCCACTCCACTCATCCCCATTCAGTTCAAATCTGTTCGATTCGGCTCTAATCGGCTCCATTTGGCTCTAGTAAGTTCTATTCGGCTCTAATAGGCTCTATTCAGCTCTATTCTCCTCTATTAGACTCTACTCAACTCTATTATCTCTTTTCGACTCCATTCGACTCCATTCTACAGCATTCTACTCCATCATACTCTATTCTCTATTCTATTGTCTTGTACTTTATGCGACTCTAAACAAAAATGTGTTTTTTAGAGTCGTAGTCTATTCTAATCGATTGGATTGGATTTGACTTGAATCGATGGGATTCAATGCAATCCGACGGGATTCGAAGCGATACGGCACGATTCCGCGGGATTCGGCACGATTCGTCTTGATTTCTATCCTTTCGGCTCTTTTGGCTCTTTCTGGCTCTATTCGTTAATATGGAACTCTATTCTACTCTACTCTTCTATACTCTACACTACTCGACCCTATTCTATTCTTTCAGTTCTCTTCTGTTCTTTTCTACTGCATTCTATTCTACCCTACCCTACCCTACCTTACCCTACTGTAATCTGTTCGATTCTATGTGACACACTTGAAAGAGATTCGACCTGATTTAGGTCGTATCGGTTCGATTCAGCTCCTTTTCCTCCATTAGATTCAAGTCGGTTCTACTCGGCTCTTTTCCGCTCTATTTGGCTCTGTTCAGCAGTATTCGACTCTATTTGTCTCTAGTCTACTCTACCCTACTTTTCTCTACTCTACTGTTTTCTTTCAGTTCTGTCGTAGTCTACCCTACCCTAACCTTACCTGCCCTACACTAATCTATTTGATTCGATTCAACACATTTCAACGCGATTCGACATGTTTCATCTTGATTCACCTCGAATTTGGTCGATTCGGGTGTATTCAGCTCTGTTCGGCTCTTTTCGGCTCTATTCACCTCTATTCAACTCTATTTCACTCTCTTCTACTCTACTTAATTCTATTCTATTCTTTCTGTTGTGTTCTCTTCTCTTCTAAACCTCTCCTACCCTACCCCCCTCTACTCTAATCTATTCAATTCACTTCAATGCATTTCGACGCGATTCCATGTGATTAGGCTTGAATCGGCTCCATTTAGCTCTATTTGACTTGAATCGGGTCGATTCGGCTCAATTCAGCATAGTTAGGCTCGATTCAACCTTCTTCAGCCCTTTTTGGCTCTATTCAGCTCTTTTCTACTTTAATCGTCTCTATTTGGCTCCATTCGACTCCGTTCCACACGATTCGACTCCATTCTACTGCATTCTGCACTATTCTATTCTCTTCTACCCTACCCTACTCTTATCGATTTTAATCAATTTGATTCATTACGATTTGTCTCATTTCCTCTCCATTTGACTCAATTCAGCTTGAATTGGATCTATTCATCTATAGTCGGCACTGCTCGACTCTGACTATTCGACTCTGCTCAACTCTACTCCATTCTACTCTTTGTGTTCTCCTCTATTCTATTCTACTCTGCCCTAACCTACCGAATCCCAGCCTAACCTACACTACTCTAATCTATTCAATTTAATTGGATTCCATTCAATTCAATACTATTCTGCTCTATTTGACACAGTTCAATGTTATTCGGTGAGACTCCATGAGATTCGATGGGTTTTGGTTGGATTTCATGGGATTCAATGAAATTGGGTGCAATAGGATGCGATTAGTTGTGATTTGGCTCAGTTTGGCCCGGTTCATTTTTTTGTCTCTATTTGGCTTGTTTCAGCTCCATTCGGCTACATTCAGCTCGAATCTGGTTGATTCGACTCGATTCGGCTCGATTTGGCTTGATTCGGCTGGATTTGGCCGTATGGGGCCCTGTTCGGCACTATTCAGCTCTATTCCACTCTTTTCTGCTCTATTCATCTCTATTCGACTCCATTCGACTCCATTCCACACCATTCTATTCCATTCTACACTATCCTATTCTACAGAACCCTACCCCACCGTACCCTATCCTAATCTATTCTATTCTGTTGTATCCTATTCTCTTTTTCTATTTTCCCTATTCCATCCCATGCTTCTCTACCATACCCTACACTAAACTAACCTACCCTGACCTATGCTGTTCTATTCTATTTTCTCTGTTCCACCGTATGCTACCCTACCCTACGGTACCCGACCGTACCGTACCCTACTACTTAGGAGTACTCAATAAGGGTAGTAATTAAGGGTACTAGTTAGGGCAAGGGTACTATTTCAGGCTACTAGTTCATGCCAGGGTACTTGTTAAGGGTACTAGTTAAGCTAAGGTTTATTCGTTAATGGTACTAGTTAATGCCAGGGTAATAGTTAAGGGTACTTGTTAAGGCACTGGTACTTGTTGAGGGTACTGTTTGAGACATGGGTCTTATTTAACACCACTACTTAAGGCAAGGCTACTAGTTCTGGGTACTAGTTAAGGCCAGGGTACTAGTTAAGGTAAGGCTACTAGATAAGGCTACTAGTTAAGGCAAGGCTGCTAGTTTAGGGAACAAACTCAGGGTACTTGTCAAGGCAAGGGTACTGTCCAAGGCTAGTTGTCGAGGCTACTGATCTATGCCCCTAGTCTAGCTGACTAGTCCAGCTTATTAGTCTAAGCTCCTCTCTAGCCTTTTCCTGTCTACTGTACCATAGTCTACCTTCATCTACCCCATCCTAAAATACCGTACCGTACCCTATTCTATTCTAATCTATTCGATTTGATTCGATTCAAAGCATTTCGATGCAATTGGACGCGATCGTGCTTGAATCGGCTCGATTCGGCACCATCAGCTCCATTCAGCTTGATTCTGCTCGTTTCAACTCGATTTAACTCAGTGCAGCCTTATTCGGCCCTACTCAGCTCGATTCGACTGTTTTCTACTCTGTCTCTAGTCAACCCCATTTGGCTCCATTCTACTCCTTTCTACACTATTCTACTCTATTCTTTTCTACCCTACCCTACCCTCCTCTAATCTATTCTAACGGATTCGATTCGACGCGGTTCGAAGCAATTCGACACGATTCATCTTGTTTTGTTTCCATTTGGCTCGATTCGGCTCGAATTGGCTCTATTCAGCTATACACTGCACTATTTGTCTCTATTCGACTCAATTCTACTCTACTCTTCTCTACTTTTCTTTGCTCTACTCTACTGTACTGTATTCTATTCTTTCTCTTCAGTACTGTTCTATTCTATTCTACCCTCCGCTCCCCTCCCCTCCCCTTCTCTAAGCTGTTTGATTCGATTTTATTTGACACATTTCCACGCGATTCGAAGTGATTAGGCTTGAATCAGCTCAATTCGGTTTGAATCGGCTCCATTCAGCTCGATTTCGCTCCATTCATCTCGATTTGGCTCAGATTGTGTCGATTCTGCTCCATTAGGCCTTCTTTGGTCCTATTCGGCCCCATCCTGCTCTATTCCACTGTTTTCTACTCTATTCATCTCTGTCCGTCTCTATTCGACTCCTTTCACCTCCATTCTATTCCATTCTACACCATTCTCTCCTATTCTCTTGTACTCTGTTCTATTCTACCCTACCCTACCCTACTGCACCCCACCCTGAACTACCCTACTTTAATCTATTCAATTCAGTTCGACGTGATTTGATGGGATTCGACGGAATTTGACGACATCTGAAGGGATTCAATGGGATTCGAAGACATTTGAAGAGATTCCATGCGACTCGACGTGATTCAGCAGGATTCTATGAGATGCGATGTAATTCGAAGTTTATGTGATACGAAGCGATTCGGCGTGATTCGATGACACTCGACGTAATTTGACGCGATTCGACCCGATTTGACCCAAAGTGATGTGATTCGATGTGATTCGATGGGCTACGACTCTATTCAGCTACAGTCGGTGTGATTCTGCTTGATTCAGCTCAATTAGGTGGTTTTCGGCACTATACGCCTCTTTTCAGCTGTATTCACCTCCATTCAGCTCTATCCGTCTCTATTCGGTCTATTCAGAGAGATAGTATTCCAATCTATTCCATTCTTTATATTCTGCTCTAATCTCTTCTATTCTACTCTAGTCTATTCTACCCTCCCCTCCCCTTCTCTAATCTATACGTTTTGATTCGATTTTACGAAGTTAACGTGATTCGGATCGATTTGGCTCTCTTCGGCTCAATTAGGCTCCATTTGGCTCGTTTTGGATTGAATCGCTTCGATTCTGCTCGAATCGGCCTTATTGGCCCTATTCTGCTCTATTTGACTCTTTTCTACTCTATTCATCTCTATTTCACTCCATTCTATTCATTCCACACCATTCTACACTACTCTATTCTGCTCTACCTACCCTACTCTAACTCTAATCGATTCAACGCGATTCCTCTCCTTTTGTCTGCATTCGGCACTATTCAGTTCTATTCGACTCTATTCGACTCTATTGTACTCTAGTCTACTCGTTTGTACTCTAGTCTACTCTTAGCTGATGTATTCTATAGTATGGTTTCTATCCTGTTCTATTCTACTCTATTCTACCGTACCTTATGCTACCCAACTCTAATCTAGTCTCATCCATTTGATTGGATACGATTCGACCCATTTCGACGCGATTCGGCTCGATTTGGCTCTATTCTCACTCTATTCCCCTCTACTATACTCTAGTCTACTCTTTTCTGTATTCTTTCTGTATTGTTCTGTTCTCTTCTATTCTGTTTTATTCTATTCTACTCTACTCTATTCTACCCAACCCTACCATACCCGAACCTCCCCTACTCTAATCTATTCAATTCCATATGATGAATTTTGACCCAATTCGGGTCATATCCTTTAGATTCGTGTCCATTTGGATCGAATAGTGTCGATTCAGCTTCATTCGGCTCCATTAGGCTCGATTCACTGGATTCGGCTCAGTTTGGCTTGATTTGGCTCAATTCCGCTCGATTCGGCCCTCTTCGGCACTATTTAGCTCTATTTGGATCTTTTCTACTCTCTTCGACTCCATTCGATTTCATCGCACCCCATTCTACTCCATTCTACACTATTCTACTCTACTGTACTCTAATTTACTGTAATTGATTCGATGGGATTCGACGTGATTTGTCTTGTTTCGTCTCCATTCGGCTCGATTTGACTCTATTCGACTCTGTTTGCTCTACTCTCCTCTACTTTTTTCTACCCCATTCTATTGTATTCTTTCTCTTCTGTTCTACTGTGTTCCATTCTATTCTTCTCTATTCTATCCTACCCTACTCTAATCTGTTCTACTTGAGTCGTTTCCACGCATTTCGATGCGATTCGGCTCAAATCGGCTCCATTCCACTCCACTCATCCCCATTCAGTTCAAATCTGTTCGATTCGGCTCTAATCGGCTCCATTTGGCTCTAGTAAGTTCTATTCGGCTCTAATAGGCTCTATTCAGCTCTATTCTCCTCTATTAGACTCTACTCAACTCTATTATCTCTTTTCGACTCCATTCGACTCCATTCTACAGCATTCTACTCCATCATACTCTATTCTCTATTCTATTGTCTTGTACTTTATGCGACTCTAAACAAAAATGTGTTTTTTAGAGTCGTAGTCTATTCTAATCGATTGGATTGGATTTGACTTGAATCGATGGGATTCAATGCAATCCGACGGGATTCGAAGCGATACGGCACGATTCCGCGGGATTCGGCACGATTCGTCTTGATTTCTATCCTTTCGGCTCTTTTGGCTCTTTCTGGCTCTATTCGTTAATATGGAACTCTATTCTACTCTACTCTTCTATACTCTACACTACTCGACCCTATTCTATTCTTTCAGTTCTCTTCTGTTCTTTTCTACTGCATTCTATTCTACCCTACCCTACCCTACCTTACCCTACTGTAATCTGTTCGATTCTATGTGACACACTTGAAAGAGATTCGACCTGATTTAGGTCGTATCGGTTCGATTCAGCTCCTTTTCCTCCATTAGATTCAAGTCGGTTCTACTCGGCTCTTTTCCGCTCTATTTGGCTCTGTTCAGCAGTATTCGACTCTATTTGTCTCTAGTCTACTCTACCCTACTTTTCTCTACTCTACTGTTTTCTTTCAGTTCTGTCGTAGTCTACCCTACCCTAACCTTACCTGCCCTACACTAATCTATTTGATTCGATTCAACACATTTCAACGCAATTCGACATGTTTCATCTTGATTCACCTCGAATTTGGTCGATTCGGGTGTATTCAGCTCTGTTCGGCTCTTTTCGGCTCTATTCACCTCTATTCAACTCTATTTCACTCTCTTCTACTCTACTTAATTCTATTCTATTCTTTCTGTTGTGTTCTCTTCTCTTCTAAACCTCTCCTACCCTACCCCCCTCTACTCTAATCTATTCAATTCACTTCAATGCATTTCGACGCGATTCCATGTGATTAGGCTTGAATCGGCTCCCTTTAGCTCTATTTGACTTGAATCGGGTCGATTCGGCTCAATTCAGCATAGTTAGGCTCGATTCAACCTTCTTCAGCCCTTTTTGGCTCTATTCAGCTCTTTTCTACTTTAATCGTCTCTATTTGGCTCCATTCGACTCCGTTCCACACGATTCGACTCCATTCTACTGCATTCTGCACTATTCTATTCTCTTCTACCCTACCCTACTCTTATCGATTTTAATCAATTTGATTCATTACGATTTGTCTCATTTCCTCTCCATTTGACTCAATTCAGCTTGAATTGGATCTATTCATCTATAGTCGGCACTGCTCGACTCTGACTATTCGACTCTGCTCAACTCTACTCCATTCTACTCTTTGTGTTCTCCTCTATTCTATTCTACTCTGCCCTAACCTACCGAATCCCAGCCTAACCTACACTACTCTAATCTATTCAATTTAATTGGATTCCATTCAATTCAATACTATTCTGCTCTATTTGACACAGTTCAATGTTATTCGGTGAGACTCCATGAGATTCGATGGGTTTTGGTTGGATTTCATGGGATTCAATGAAATTGGGTGCAATAGGATGCGATTAGTTGTGATTTGGCTCAGTTTGGCCCGGTTCATTTTTTTGTCTCTATTTGGCTTGTTTCAGCTCCATTCGGCTACATTCAGCTCGAATCTGGTTGATTCGACTCGATTCGGCTCGATTTGGCTGGATTCGGCTGGATTTGGCCGTATGGGGCCCTGTTCGGCACTATTCAGCTCTATTCCACTCTTTTCTGCTCTATTCATCTCTATTCGACTCCATTCGACTCCATTCCACACCATTCTATTCCATTCTACACTATCCTATTCTACAGAACCCTACCCCACCGTACCCTATCCTAATCTATTCTATTCTGTTGTATCCTATTCTCTTTTTCTATTTTCCCTATTCCATCCCATGCTTCTCTACCATACCCTACACTAAACTAACCTACCCTGACCTATGCTGTTCTATTCTATTTTCTCTGTTCCACCGTATGCTACCCTACCCTACGGTACCCGACCGTACCGTACCCTACTACTTAGGAGTACTCAATAAGGGTAGTAATTAAGGGTACTAGTTAGGGCAAGGGTACTATTTCAGGCTACTAGTTCATGCCAGGGTACTTGTTAAGGGTACTAGTTAAGCTAAGGTTTATTCGTTAATGGTACTAGTTAATGCCAGGGTAATAGTTAAGGGTACTTGTTAAGGCACTGGTACTTGTTGAGGGTACTGTTTGAGACATGGGTCTTATTTAACACCACTACTTAAGGCAAGGCTACTAGTTCTGGGTACTAGTTAAGGCCAGGGTACTAGTTAAGGTAAGGCTACTAGATAAGGCTACTAGTTAAGGCAAGGCTGCTAGTTTAGGGAACAAACTCAGGGTACTTGTCAAGGCAAGGGTACTGTCCAAGGCTAGTTGTCGAGGCTACTGATCTATGCCCCTAGTCTAGCTGACTAGTCCAGCTTATTAGTCTAAGCTCCTCTCTAGCCTTTTCCTGTCTACTGTACCATAGTCTACCTTCATCTACCCCATCCTAAAATACCGTACCGTACCCTATTCTATTCTAATCTATTCGATTTGATTCGATTCAAAGCATTTCGATGCAATTGGACGCGATCGTGCTTGAATCGGCTCGATTCGGCACCATCAGCTCCATTCAGCTTGATTCTGCTCGTTTCAACTCGATTTAACTCAGTGCAGCCTTATTCGGCCCTACTCAGCTCGATTCGACTGTTTTCTACTCTGTCTCTAGTCAACCCCATTTGGCTCCATTCTACTCCTTTCTACACTATTCTACTCTATTCTTTTCTACCCTACCCTACCCTCCTCTAATCTATTCTAACGGATTCGATTCGACGCGGTTCGAAGCAATTCGACACGATTCATCTTGTTTTGTTTCCATTTGGCTCGATTCGGCTCGAATTGGCTCTATTCAGCTATACACTGCACTATTTGTCTCTATTCGACTCAATTCTACTCTACTCTTCTCTACTTTTCTTTGCTCTACTCTACTGTACTGTATTCTATTCTTTCTCTTCAGTACTGTTCTATTCTATTCTACCCTCCGCTCCCCTCCCCTCCCCTTCTCTAAGCTGTTTGATTCGATTTTATTTGACACATTTCCACGCGATTCGAAGTGATTAGGCTTGAATCAGCTCAATTCGGTTTGAATCGGCTCCATTCAGCTCGATTTCGCTCCATTCATCTCGATTTGGCTCAGATTGTGTCGATTCTGCTCCATTAGGCCTTCTTTGGTCCTATTCGGCCCCATCCTGCTCTATTCCACTGTTTTCTACTCTATTCATCTCTGTCCGTCTCTATTCGACTCCTTTCACCTCCATTCTATTCCATTCTACACCATTCTCTCCTATTCTCTTGTACTCTGTTCTATTCTACCCTACCCTACCCTACTGCACCCCACCCTGAACTACCCTACTTTAATCTATTCAATTCAGTTCGACGTGATTTGATGGGATTCGACGGAATTTGACGACATCTGAAGGGATTCAATGGGATTCGAAGACATTTGAAGAGATTCCATGCGACTCGACGTGATTCAGCAGGATTCTATGAGATGCGATGTAATTCGAAGTTTATGTGATACGAAGCCATTCGGCGTGATTCGATGACACTCGACGTAATTTGACGGGATTCAACCCGATTTGACCCAAAGTGATGTGATTCGATGTGATTCGATGGGCTACGACTCTATTCAGCTACAGTCGGTGTGATTCTGCTTGATTCAGCTCAATTAGGTGGTTTTCGGCACTATACGCCTCTTTTCAGCTGTATTCACCTCCATTCAGCTCTATCCGTCTCTATTCGGTCTATTCGACTCTACTCTTTTCCAATCTATTCCATTCTTTATATTCTGCTCTAATCTCTTCTATTCTACTCTAGTCTATTCTACCCTCCCCTCCCCTTCTCTAATCTATACGTTTTGATTCGATTTTACGAAGTTAACGTGATTCGGATCGATTTGGCTCTCTTCGGCTCAATTAGGCTCCATTTGGCTCGTTTTGGATTGAATCGCTTCGATTCTGCTCGAATCGGCCTTATTGGCCCTATTCTGCTCTATTTGACTCTTTTCTACTCTATTCATCTCTATTTCACTCCATTCTATTCATTCCACACCATTCTACACTACTCTATTCTGCTCTACCTACCCTACTCTAACTCTAATCGATTCAACGCGATTCCTCTCCTTTTGTCTGCATTCGGCACTATTCAGTTCTATTCGACTCTATTCGACTCTATTGTACTCTAGTCTACTCGTTTGTACTCTAGTCTACTCTTAGCTGATGTATTCTATAGTATGGTTTCTATCCTGTTCTATTCTACTCTATTCTACCGTACCTTATGCTACCCAACTCTAATCTAGTCTCATCCATTTGATTGGATACGATTCGACCCATTTCGACGCGATTCGGCTCGATTTGGCTCTATTCTCACTCTATTCCCCTCTACTATACTCTAGTCTACTCTTTTCTGTATTCTTTCTGTATTGTTCTGTTCTCTTCTATTCTGTTTTATTCTATTCTACTCTACTCTATTCTACCCAACCCTACCATACCCGAACCTCCCCTACTCTAATCTATTCAATTCCATATGATGAATTTTGACCCAATTCGGGTCATATCCTTTAGATTCGTGTCCATTTGGATCGAATAGTGTCGATTCAGCTTCATTCGGCTCCATTAGGCTCGATTCACTGGATTCGGCTCAGTTTGGCTTGATTTGGCTCAATTCCGCTCGATTCGGCCCTCTTCGGCACTATTTAGCTCTATTTGGATCTTTTCTACTCTCTTCGACTCCATTCGATTTCATCGCACCCCATTCTACTCCATTCTACACTATTCTACTCTACTGTACTCTAATTTACTGTAATTGATTCGATGGGATTCGACGTGATTTGTCTTGTTTCGTCTCCATTCGGCTCGATTTGACTCTATTCGACTCTGTTTGCTCTACTCTCCTCTACTTTTTTCTACCCCATTCTATTGTATTCTTTCTCTTCTGTTCTACTGTGTTCCATTCTATTCTTCTCTATTCTATCCTACCCTACTCTAATCTGTTCTACTTGAGTCGTTTCCACGCATTTCGATGCGATTCGGCTCAAATCGGCTCCATTCCACTCCACTCATCCCCATTCAGTTCAAATCTGTTCGATTCGGCTCTAATCGGCTCCATTTGGCTCTAGTAAGTTCTATTCGGCTCTAATAGGCTCTATTCAGCTCTATTCTCCTCTATTAGACTCTACTCAACTCTATTATCTCTTTTCGACTCCATTCGACTCCATTCTACAGCATTCTACTCCATCATACTCTATTCTCTATTCTATTGTCTTGTACTTTATGCGACTCTAAACAAAAATGTGTTTTTTAGAGTCGTAGTCTATTCTAATCGATTGGATTGGATTTGACTTGAATCGATGGGATTCAATGCAATCCGACGGGATTCGAAGCGATACGGCACGATTCCGCGGGATTCGGCACGATTCGTCTTGATTTCTATCGTTTCGGCTCTTTTTGGCTCTTTCTGGCTCTATTCGTTAATATGGAACTCTATTCTACTCTACTCTTCTATACTCTACACTACTCGACCCTATTCTATTCTTTCAGTTCTCTTCTGTTCTTTTCTACTGCATTCTATTCTACCCTACCCTACCCTACCTTACCCTACTGTAATCTGTTCGATTCTATGTGACACACTTGAAAGAGATCCGACCTGATTTAGGTCGTATCGGTTCGATTCAGCTCCTTTTCCTCCATTAGATTCAAGTCGGTTCTACTCGGCTCTTTTCCGCTCTATTTGGCTCTGTTCAGCAGTATTCGACTCTATTTGTCTCTAGTCTACTCTACCCTACTTTTCTCTACTCTACTGTTTTCTTTCAGTTCTGTCGTAGTCTACCCTACCCTAACCTTACCCGCCCTACACTAATCTATTTGATTCGGTTCAACACATTTCAACGCGATTCGACATGTTTCATCTTGATTCACCTCGAATTTGGTCGATTCGGGTGTATTCAGCTCTGTTTGGCTCTTTTCGGCTCTATTCACCTCTATTCAACTCTATTTCACTCTCTTCTACTCTACTTAATTCTATTCTATTCTTTCTGTTGTGTTCTCTTCTCTTCTCTTCTAAACCTCTCCTACCCTACCCCCCTCTACTCTAATCTATTCAATTCACTTCAATGCATTTCGACGCGATTCCATGTGATTAGGCTTGAATCGGCTCCCTTTAGCTCTATTTGACTTGAATCGGGTCGATTCGGCTCAATTCAGCATAGTTAGGCTCGATTCAACCTTCTTCAGCCCTTTTTGGCTCTATTCAGCTCTTTTCTACTTTAGTCGTCTCTATTTGGCTCCATTCGACTCCGTTCCACACGATTCGACTGCATTCTACTGCATTCTGCACTATTCTATTCTCTTCTACCCTACCCTACTCTTATCGATTTTAATCAATTTGATTCATTACGATTTGTCTCATTTCCTCTCCATTTGACTCGATTCAGCTTGAATTGGATCTATTCATCTATAGTCGGCACTGCTCGACTCTGACTATTCGACTCTGCTCAACTCTACTCCATTCTACTCTTTGTGTTCTCCTCTATTCTATTCTACTCTGCCCTAACCTACCGAAACCCTGCCTAACCTACACTACTCTAATCTATTCAATTTAATTGGATTCCATTCAATTCAATACCATTCTGCTCTATTTGACACAGTTCAATGTTATTCTGTGAGACTCCATGAGATTCGATGGGTTTTGGTTGGATTTCATGGGATTCAATGAAATTGGGTGCAATAGGATGCGATTAGTTGTGATTTGGCTCAGTTTGGCCCGGTTCATTTTTTTGTCTCTATTTGGCTTGTTTCAGCTCCATTCGGCTACATTCAGCTCGAATCTGGTTGATTCGACTCGATTCGGCTCGATTTGGCTGGATTCGGCTGGATTTGGCCGTATGGGGCCCTGTTCGGCACTATTCAGCTCTATTCCACTCTTTTCTGCTCTATTCATCTCTATTCGACTCCATTCGACTCCATTCCACTCCATTCTATTCCATTCTACACTATCCTATTCTACAGAACCCTACCCCACCGTACCCTATCCTAATCTATTCTATTCTGTTGTATCCTATTCTCTTTTTCTATTTTCCCTATTCCATCCCATGCTACTCTACCATACCCTACACTAAACTAACCTACCCTGACCTATGCTGTTCTATTCTATTTTCTCTGTTCCACCGTATGCTACCCTACCCTACGGTACCCGACCGTACCGTACCCTACTACTTAGGAGTACTCAATAAGGGTAGTAATTAAGGGTACTAGTTAGGGCAAGGGTACTATTTCAGGCTACTAGTTCATGCCAGGGTACTTGTTAAGGGTACTAGTTAAGCTAAGGTTTATTCGTCAATGGTACTAGTTAATGCCAGGGTAATAGTTAAGGGTACTTGTTAAGGCACTGGTACTTGTTGAGGGTACTGTTTGAGACAAGGGTCTTATTTAACACCACTACTTAAGGCAAGGCTACTAGTTCTGGGTACTAGTTAAGGCCAGGGTACTAGTTAATGTAAGGCTACTAGATACGGCTACTAGTTAAGGCAAGGCTACTAGTTTAGGGAACAAACTCAGGGTACTTGTCAAGGCAAGGGTACTGTCCAAGGCTAGTTGTCTAGGCTACTGATCTATGCTCCTAGTCTAGCTGACTAGTTCAGCTTATTAGTCTAAGCTCCTACTCTAGCCTTTTCTTGTCTACTGTACCATAGTCTACCTTCATCTACCCCATCCTAAAATACCGTACCGTACCCTATTCTATTCTAATCTATTCGATTTGATTCGATTCAAAGCATTTCGATGCAATTGGACGCGATCGTGCTTGAATCGGCTCGATTCGGCACCATCAGCTCCATTCAGCTTGATTCTGCTCGTTTCAACTCGATTTAACTCAGTGCAGCCTTATTCGGCCCTGCTCAGCTCGATTCGACTGTTTTCTACTCTGTCTCTAGTCAACCCCATTTGGCTCCATTCTACTCCTTTCTACACTATTCTACTCTATTCTTTTCTAACCTACCCTACCCTCCTCTAATCTGTTCTAACGGATTCGATTCGACGCGGTTCGAAGCAATTCGACACGATTCATCTTGTTTTGTTTCCATTTGGCTCGATTCGGCTCGAATTGTCTCTATTCAGCTATATACTGCACTATTTGTCTCTATTCGACTCAATTCTACTCTACTCTTCTCTACTTTTCTTTGCTCTACTCTACTGTACTATATTCTATTCTTTCTCTTCAGTACTGTTCTATTCTATTCTACCCTCCGCTCCCCTCCCCTTCTCTAAGCTGTTTGATTCGATTTTATTTGACACATTTCCACGCGATTCGAAGTGATTAGGCTTGAATCAGCTCAATTCGGTTCGAATCGGCTCCATTCAGCTCGATTTCGCTCCATTCATCTCGATTTGGCTCAGATTGTGTCGATTCTGCTCCATTAGGCCTTCTTTGGTCCTATTCGGCCCTATCCTGCTCTATTCCACTGTTTTCTACTCTATTCATCTCTATCCGTCTCTATTCGACTCCTTTCAACTCCATTCTATTCCATTCCACACCATTCTCTCCTATTCTCTTGTACTCTGTTCTATTCTACCCTACCCTACCCTACTGCACCCCACCCAGAACTACCCTACTTTAATCTATTCAATTCAGTTCGACGTGATTTGATGGGATTCGACGGAATTTGACGAGATCTGAAGGGATTCAATGGGATTCGAAGACATTTGAAGAGATTCCATGCGACTCGACGTGATTCAGCAGGATTCTATGAGATTCGATGTAATTCGAAGTTAATCGATGTGCTACGAAGCGATTCGGCGTGATTCGATGACATTCGACGTAATTTGACGCGATTCGACCCGATTCGACCCGATTTCACCCAAAGTGATGTGATTCGATGTGATTCGATGGGCTACGACTCTATTCAGCTACAGTCGGTGTGATTCTGCTTGATTCAGCTCAATTAGGTGCTTTTCGGCACTATACGCCTCTTTTCAGCTGTATTCACCTCCATTCAGCTCTATCCGTCTCTATTCGGTCTATTCGACTCTACTCTTTTCCAATCTATTCCATTCTTTATATTCTGCTCTAATCTCTTCTATTCTACTCTAGTCTATTCTACCCTCCCCTCCCCTTCTCTAATCTATACGTTTTGATTCGATTTTACGAAGTTAACGTGATTCGGATCGATTTGGCTCTCTTCGGCTCAATTAGGCTCCATTTGGCTCGTTTTGGATTGAATCGCTTCGATTCTGCTCGAATCGGCCTTATAGGCCCTATTCTGCTCTATTTGACTCTTTTCTACTCTATTCATCTCTATTTCACTCCATTCTATTCATTCCACACCATTCTACACTACTCTATTCTGCTCTACCTACCCTACTCTAACTCTAATCGATTCAACGCGATTCCTCTCCTTTTGTCTGCATTCGGCACTATTCAGTTCTATTCGACTCTATTCGACTCTATTGTACTCTAGTCTACTCGTTTGTACTCTAGTCTACTCTTAGCTGATGTATTCTATAGTATGGTTTCTATCCTGTTCTATTCTACTCTATTCTACCGTACCTTATGCTACCCAACTCTAATCTAGTCTCATCCATTTGATTGGATACGATTCGACCCATTTCGACGCGATTCGGCTCGATTTGGCTCTATTCTCACTCTATTCCCCTCTACTGTACTCTAGTCTACTCTTTTCTGTATTCTTTCTGTATTGTTCTGTTCTCTTCTATTCTGTTTTATTCTATTCTACTCTACTCTATTCTACCCAACCCTACCATACCCAAACCTCCCCTACTCAAATCTATTCAATTCCATACGATGAATTTTGACCCAATTCGGGTCATATCGTTTAGATTCGTGTCCATTTGGATCGAATAGTGTCGATTCAGCTTCATTCGGCTCCATTAGGCTCGATTCACTGGATTCGGCTCAGTTTGGCTTGATTTGGCTCAATTCCGCTCGATTCGGCCCTCTTCGGCACTATTTAGCTCTATTTGGATCTTTTCTACTCTCTTCGACTCCATTCGATTTCATCGCACCCCATTCTACTCCATTCTACACTATTCTACTCTACTGTACTCTAATTTACTGTAATTGATTCGATGGGATTCGACGTGATTTGTCTTGTTTCGTCTCCATTCGGCTCGATTTGACTCTATTCGACTCTGTTTACTCTACTCTCCTCTACTTTTTTCTACCCCATTCTATTGTATTCTTTCTCTTCTGTTCTACTGTGTTCCATTCTATTCTTCTCTATTCTATCCTACCCTACTCTAATCTGTTCTACTTGAGTCGTTTCCACGCATTTCGATGCGATTCGGCTCAAATCGGCTCCATTCCACTCCACTCATCCCCATTCAGTTCAAATCTGTTCGATTCGGCTCTAATCGGCTCCATTTGGCTCTAGTAAGTTCTATTCGGCTCTAATAGGCTCTATTCAGCTCTATTCTCCTCTATTAGACTCTACTCAACTCTATTATCTCTTTTCGACTCCATTCGACTCCATTCTACAGCATTCTACTCCATCATACTCTATTCTCTATTCTATTGTCTTGTACTTTATGCGACTCTAAACAAAAATGTGTTTTTTAGAGTCGTAGTCTATTCTAATCGATTGGATTGGATTTGACTTGAATCGATGGGATTCAATGCAATCCGACGGGATTCGAAGCGATACGGCACGATTCCGCGGGATTCGGCACGATTCGTCTTGATTTCTATCCTTTCGGCTCTTTTTGGCTCTTTCTGGCTCTATTCGTTAATATGGAACTCTATTCTACTCTACTCTTCTATACTCTACACTACTCGACCCTATTCTATTCTTTCAGTTCTCTTCTGTTCTTTTCTACTGCATTCTATTCTACCCTACCCTACCCTACCTTACCCTACTGTAATCTGTTCGATTCTATGTGACACACTTGAAAGAGATTCGACCTGATTTAGGTCGTATCGGTTCGATTCAGCTCCTTTTCCTCCATTAGATTCAAGTCGGTTCTACTCGGCTCTTTTCCGCTCTATTTGGCTCTGTTCAGCAGTATTCGACTCTATTTGTCTCTAGTCTACTCTACCCTACTTTTCTCTACTCTACTGTTTTCTTTCAGTTCTGTCGTAGTCTACCCTACCCTAACCTTACCCGCCCTACACTAATCTATTTGATTCGGTTCAACACATTTCAACGCGATTCGACATGTTTCATCTTGATTCACCTCGAATTTGGTCGATTCGGGTGTATTCAGCTCTGTTTGGCTCTTTTCGGCTCTATTCACCTCTATTCAACTCTATTTCACTCTCTTCTACTCTACTTAATTCTATTCTATTCTTTCTGTTGTGTTCTCTTCTCTTCTCTTCTAAACCTCTCCTACCCTACCCCCCTCTACTCTAATCTATTCAATTCACTTCAATGCATTTCGACGCGATTCCATGTGATTAGGCTTGAATCGGCTCCCTTTAGCTCTATTTGACTTGAATCGGGTCGATTCGGCTCAATTCAGCATAGTTAGGCTCGATTCAACCTTCTTCAGCCCTTTTTGGCTCTATTCAGCTCTTTTCTACTTTAGTCGTCTCTATTTGGCTCCATTCGACTCCGTTCCACACGATTCGACTCCATTCTACTGCATTCTGCACTATTCTATTCTCTTCTACCCTACCCTACTCTTATCAATTTTAATCAATTTGATTCATTACGATTTGTCTCATTTCCTCTCCATTTGACTCGATTCAGCTTGAATTGGATCTATTCATCTATAGTCGGCACTGCTCGACTCTGACTATTCGACTCTGCTCAACTCTACTCCATTCTACTCTTTGTGTTCTCCTCTATTCTATTCTACTCTGCCCTAACCTACCGAAACCCAGCCTAACCTACACTACTCTAATCTATTCAATTTAATTGGATTCCATTCAATTCAATACCATTCTGCTCTATTTGACACAGTTCAATGTTATTCGGTGAGACTCCATGAGATTCGATGGGTTTTGGTTGGATTTCATGGGATTCAATGAAATTGGGTGCAATAGGATGCGATTAGTTGTGATTTGGCTCAGTTTGGCCCGGTTCATTTTTTTGTCTCTATTTGGCTTGTTTCAGCTCCATTCGGCTACATTCAGCTCGAATCTGGTTGATTCGACTCGATTCGGCTCGATTTGGCTGGATTCGGCTGGATTTGGCCGTATGGGGCCCTGTTCGGCACTATTCAGCTCTATTCCACTCTTTTCTGCTCTATTCATCTCTATTCGACTCCATTCGACTCCATTCCACTCCATTCTATTCCATTCTACACTATCCTATTCTACAGAACCCTACCCCACCGTACCCTATCCTAATCTATTCTATTCTGTTGTATCCTATTCTCTTTTTCTATTTTCCCTATTCCATCCCATGCTACTCTACCATACCCTACACTAAACTAACCTACCCTGACCTATGCTGTTCTATTCTATTTTCTCTGTTCCACCGTATGCTACCCTACCCTACGGTACCCGACCGTACCGTACCCTACTACTTAGGAGTACTCAATAAGGGTAGTAATTAAGGGTACTAGTTAGGGCAAGGGTACTATTTCAGGCTACTAGTTCATGCCAGGGTACTTGTTAAGGGTACTAGTTAAGCTAAGGTTTATTCGTTAATGGTACTAGTTAATGCCAGGGTAATAGTTAAGGGTACTTGTTAAGGCACTGGTACTTGTTGAGGGTACTGTTTGAGACAAGGGTCTTATTTAACACCACTACTTAAGGCAAGGCTACTAGTTAGGGGTACTAGTTAAGGCCAGGGTACTAGTTAAGGTAAGGCTACTAGATACGGCTACTAGTTAAGGCAAGGCTACTAGTTTAGGGAACAAACTCAGGGTACTTGTCAAGGCAAGGGTACTGTCCAAGGCTAGTTGTCTAGGCTACTGATCTATGCTCCTAGTCTAGCTGACTAGTTCAGCTTATTAGTCTAAGCTCCTACTCTAGCCTTTTCTTGTCTACTGTACCATAGTCTACCTTCATCTACCCCATCCTAAAATACCGTACCGTACCCTATTCTATTCTAATCTATTCGATTTGATTCGATTCAAAGCATTTCGATGCAATTGGACGCGATCGTGCTTGAATCGGCTCGATTCGGCACCATCAGCTCCATTCAGCTTGATTCTGCTCGTTTCAACTCGATTTAACTCAGTGCAGCCTTATTCGGCCCTGCTCAGCTCGATTCGACTGTTTTCTACTCTGTCTCTAGTCAACCCCATTTGGCTCCATTCTACTCCTTTCTACACTATTCTACTCTATTCTTTTCTAACCTACCCTACCCTCCTCTAATCTGTTCTAACGGATTCGATTCGACGCGGTTCGAAGCAATTCGACACGATTCATCTTGTTTTGTTTCCATTTGGCTCGATTCGGCTCGAATTGTCTCTATTCAGCTATATACTGCACTATTTGTCTCTATTCGACTCAATTCTACTCTACTCTTCTCTACTTTTCTTTGCTCTACTCTACTGTACTATATTCTATTCTTTCTCTTCAGTACTGTTCTATTCTATTCTACCCTCCGCTCCCCTCCCCTCCCCTTCTCTAAGCTGTTTGATTCGATTTTATTTGACACATTTCCACGCGATTCGAAGTGATTAGGCTTGAATCAGCTCAATTCGGTTCGAATCGGCTCCATTCAGCTCGATTTCGCTCCATTCATCTCGATTTGGCTCAGATTGTGTCGATTCTGCTCCATTAGGCCTTCTTTGGTCCTATTCGGCCCTATCCTGCTCTATTCCACTGTTTTCTACTCTATTCATCTCTATCCGTCTCTATTCGACTCCTTTCAACTCCATTCTATTCCATTCCACACCATTCTCTCCTATTCTCTTGTACTCTGTTCTATTCTACCCTACCCTACCCTACTGCACCCCACCCAGAACTACCCTACTTTAATCTATTCAATTCAGTTCGACGTGATTTGATGGGATTCGACGGAATTTGACGAGATCTGAAGGGATTCAATGGGATTCGAAGACATTTGAAGAGATTCCATGCGACTCGACGTGATTCAGCAGGATTCTATGAGATTCGATGTAATTCGAAGTTAATCGATGTGATACGAAGCGATTCGGCGTGATTCGATGACATTCGACGTAATTTGACGCGATTCGACCCGATTCGACCCGATTTCACCCAAAGTGATGTGATTCGATGTGATTCGATGGGCTACGACTCTATTCAGCTACAGTCGGTGTGATTCTGCTTGATTCAGCTCAATTAGGTGCTTTTCGGCACTATACGCCTCTTTTCAGCTGTATTCACCTCCATTCAGCTCTATCCGTCTCTATTCGGTCTATTCGACTCTACTCTTTTCCAATCTATTCCATTCTTTATATTCTGCTCTAATCTCTTCTATTCTACTCTAGTCTATTCTACCCTCCCCTCCCCTTCTCTAATCTATACGTTTTGATTCGATTTTACGAAGTTAACGTGATTCGGATCGATTTGGCTCTCTTCGGCTCAATTAGGCTCCATTTGGCTCGTTTTGGATTGAATCGCTTCGATTCTGCTCGAATCGGCCTTATTGGCCCTATTCTGCTCTATTTGACTCTTTTCTACTCTATTCATCTCTATTTCACTCCATTCTATTCATTCCACACCATTCTACACTACTCTATTCTGCTCTACCTACCCTACTCTAACTCTAATCGATTCAACGCGATTCCTCTCCTTTTGTCTGCATTCGGCACTATTCAGTTCTATTCGACTCTATTCGACTCTATTGTACTCTAGTCTACTCGTTTGTACTCTAGTCTACTCTTAGCTGATGTATTCTATAGTATGGTTTCTATCCTGTTCTATTCTACTCTATTCTACCGTACCTTATGCTACCCAACTCTAATCTAGTCTCATCCATTTGATTGGATACGATTCGACCCATTTCGACGCGATTCGGCTCGATTTGGCTCTATTCTCACTCTATTCCCCTCTACTGTACTCTAGTCTACTCTTTTCTGTATTCTTTCTGTATTGTTCTGTTCTCTTCTATTCTGTTTTATTCTATTCTACTCTACTCTATTCTACCCAACCCTACCATACCCAAACCTCCCCTACTCAAATCTATTCAATTCCATATGATGAATTTTGACCCAATTCGGGTCATATCGTTTAGATTCGTGTCCATTTGGATCGAATAGTGTCGATTCAGCTTCATTCGGCTCCATTAGGCTCGATTCACTGGATTCGGCTCAGTTTGGCTTGATTTGGCTCAATTCCGCTCGATTCGGCCCTCTTCGGCACTATTTAGCTCTATTTGGATCTTTTCTACTCTCTTCGACTCCATTCGATTTCATCGCACCCCATTCTACTCCATTCTACACTATTCTACTCTACTGTACTCTAATTTACTGTAATTGATTCGATGGGATTCGACGTGATTTGTCTTGTTTCGTCTCCATTCGGCTCGATTTGACTCTATTCGACTCTGTTTACTCTACTCTCCTCTACTTTTTTCTACCCCATTCTATTGTATTCTTTCTCTTCTGTTCTACTGTGTTCCATTCTATTCTTCTCTATTCTATCCTACCCTACTCTAATCTGTTCTACTTGAGTCGTTTCCACGCATTTCGATGCGATTCGGCTCCATTCCTCTCCACTCATCCCCATTCCGTTCAAATCTGTTCGATTCGGCTCTAATCGGCTCCATTTGGCTCTAGTAAGTTCTATTCGGCTCTAATAGGCTCTATTCAGCTCTATTCTCCTCTATTAGACTCTACTCAACTCTATTATCTCTTTTCGACTCCATTCGACTCCATTCTACAGCATTCTACTCCATCATACTCTATTCTCTATTCTATTGTCTTGTACTTTATGCGACTCTAAACAAAAATGTGTTTTTTAGAGTCGTAGTCTATTCTAATCGATTGGATTGGATTTGACTTGAATCGATGGGATTCAATGCAATCCGACGGGATTCGAAGCGATACGGCACGATTCCGCGGGATTCGGCACGATTCGTCTTGATTTCTATCCTTTCGGCTCTTTTTGGCTCTTTCTGGCTCTATTCGTTAATATGGAACTCTATTCTACTCTACTCTTCTATACTCTACACTACTCGACCCTATTCTATTCTTTCAGTTCTCTTCTGTTCTTTTCTACTGCATTCTATTCTACCCTACCCTACCCTACCTTACCCTACTGTAATCTGTTCGATTCTATGTGACACACTTGAAAGAGATCCGACCTGATTTAGGTCGTATCGGTTCGATTCAGCTCCTTTTCCTCCATTAGATTCAAGTCGGTTCTACTCGGCTCTTTTCCGCTCTATTTGGCTCTGTTCAGCAGTATTCGACTCTATTTGTCTCTAGTCTACTCTACCCTACTTTTCTCTACTCTACTGTTTTCTTTCAGTTCTGTCGTAGTCTACCCTACCCTAACCTTACCCGCCCTACACTAATCTATTTGATTCGGTTCAACACATTTCAACGCGATTCGACATGTTTCATCTTGATTCACCTCGAATTTGGTCGATTCGGGTGTATTCAGCTCTGTTCGGCTCTTTTCGGCTCTATTCACCTCTATTCAACTCTATTTCACTCTCTTCTACTCTACTTAATTCTATTCTATTCTTTCTGTTGTGTTCTCTTCTCTTCTCTTCTAAACCTCTCCTACCCTACCCCCCTCTACTCTAATCTATTCAATTCACTTCAATGCATTTCGACGCGATTCCATGTGATTAGGCTTGAATCGGCTCCCTTTAGCTCTATTTGACTTGAATCGGGTCGATTCGGCTCAATTCAGCATAGTTAGGCTCGATTCAACCTTCTTCAGCCCTTTTTGGCTCTATTCAGCTCTTTTCTACTTTAGTCGTCTCTATTTGGCTCCATTCGACTCCGTTCCACACGATTCGACTCCATTCTACTGCATTCTGCACTATTCTATTCTCTTCTACCCTACCCTACTCTTATCAATTTTAATCAATTTGATTCATTACGATTTGTCTCATTTCCTCTCCATTTGACTCGATTCAGCTTGAATTGGATCTATTCATCTATAGTCGGCACTGCTCGACTCTGACTATTCGACTCTGCTCAACTCTACTCCATTCTACTCTTTGTGTTCTCCTCTATTCTATTCTACTCTGCCCTAACCTACCGAAACCCAGCCTAACCTACACTACTCTAATCTATTCAATTTAATTGGATTCCATTCAATTCAATACCATTCTGCTCTATTTGACACAGTTCAATGTTATTCGGTGAGACTCCATGAGATTCGATGGGTTTTGGTTGGATTTCATGGGATTCAATGAAATTGGGTGCAATAGGATGTGATTAGTTGTGATTTGGCTCAGTTTGGCCCGGTTCATTTTTTTGTCTCTATTTGGCTTGTTTCAGCTCCATTCGGCTACATTCAGCTCGAATCTGGTTGATTCGACTCGATTCGGCTCGATTTGGCTGGATTCGGCTGGATTTGGCCGTATGGGGCCCTGTTCGGCACTATTCAGCTCTATTCCACTCTTTTCTGCTCTATTCATCTCTATTCGACTCCATTCGACTCCATTCCACTCCATTCTATTCCATTCTACACTATCCTATTCTACAGAACCCTACCCCACCGTACCCTATCCTAATCTATTCTATTCTGTTGTATCCTATTCTCTTTTTCTATTTTCCCTATTCCATCCCATGCTACTCTACCATACCCTACACTAAACTAACCTACCCTGACCTATGCTGTTCTATTCTATTTTCTCTGTTCCACCGTATGCTACCCTACCCTACGGTACCCGACCGTACCGTACCCTACTACTTAGGAGTACTCAATAAGGGTAGTAATTAAGGGTACTAGTTAGGGCAAGGGTACTATTTCAGGCTACTAGTTCATGCCAGGGTACTTGTTAAGGGTACTAGTTAAGCTAAGGTTTATTCGTTAATGGTACTAGTTAATGCCAGGGTAATAGTTAAGGGTACTTGTTAAGGCACTGGTACTTGTTGAGGGTACTGTTTGAGACAAGGGTCTTATTTAACACCACTACTTAAGGCAAGGCTACTAGTTAGGGGTACTAGTTAAGGCCAGGGTACTAGTTAAGGTAAGGCTACTAGATACGGCTACTAGTTAAGGCAAGGCTACTAGTTTAGGGAACAAACTCAGGGTACTTGTCAAGGCAAGGGTACTGTCCAAGGCTAGTTGTCTAGGCTACTGATCTATGCTCCTAGTCTAGCTGACTAGTTCAGCTTATTAGTCTAAGCTCCTACTCTAGCCTTTTCTTGTCTACTGTACCATAGTCTACCTTCATCTACCCCATCCTAAAATACCGTACCGTACCCTATTCTATTCTAATCTATTCGATTTGATTCGATTCAAAGCATTTCGATGCAATTGGACGCGATCGTGCTTGAATCGGCTCGATTCGGCACCATCAGCTCCATTCAGCTTGATTCTGCTCGTTTCAACTCGATTTAACTCAGTGCAGCCTTATTCGGCCCTGCTCAGCTCGATTCGACTGTTTTCTACTCTGTCTCTAGTCAACCCCATTTGGCTCCATTCTACTCCTTTCTACACTATTCTACTCTATTCTTTTCTAACCTACCCTACCCTCCTCTAATCTGTTCTAACGGATTCGATTCGACGCGGTTCGAAGCAATTCGACACGATTCATCTTGTTTTGTTTCCATTTGGCTCGATTCGGCTCGAATTGTCTCTATTCAGCTATATACTGCACTATTTGTCTCTATTCGACTCAATTCTACTCTACTCTTCTCTACTTTTCTTTGCTCTACTCTACTGTACTATATTCTATTCTTTCTCTTCAGTACTGTTCTATTCTATTCTACCCTCCGCTCCCCTCCCCTCCCCTTCTCTAAGCTGTTTGATTCGATTTTATTTGACACATTTCCACGCGATTCGAAGTGATTAGGCTTGAATCAGCTCAATTCGGTTCGAATCGGCTCCATTCAGCTCGATTTCGCTCCATTCATCTCGATTTGGCTCAGATTGTGTCGATTCTGCTCCATTAGGCCTTCTTTGGTCCTATTCGGCCCTATCCTGCTCTATTCCACTGTTTTCTACTCTATTCATCTCTATCCGTCTCTATTCGACTCCTTTCAACTCCATTCTATTCCATTCCACACCATTCTCTCCTATTCTCTTGTACTCTGTTCTATTCTACCCTACCCTACCCTACTGCACCCCACCCAGAACTACCCTACTTTAATCTATTCAATTCAGTTCGACGTGATTTGATGGGATTCGACGGAATTTGACGAGATCTGAAGGGATTCAATGGGATTCGAAGACATTTGAAGAGATTCCATGCGACTCGACGTGATTCAGCAGGATTCTATGAGATTCGATGTAATTCGAAGTTAATCGATGTGATACGAAGCGATTCGGCGTGATTCGATGACATTCGACGTAATTTGACGCGATTCGACCCGATTCGACCCGATTTCACCCAAAGTGATGTGATTCGATGTGATTCGATGGGCTACGACTCTATTCAGCTACAGTCGGTGTGATTCTGCTTGATTCAGCTCAATTAGGTGCTTTTCGGCACTATACGCCTCTTTTCAGCTGTATTCACCTCCATTCAGCTCTATCCGTCTCTATTCGGTCTATTCGACTCTACTCTTTTCCAATCTATTCCATTCTTTATATTCTGCTCTAATCTCTTCTATTCTACTCTAGTCTATTCTACCCTCCCCTCCCCTTCTCTAATCTATACGTTTTGATTCGATTTTACGAAGTTAACGTGATTCGGATCGATTTGGCTCTCTTCGGCTCAATTAGGCTCCATTTGGCTCGTTTTGGATTGAATCGCTTCGATTCTGCTCGAATCGGCCTTATTGGCCCTATTCTGCTCTATTTGACTCTTTTCTACTCTATTCATCTCTATTTCACTCCATTCTATTCATTCCACACCATTCTACACTACTCTATTCTGCTCTACCTACCCTACTCTAACTCTAATCGATTCAACGCGATTCCTCTCCTTTTGTCTGCATTCGGCACTATTCAGTTCTATTCGACTCTATTCGACTCTATTGTACTCTAGTCTACTCGTTTGTACTCTAGTCTACTCTTAGCTGATGTATTCTATAGTATGGTTTCTATCCTGTTCTATTCTACTCTATTCTACCGTACCTTATGCTACCCAACTCTAATCTAGTCTCATCCATTTGATTGGATACGATTCGACCCATTTCGACGCGATTCGGCTCGATTTGGCTCTATTCTCACTCTATTCCCCTCTACTGTACTCTAGTCTACTCTTTTCTGTATTCTTTCTGTATTGTTCTGTTCTCTTCTATTCTGTTTTATTCTATTCTACTCTACTCTATTCTACCCAACCCTACCATACCCAAACCTCCCCTACTCAAATCTATTCAATTCCATACGATGAATTTTGACCCAATTCGGGTCATATCGTTTAGATTCGTGTCCATTTGGATCGAATAGTGTCGATTCAGCTTCATTCGGCTCCATTAGGCTCGATTCACTGGATTCGGCTCAGTTTGGCTTGATTTGGCTCAATTCCGCTCGATTCGGCCCTCTTCGGCACTATTTAGCTCTATTTGGATCTTTTCTACTCTCTTCGACTCCATTCGATTTCATCGCACCCCATTCTACTCCATTCTACACTATTCTACTCTACTGTACTCTAATTTACTGTAATTGATTCGATGGGATTCGACGTGATTTGTCTTGTTTCGTCTCCATTCGGCTCGATTTGACTCTATTCGACTCTGTTTACTCTACTCTCCTCTACTTTTTTCTACCCCATTCTATTGTATTCTTTCTCTTCTGTTCTACTGTGTTCCATTCTATTCTTCTCTATTCTATCCTACCCTACTCTAATCTGTTCTACTTGAGTCGTTTCCACGCATTTCGATGCGATTCGGCTCAAATCGGCTCCATTCCACTCCACTCATCCCCATTCAGTTCAAATCTGTTCGATTCGGCTCTAATCGGCTCCATTTGGCTCTAGTAAGTTCTATTCGGCTCTAATAGGCTCTATTCAGCTCTATTCTCCTCTATTAGACTCTACTCAACTCTATTATCTCTTTTCGACTCCATTCGACTCCATTCTACAGCATTCTACTCCATCATACTCTATTCTCTATTCTATTGTCTTGTACTTTATGCGACTCTAAACAAAAATGTGTTTTTTAGAGTCGTAGTCTATTCTAATCGATTGGATTGGATTTGACTTGAATCGATGGGATTCAATGCAATCCGACGGGATTCGAAGCGATACGGCACGATTCCGCGGGATTCGGCACGATTCGTCTTGATTTCTATCGTTTCGGCTCTTTTTGGCTCTTTCTGGCTCTATTCGTTAATATGGAACTCTATTCTACTCTACTCTTCTATACTCTACACTACTCGACCCTATTCTATTCTTTCAGTTCTCTTCTGTTCTTTTCTACTGCATTCTATTCTACCCTACCCTACCCTACCTTACCCTACTGTAATCTGTTCGATTCTATGTGACACACTTGAAAGAGATCCGACCTGATTTAGGTCGTATCGGTTCGATTCAGCTCCTTTTCCTCCATTAGATTCAAGTCGGTTCTACTCGGCTCTTTTCCGCTCTATTTGGCTCTGTTCAGCAGTATTCGACTCTATTTGTCTCTAGTCTACTCTACCCTACTTTTCTCTACTCTACTGTTTTCTTTCAGTTCTGTCATAGTCTACCCTACCCTAACCTTACCCGCCCTACACTAATCTATTTGATTCGGTTCAACACATTTCAACGCGATTCGACATGTTTCATCTTGATTCACCTCGAATTTGGTCGATTCGGGTGTATTCAGCTCTGTTTGGCTCTTTTCGGCTCTATTCACCTCTATTCAACTCTATTTCACTCTCTTCTACTCTACTTAATTCTATTCTATTCTTTCTGTTGTGTTCTCTTCTCTTCTCTTCTAAACCTCTCCTACCCTACCCCCCTCTACTCTAATCTATTCAATTCACTTCAATGCATTTCGACGCGATTCCATGTGATTAGGCTTGAATCGGCTCCCTTTAGCTCTATTTGACTTGAATCGGGTCGATTCGGCTCAATTCAGCATAGTTAGGCTCGATTCAACCTTCTTCAGCCCTTTTTGGCTCTATTCAGCTCTTTTCTACTTTAGTCGTCTCTATTTGGCTCCATTCGACTCCGTTCCACACGATTCGACTGCATTCTACTGCATTCTGCACTATTCTATTCTCTTCTACCCTACCCTACTCTTATCGATTTTAATCAATTTGATTCATTACGATTTGTCTCATTTCCTCTCCATTTGACTCGATTCAGCTTGAATTGGATCTATTCATCTATAGTCGGCACTGCTCGACTCTGACTATTCGACTCTGCTCAACTCTACTCCATTCTACTCTTTGTGTTCTCCTCTATTCTATTCTACTCTGCCCTAACCTACCGAAACCCAGCCTAACCTACACTACTCTAATCTATTCAATTTAATTGGATTCCATTCAATTCAATACCATTCTGCTCTATTTGACACAGTTCAATGTTATTCGGTGAGACTCCATGAGATTCGATGGGTTTTGGTTGGATTTCATGGGATTCAATGAAATTGGGTGCAATAGGATGCGATTAGTTGTGATTTGGCTCAGTTTGGCCCGGTTCATTTTTTTGTCTCTATTTGGCTTGTTTCAGCTCCATTCGGCTACATTCAGCTCGAATCTGGTTGATTCGACTCGATTCGGCTCGATTTGGCTGGATTCGGCTGGATTTGGCCGTATGGGGCCCTGTTCGGCACTATTCAGCTCTATTCCACTCTTTTCTGCTCTATTCATCTCTATTCGACTCCATTCGACTCCATTCCACTCCATTCTATTCCATTCTACACTATCCTATTCTACAGAACCCTACCCCACCGTACCCTATCCTAATCTATTCTATTCTGTTGTATCCTATTCTCTTTTTCTATTTTCCCTATTCCATCCCATGCTACTCTACCATACCCTACACTAAACTAACCTACCCTGACCTATGCTGTTCTATTCTATTTTCTCTGTTCCACCGTATGCTACCCTACCCTACGGTACCCGACCGTACCGTACCCTACTACTTAGGAGTACTCAATAAGGGTAGTAATTAAGGGTACTAGTTAGGGCAAGGGTACTATTTCAGGCTACTAGTTCATGCCAGGGTACTTGTTAAGGGTACTAGTTAAGCTAAGGTTTATTCGTTAATGGTACTAGTTAATGCCAGGGTAATAGTTAAGGGTACTTGTTAAGGCACTGGTACTTGTTGAGGGTACTGTTTGAGACAAGGGTCTTATTTAACACCACTACTTAAGGCAAGGCTACTAGTTAGGGGTACTAGTTAAGGCCAGGGTACTAGTTAAGGTAAGGCTACTAGATACGGCTACTAGTTAAGGCAAGGCTACTAGTTTAGGGAACAAACTCAGGGTACTTGTCAAGGCAAGGGTACTGTCCAAGGCTAGTTGTCTAGGCTACTGATCTATGCTCCTAGTCTAGCTGACTAGTTCAGCTTATTAGTCTAAGCTCCTACTCTAGCCTTTTCTTGTCTACTGTACCATAGTCTACCTTCATCTACCCCATCCTAAAATACCGTACCGTACCCTATTCTATTCTAATCTATTCGATTTGATTCGATTCAAAGCATTTCGATGCAATTGGACGCGATCGTGCTTGAATCGGCTCGATTCGGCACCATCAGCTCCATTCAGCTTGATTCTGCTCGTTTCAACTCGATTTAACTCAGTGCAGCCTTATTCGGCCCTGCTCAGCTCGATTCGACTGTTTTCTACTCTGTCTCTAGTCAACCCCATTTGGCTCCATTCTACTCCTTTCTACACTATTCTACTCTATTCTTTTCTAACCTACCCTACCCTCCTCTAATCTGTTCTAACGGATTCGATTCGACGCGGTTCGAAGCAATTCGACACGATTCATCTTGTTTTGTTTCCATTTGGCTCGATTCGGCTCGAATTGTCTCTATTCAGCTATATACTGCACTATTTGTCTCTATTCGACTCAATTCTACTCTACTCTTCTCTACTTTTCTTTGCTCTACTCTACTGTACTATATTCTATTCTTTCTCTTCAGTACTGTTCTATTCTATTCTACCCTCCGCTCCCCTCCCCTTCTCTAAGCTGTTTGATTCGATTTTATTTGACACATTTCCACGCGATTCGAAGTGATTAGGCTTGAATCAGCTCAATTCGGTTCGAATCGGCTCCATTCAGCTCGATTTCGCTCCATTCATCTCGATTTGGCTCAGATTGTGTCGATTCTGCTCCATTAGGCCTTCTTTGGTCCTATTCGGCCCTATCCTGCTCTATTCCACTGTTTTCTACTCTATTCATCTCTATCCGTCTCTATTCGACTCCTTTCAACTCCATTCTATTCCATTCCACACCATTCTCTCCTATTCTCTTGTACTCTGTTCTATTCTACCCTACCCTACCCTACTGCACCCCACCCAGAACTACCCTACTTTAATCTATTCAATTCAGTTCGACGTGATTTGATGGGATTCGACGGAATTTGACGAGATCTGAAGGGATTCAATGGGATTCGAAGACATTTGAAGAGATTCCATGCGACTCGACGTGATTCAGCAGGATTCTATGAGATTCGATGTAATTCGAAGTTAATCGATGTGATACGAAGCGATTCGGCGTGATTCGATGACATTCGACGTAATTTGACGCGATTCGACCCGATTCGACCCGATTTCACCCAAAGTGATGTGATTCGATGTGATTCGATGGGCTACGACTCTATTCAGCTACAGTCGGTGTGATTCTGCTTGATTCAGCTCAATTAGGTGCTTTTCGGCACTATACGCCTCTTTTCAGCTGTATTCACCTCCATTCAGCTCTATCCGTCTCTATTCGGTCTATTCGACTCTACTCTTTTCCAATCTATTCCATTCTTTATATTCTGCTCTAATCTCTTCTATTCTACTCTAGTCTATTCTACCCTCCCCTCCCCTTCTCTAATCTATACGTTTTGATTCGATTTTACGAAGTTAACGTGATTCGGATCGATTTGGCTCTCTTCGGCTCAATTAGGCTCCATTTGGCTCGTTTTGGATTGAATCGCTTCGATTCTGCTCGAATCGGCCTTATAGGCCCTATTCTGCTCTATTTGACTCTTTTCTACTCTATTCATCTCTATTTCACTCCATTCTATTCATTCCACACCATTCTACACTACTCTATTCTGCTCTACCTACCCTACTCTAACTCTAATCGATTCAACGCGATTCCTCTCCTTTTGTCTGCATTCGGCACTATTCAGTTCTATTCGACTCTATTCGACTCTATTGTACTCTAGTCTACTCGTTTGTACTCTAGTCTACTCTTAGCTGATGTATTCTATAGTATGGTTTCTATCCTGTTCTATTCTACTCTATTCTACCGTACCTTATGCTACCCAACTCTAATCTAGTCTCATCCATTTGATTGGATACGATTCGACCCATTTCGACGCGATTCGGCTCGATTTGGCTCTATTCTCACTCTATTCCCCTCTACTGTACTCTAGTCTACTCTTTTCTGTATTCTTTCTGTATTGTTCTGTTCTCTTCTATTCTGTTTTATTCTATTCTACTCTACTCTATTCTACCCAACCCTACCATACCCAAACCTCCCCTACTCAAATCTATTCAATTCCATACGATGAATTTTGACCCAATTCGGGTCATATCGTTTAGATTCGTGTCCATTTGGATCGAATAGTGTCGATTCAGCTTCATTCGGCTCCATTAGGCTCGATTCACTGGATTCGGCTCAGTTTGGCTTGATTTGGCTCAATTCCGCTCGATTCGGCCCTCTTCGGCACTATTTAGCTCTATTTGGATCTTTTCTACTCTCTTCGACTCCATTCGATTTCATCGCACCCCATTCTACTCCATTCTACACTATTCTACTCTACTGTACTCTAATTTACTGTAATTGATTCGATGGGATTCGACGTGATTTGTCTTGTTTCGTCTCCATTCGGCTCGATTTGACTCTATTCGACTCTGTTTACTCTACTCTCCTCTACTTTTTTCTACCCCATTCTATTGTATTCTTTCTCTTCTGTTCTACTGTGTTCCATTCTATTCTTCTCTATTCTATCCTACCCTACTCTAATCTGTTCTACTTGAGTCGTTTCCACGCATTTCGATGCGATTCGGCTCAAATCGGCTCCATTCCACTCCACTCATCCCCATTCAGTTCAAATCTGTTCGATTCGGCTCTAATCGGCTCCATTTGGCTCTAGTAAGTTCTATTCGGCTCTAATAGGCTCTATTCAGCTCTATTCTCCTCTATTAGACTCTACTCAACTCTATTATCTCTTTTCGACTCCATTCGACTCCATTCTACAGCATTCTACTCCATCATACTCTATTCTCTATTCTATTGTCTTGTACTTTATGCGACTCTAAACAAAAATGTGTTTTTTAGAGTCGTAGTCTATTCTAATCGATTGGATTGGATTTGACTTGAATCGATGGGATTCAATGCAATCCGACGGGATTCGAAGCGATACGGCACGATTCCGCGGGATTCGGCACGATTCGTCTTGATTTCTATCCTTTCGGCTCTTTTTGGCTCTTTCTGGCTCTATTCGTTAATATGGAACTCTATTCTACTCTACTCTTCTATACTCTACACTACTCGACCCTATTCTATTCTTTCAGTTCTCTTCTGTTCTTTTCTACTGCATTCTATTCTACCCTACCCTACCCTACCTTACCCTACTGTAATCTGTTCGATTCTATGTGACACACTTGAAAGAGATTCGACCTGATTTAGGTCGTATCGGTTCGATTCAGCTCCTTTTCCTCCATTAGATTCAAGTCGGTTCTACTCGGCTCTTTTCCGCTCTATTTGGCTCTGTTCAGCAGTATTCGACTCTATTTGTCTCTAGTCTACTCTACCCTACTTTTCTCTACTCTACTGTTTTCTTTCAGTTCTGTCGTAGTCTACCCTACCCTAACCTTACCCGCCCTACACTAATCTATTTGATTCGGTTCAACACATTTCAACGCGATTCGACATGTTTCATCTTGATTCACCTCGAATTTGGTCGATTCGGGTGTATTCAGCTCTGTTTGGCTCTTTTCGGCTCTATTCACCTCTATTCAACTCTATTTCACTCTCTTCTACTCTACTTAATTCTATTCTATTCTTTCTGTTGTGTTCTCTTCTCTTCTCTTCTAAACCTCTCCTACCCTACCCCCCTCTACTCTAATCTATTCAATTCACTTCAATGCATTTCGACGCGATTCCATGTGATTAGGCTTGAATCGGCTCCCTTTAGCTCTATTTGACTTGAATCGGGTCGATTCGGCTCAATTCAGCATAGTTAGGCTCGATTCAACCTTCTTCAGCCCTTTTTGGCTCTATTCAGCTCTTTTCTACTTTAGTCGTCTCTATTTGGCTCCATTCGACTCCGTTCCACACGATTCGACTCCATTCTACTGCATTCTGCACTATTCTATTCTCTTCTACCCTACCCTACTCTTATCGATTTTAATCAATTTGATTCATTACGATTTGTCTCATTTCCTCTCCATTTGACTCGATTCAGCTTGAATTGGATCTATTCATCTATAGTCGGCACTGCTCGACTCTGACTATTCGACTCTGCTCAACTCTACTCCATTCTACTCTTTGTGTTCTCCTCTATTCTATTCTACTCTGCCCTAACCTACCGAAACCCAGCCTAACCTACACTACTCTAATCTATTCAATTTAATTGGATTCCATTCAATTCAATACCATTCTGCTCTATTTGACACAGTTCAATGTTATTCGGTGAGACTCCATGAGATTCGATGGGTTTTGGTTGGATTTCATGGGATTCAATGAAATTGGGTGCAATAGGATGCGATTAGTTGTGATTTGGCTCAGTTTGGCCCGGTTCATTTTTTTGTCTCTATTTGGCTTGTTTCAGCTCCATTCGGCTACATTCAGCTCGAATCTGGTTGATTCGACTCGATTCGGCTCGATTTGGCTGGATTCGGCTGGATTTGGCCGTATGGGGCCCTGTTCGGCACTATTCAGCTCTATTCCACTCTTTTCTGCTCTATTCATCTCTATTCGACTCCATTCGACTCCATTCCACTCCATTCTATTCCATTCTACACTATCCTATTCTACAGAACCCTACCCCACCGTACCCTATCCTAATCTATTCTATTCTGTTGTATCCTATTCTCTTTTTCTATTTTCCCTATTCCATCCCATGCTACTCTACCATACCCTACACTAAACTAACCTACCCTGACCTATGCTGTTCTATTCTATTTTCTCTGTTCCACCGTATGCTACCCTACCCTACGGTACCCGACCGTACCGTACCCTACTACTTAGGAGTACTCAATAAGGGTAGTAATTAAGGGTACTAGTTAGGGCAAGGGTACTATTTCAGGCTACTAGTTCATGCCAGGGTACTTGTTAAGGGTACTAGTTAAGCTAAGGTTTATTCGTTAATGGTACTAGTTAATGCCAGGGTAATAGTTAAGGGTACTTGTTAAGGCACTGGTACTTGTTGAGGGTACTGTTTGAGACAAGGGTCTTATTTAACACCACTACTTAAGGCAAGGCTACTAGTTAGGGGTACTAGTTAAGGCCAGGGTACTAGTTAAGGTAAGGCTACTAGATACGGCTACTAGTTAAGGCAAGGCTACTAGTTTAGGGAACAAACTCAGGGTACTTGTCAAGGCAAGGGTACTGTCCAAGGCTAGTTGTCTAGGCTACTGATCTATGCTCCTAGTCTAGCTGACTAGTTCAGCTTATTAGTCTAAGCTCCTACTCTAGCCTTTTCTTGTCTACTGTACCATAGTCTACCTTCATCTACCCCATCCTAAAATACCGTACCGTACCCTATTCTATTCTAATCTATTCGATTTGATTCGATTCAAAGCATTTCGATGCAATTGGACGCGATCGTGCTTGAATCGGCTCGATTCGGCACCATCAGCTCCATTCAGCTTGATTCTGCTCGTTTCAACTCGATTTAACTCAGTGCAGCCTTATTCGGCCCTGCTCAGCTCGATTCGACTGTTTTCTACTCTGTCTCTAGTCAACCCCATTTGGCTCCATTCTACTCCTTTCTACACTATTCTACTCTATTCTTTTCTAACCTACCCTACCCTCCTCTAATCTGTTCTAACGGATTCGATTCGACGCGGTTCGAAGCAATTCGACACGATTCATCTTGTTTTGTTTCCATTTGGCTCGATTCGGCTCGAATTGTCTCTATTCAGCTATATACTGCACTATTTGTCTCTATTCGACTCAATTCTACTCTACTCTTCTCTACTTTTCTTTGCTCTACTCTACTGTACTATATTCTATTCTTTCTCTTCAGTACTGTTCTATTCTATTCTACCCTCCGCTCCCCTCCCCTTCTCTAAGCTGTTTGATTCGATTTTATTTGACACATTTCCACGCGATTCGAAGTGATTAGGCTTGAATCAGCTCAATTCGGTTCGAATCGGCTCCATTCAGCTCGATTTCGCTCCATTCATCTCGATTTGGCTCAGATTGTGTCGATTCTGCTCCATTAGGCCTTCTTTGGTCCTATTCGGCCCTATCCTGCTCTATTCCACTGTTTTCTACTCTATTCATCTCTATCCGTCTCTATTCGACTCCTTTCAACTCCATTCTATTCCATTCCACACCATTCTCTCCTATTCTCTTGTACTCTGTTCTATTCTACCCTACCCTACCCTACTGCACCCCACCCAGAACTACCCTACTTTAATCTATTCAATTCAGTTCGACGTGATTTGATGGGATTCGACGGAATTTGACGAGATCTGAAGGGATTCAATGGGATTCGAAGACATTTGAAGAGATTCCATGCGACTCGACGTGATTCAGCAGGATTCTATGAGATTCGATGTAATTCGAAGTTAATCGATGTGATACGAAGCGATTCGGCGTGATTCGATGACATTCGACGTAATTTGACGCGATTCGACCCGATTCGACCCGATTTCACCCAAAGTGATGTGATTCGATGTGATTCGATGGGCTACGACTCTATTCAGCTACAGTCGGTGTGATTCTGCTTGATTCAGCTCAATTAGGTGCTTTTCGGCACTATACGCCTCTTTTCAGCTGTATTCACCTCCATTCAGCTCTATCCGTCTCTATTCGGTCTATTCGACTCTACTCTTTTCCAATCTATTCCATTCTTTATATTCTGCTCTAATCTCTTCTATTCTACTCTAGTCTATTCTACCCTCCCCTCCCCTTCTCTAATCTATACGTTTTGATTCGATTTTACGAAGTTAACGTGATTCGGATCGATTTGGCTCTCTTCGGCTCAATTAGGCTCCATTTGGCTCGTTTTGGATTGAATCGCTTCGATTCTGCTCGAATCGGCCTTATTGGCCCTATTCTGCTCTATTTGACTCTTTTCTACTCTATTCATCTCTATTTCACTCCATTCTATTCATTCCACACCATTCTACACTACTCTATTCTGCTCTACCTACCCTACTCTAACTCTAATCGATTCAACGCGATTCCTCTCCTTTTGTCTGCATTCGGCACTATTCAGTTCTATTCGACTCTATTCGACTCTATTGTACTCTAGTCTACTCGTTTGTACTCTAGTCTACTCTTAGCTGATGTATTCTATAGTATGGTTTCTATCCTGTTCTATTCTACTCTATTCTACCGTACCTTATGCTACCCAACTCTAATCTAGTCTCATCCATTTGATTGGATACGATTCGACCCATTTCGACGCGATTCGGCTCGATTTGGCTCTATTCTCACTCTATTCCCCTCTACTGTACTCTAGTCTACTCTTTTCTGTATTCTTTCTGTATTGTTCTGTTCTCTTCTATTCTGTTTTATTCTATTCTACTCTACTCTATTCTACCCAACCCTACCATACCCAAACCTCCCCTACTCAAATCTATTCAATTCCATACGATGAATTTTGACCCAATTCGGGTCATATCGTTTAGATTCGTGTCCATTTGGATCGAATAGTGTCGATTCAGCTTCATTCGGCTCCATTAGGCTCGATTCACTGGATTCGGCTCAGTTTGGCTTGATTTGGCTCAATTCCGCTCGATTCGGCCCTCTTCGGCACTATTTAGCTCTATTTGGATCTTTTCTACTCTCTTCGACTCCATTCGATTTCATCGCACCCCATTCTACTCCATTCTACACTATTCTACTCTACTGTACTCTAATTTACTGTAATTGATTCGATGGGATTCGACGTGATTTGTCTTGTTTCGTCTCCATTCGGCTCGATTTGACTCTATTCGACTCTGTTTACTCTACTCTCCTCTACTTTTTTCTACCCCATTCTATTGTATTCTTTCTCTTCTGTTCTACTGTGTTCCATTCTATTCTTCTCTATTCTATCCTACCCTACTCTAATCTGTTCTACTTGAGTCGTTTCCACGCATTTCGATGCGATTCGGCTCCATTCCTCTCCACTCATCCCCATTCCGTTCAAATCTGTTCGATTCGGCTCTAATCGGCTCCATTTGGCTCTAGTAAGTTCTATTCGGCTCTAATAGGCTCTATTCAGCTCTATTCTCCTCTATTAGACTCTACTCAACTCTATTATCTCTTTTCGACTCCATTCGACTCCATTCTACAGCATTCTACTCCATCATACTCTATTCTCTATTCTATTGTCTTGTACTTTATGCGACTCTAAACAAAAATGTGTTTTTTAGAGTCGTAGTCTATTCTAATCGATTGGATTGGATTTGACTTGAATCGATGGGATTCAATGCAATCCGACGGGATTCGAAGCGATACGGCACGATTCCGCGGGATTCGGCACGATTCGTCTTGATTTCTATCCTTTCGGCTCTTTTTGGCTCTTTCTGGCTCTATTCGTTAATATGGAACTCTATTCTACTCTACTCTTCTATACTCTACACTACTCGACCCTATTCTATTCTTTCAGTTCTCTTCTGTTCTTTTCTACTGCATTCTATTCTACCCTACCCTACCCTACCTTACCCTACTGTAATCTGTTCGATTCTATGTGACACACTTGAAAGAGATCCGACCTGATTTAGGTCGTATCGGTTCGATTCAGCTCCTTTTCCTCCATTAGATTCAAGTCGGTTCTACTCGGCTCTTTTCCGCTCTATTTGGCTCTGTTCAGCAGTATTCGACTCTATTTGTCTCTAGTCTACTCTACCCTACTTTTCTCTACTCTACTGTTTTCTTTCAGTTCTGTCGTAGTCTACCCTACCCTAACCTTACCCGCCCTACACTAATCTATTTGATTCGGTTCAACACATTTCAACGCGATTCGACATGTTTCATCTTGATTCACCTCGAATTTGGTCGATTCGGGTGTATTCAGCTCTGTTTGGCTCTTTTCGGCTCTATTCACCTCTATTCAACTCTATTTCACTCTCTTCTACTCTACTTAATTCTATTCTATTCTTTCTGTTGTGTTCTCTTCTCTTCTCTTCTAAACCTCTCCTACCCTACCCCCCTCTACTCTAATCTATTCAATTCACTTCAATGCATTTCGACGCGATTCCATGTGATTAGGCTTGAATCGGCTCCCTTTAGCTCTATTTGACTTGAATCGGGTCGATTCGGCTCAATTCAGCATAGTTAGGCTCGATTCAACCTTCTTCAGCCCTTTTTGGCTCTATTCAGCTCTTTTCTACTTTAGTCGTCTCTATTTGGCTCCATTCGACTCCGTTCCACACGATTCGACTCCATTCTACTGCATTCTGCACTATTCTATTCTCTTCTACCCTACCCTACTCTTATCAATTTTAATCAATTTGATTCATTACGATTTGTCTCATTTCCTCTCCATTTGACTCGATTCAGCTTGAATTGGATCTATTCATCTATAGTCGGCACTGCTCGACTCTGACTATTCGACTCTGCTCAACTCTACTCCATTCTACTCTTTGTGTTCTCCTCTATTCTATTCTACTCTGCCCTAACCTACCGAAACCCAGCCTAACCTACACTACTCTAATCTATTCAATTTAATTGGATTCCATTCAATTCAATACCATTCTGCTCTATTTGACACAGTTCAATGTTATTCGGTGAGACTCCATGAGATTCGATGGGTTTTGGTTGGATTTCATGAGATTCAATGAAATTGGGTGCAATAGGATGTGATTAGTTGTGATTTGGCTCAGTTTGGCCCGGTTCATTTTTTTGTCTCTATTTGGCTTGTTTCAGCTCCATTCGGCTACATTCAGCTCGAATCTGGTTGATTCGACTCGATTCGGCTCGATTTGGCTGGATTCGGCTGGATTTGGCCGTATGGGGCCCTGTTCGGCACTATTCAGCTCTATTCCACTCTTTTCTGCTCTATTCATCTCTATTCGACTCCATTCGACTCCATTCCACTCCATTCTATTCCATTCTACACTATCCTATTCTACAGAACCCTACCCCACCGTACCCTATCCTAATCTATTCTATTCTGTTGTATCCTATTCTCTTTTTCTATTTTCCCTATTCCATCCCATGCTACTCTACCATACCCTACACTAAACTAACCTACCCTGACCTATGCTGTTCTATTCTATTTTCTCTGTTCCACCGTATGCTACCCTACCCTACGGTACCCGACCGTACCGTACCCTACTACTTAGGAGTACTCAATAAGGGTAGTAATTAAGGGTACTAGTTAGGGCAAGGGTACTATTTCAGGCTACTAGTTCATGCCAGGGTACTTGTTAAGGGTACTAGTTAAGCTAAGGTTTATTCGTTAATGGTACTAGTTAATGCCAGGGTAATAGTTAAGGGTACTTGTTAAGGCACTGGTACTTGTTGAGGGTACTGTTTGAGACAAGGGTCTTATTTAACACCACTACTTAAGGCAAGGCTACTAGTTAGGGGTACTAGTTAAGGCCAGGGTACTAGTTAAGGTAAGGCTACTAGATACGGCTACTAGTTAAGGCAAGGCTACTAGTTTAGGGAACAAACTCAGGGTACTTGTCAAGGCAAGGGTACTGTCCAAGGCTAGTTGTCTAGGCTACTGATCTATGCTCCTAGTCTAGCTGACTAGTTCAGCTTATTAGTCTAAGCTCCTACTCTAGCCTTTTCTTGTCTACTGTACCATAGTCTACCTTCATCTACCCCATCCTAAAATACCGTACCGTACCCTATTCTATTCTAATCTATTCGATTTGATTCGATTCAAAGCATTTCGATGCAATTGGACGCGATCGTGCTTGAATCGGCTCGATTCGGCACCATCAGCTCCATTCAGCTTGATTCTGCTCGTTTCAACTCGATTTAACTCAGTGCAGCCTTATTCGGCCCTGCTCAGCTCGATTCGACTGTTTTCTACTCTGTCTCTAGTCAACCCCATTTGGCTCCATTCTACTCCTTTCTACACTATTCTACTCTATTCTTTTCTAACCTACCCTACCCTCCTCTAATCTGTTCTAACGGATTCGATTCGACGCGGTTCGAAGCAATTCGACACGATTCATCTTGTTTTGTTTCCATTTGGCTCGATTCGGCTCGAATTGTCTCTATTCAGCTATATACTGCACTATTTGTCTCTATTCGACTCAATTCTACTCTACTCTTCTCTACTTTTCTTTGCTCTACTCTACTGTACTATATTCTATTCTTTCTCTTCAGTACTGTTCTATTCTATTCTACCCTCCGCTCCCCTCCCCTCCCCTTCTCTAAGCTGTTTGATTCGATTTTATTTGACACATTTCCACGCGATTCGAAGTGATTAGGCTTGAATCAGCTCAATTCGGTTCGAATCGGCTCCATTCAGCTCGATTTCGCTCCATTCATCTCGATTTGGCTCAGATTGTGTCGATTCTGCTCCATTAGGCCTTCTTTGGTCCTATTCGGCCCTATCCTGCTCTATTCCACTGTTTTCTACTCTATTCATCTCTATCCGTCTCTATTCGACTCCTTTCAACTCCATTCTATTCCATTCCACACCATTCTCTCCTATTCTCTTGTACTCTGTTCTATTCTACCCTACCCTACCCTACTGCACCCCACCCAGAACTACCCTACTTTAATCTATTCAATTCAGTTCGACGTGATTTGATGGGATTCGACGGAATTTGACGAGATCTGAAGGGATTCAATGGGATTCGAAGACATTTGAAGAGATTCCATGCGACTCGACGTGATTCAGCAGGATTCTATGAGATTCGATGTAATTCGAAGTTAATCGATGTGATACGAAGCGATTCGGCGTGATTCGATGACATTCGACGTAATTTGACGCGATTCGACCCGATTCGACCCGATTTCACCCAAAGTGATGTGATTCGATGTGATTCGATGGGCTACGACTCTATTCAGCTACAGTCGGTGTGATTCTGCTTGATTCAGCTCAATTAGGTGCTTTTCGGCACTATACGCCTCTTTTCAGCTGTATTCACCTCCATTCAGCTCTATCCGTCTCTATTCGGTCTATTCGACTCTACTCTTTTCCAATCTATTCCATTCTTTATATTCTGCTCTAATCTCTTCTATTCTACTCTAGTCTATTCTACCCTCCCCTCCCCTTCTCTAATCTATACGTTTTGATTCGATTTTACGAAGTTAACGTGATTCGGATCGATTTGGCTCTCTTCGGCTCAATTAGGCTCCATTTGGCTCGTTTTGGATTGAATCGCTTCGATTCTGCTCGAATCGGCCTTATTGGCCCTATTCTGCTCTATTTGACTCTTTTCTACTCTATTCATCTCTATTTCACTCCATTCTATTCATTCCACACCATTCTACACTACTCTATTCTGCTCTACCTACCCTACTCTAACTCTAATCGATTCAACGCGATTCCTCTCCTTTTGTCTGCATTCGGCACTATTCAGTTCTATTCGACTCTATTCGACTCTATTGTACTCTAGTCTACTCGTTTGTACTCTAGTCTACTCTTAGCTGATGTATTCTATAGTATGGTTTCTATCCTGTTCTATTCTACTCTATTCTACCGTACCTTATGCTACCCAACTCTAATCTAGTCTCATCCATTTGATTGGATACGATTCGACCCATTTCGACGCGATTCGGCTCGATTTGGCTCTATTCTCACTCTATTCCCCTCTACTGTACTCTAGTCTACTCTTTTCTGTATTCTTTCTGTATTGTTCTGTTCTCTTCTATTCTGTTTTATTCTATTCTACTCTACTCTATTCTACCCAACCCTACCATACCCAAACCTCCCCTACTCAAATCTATTCAATTCCATACGATGAATTTTGACCCAATTCGGGTCATATCGTTTAGATTCGTGTCCATTTGGATCGAATAGTGTCGATTCAGCTTCATTCGGCTCCATTAGGCTCGATTCACTGGATTCGGCTCAGTTTGGCTTGATTTGGCTCAATTCCGCTCGATTCGGCCCTCTTCGGCACTATTTAGCTCTATTTGGATCTTTTCTACTCTCTTCGACTCCATTCGATTTCATCGCACCCCATTCTACTCCATTCTACACTATTCTACTCTACTGTACTCTAATTTACTGTAATTGATTCGATGGGATTCGACGTGATTTGTCTTGTTTCGTCTCCATTCGGCTCGATTTGACTCTATTCGACTCTGTTTGCTCTACTCTCCTCTACTTTTTTCTACCCCATTCTATTGTATTCTTTCTCTTCTGTTCTACTGTGTTCCATTCTATTCTTCTCTATTCTATCCTACCCTACTCTAATCTGTTCTACTTGAGTCGTTTCCACGCATTTCGATGCGATTCGGCTCAAATCGGCTCCATTCCACTCCACTCATCCCCATTCAGTTCAAATCTGTTCGATTCGGCTCTAATCGGCTCCATTTGGCTCTAGTAAGTTCTATTCGGCTCTAATAGGCTCTATTCAGCTCTATTCTCCTCTATTAGACTCTACTCAACTCTATTATCTCTTTTCGACTCCATTCGACTCCATTCTACAGCATTCTACTCCATCATACTCTATTCTCTATTCTATTGTCTTGTACTTTATGCGACTCTAAACAAAAATGTGTTTTTTAGAGTAGTAGTCTATTCTAATCGATTGGATTGGATTTGACTTGAATCGATGGGATTCAATGCAATCCGACGGGATTCGAAGCGACACGGCACGATTCCGCGGGATTCGGCACGATTCGTCTTGATTTCTATCGTTTCGGCTCTTTTTGGCTCTTTCTGGCTCTATTCGTTAATATGGAACTCTATTCTACTCTACTCTTCTATACTCTACACTACTCGACCCTATTCTATTCTTTCAGTTCTCTTCTGTTCTTTTCTACTGCATTCTATTCTACCCTACCTTACCCTACCGTAATCTGTTCGATTCTATGTGACACACTTGAAAGAGATTCGACCTGATTTAGGTCGTATCGGTTCGATTCAGCTCCTTTTCCTCCATTAGATTCAAGTCGGTTCTACTCGGCTCTTTTCCGCTCTATTTGGCTCTGTTCAGCAGTATTCGACTCTATTTGTCTCTAGTCTACTCTACCCTACTTTTCTCTACTCTACTGTTTTCTTTCAGTTCTGTCGTAGTCTACCCTACCCTAACCTTACCTGCCCTACACTCATCTATTTGATTCGATTCAACACATTTCAACGCGATTCGACATGTTTCATCTTGATTCACCTCGAATTTGGTCGATTCGGATGTATTCAGCTCTGTTCGGCTCTTTTCGGCTCTATTCACCTCTATTCAACTCTATTTCACTCTCTTCTACTCTACTTAATTCTATTCTATTCTTTCTGTTGTGTTCTCTTCTCTTCTCTTCTAAACCTCTCCTACCCTACCCCCCTCTACTCTAATCTATTCAATTCACTTCAATGCATTTCGACGCGATTCCATGTGATTAGGCTTGAATCGGCTCCATTTAGCTCTATTTGACTTGAATCGGGTCGATTCGGCTCAATTCAGCATAGTTAGGCTCGATTCAACCTTCTTCAGCCCTTTTTGGCTCTATTCAGCTCTTTTCTACTTTAATCGTCTCTATTTGGCTCCATTCGACTCCGTTCCACACGATTCGACTCCATTCTACTGCATTCTGCACTATTCTATTCTCTTCTACCCTACCCTACTCTTATCGATTGTAATCAATTTGATTCATTACGATTTGTCTCATTTCCTCTCCATTTGACTCGATTCAGCTTGAATTGGGTCTATTCATCCATAGTCGGCACTGCTCGACTCTGACTATTCGACTCTGCTCAACTCTACTCCATTCTACTCTTTGTGTTCTCCTCTATTCTATTCTACTCTGCCCTAACCTACCGAATCCCAGCCTAACCTACACTACTCTAATCTATTCAATTTAATTGGATTCCATTCAATTCAATACCATTCTGCTCTATTTGACACAGTTCAATGTTATTCGGTGAGATTCCATGAGATTCGATGGGTTTTGGTTGGATTTCATGGGATTCAATGAAATTGGATGCAATAGGATGCGATTAGTTGTGATTTGGCTCAGTTTGGCCCGGTTCATTTTTTTGTCTCTATTTGGCTTGTTTCAGCTCCATTCGGCTACATTCAGCTCGAATCTGGTTGATTCGACTCGATTCGGCTCGATTTGGCTGGATTCGGCTGGATTTGGCCGTATGGGGCCCTGTTCGACGCTATTCAGCTCTATTCCACTCTTTTCTGCTCTATTCATCTCTATTCGACTCCATTCGACTCCATTCCACACCATTCTATTCCATTCTACACTATCCTATTCTACAGAACCCTACCCCACCGTATCCTATCCTAATCTATTCTATTCTGTTGTATCCTATTCTCTTTTTCTATTTTCCCTATTCCATCCCATGCTTCTCTACCATACCCTACACTAAACTAACCTACCCTGACCTATGCTGTTCTATTCTATTTTCTCTGTTCCACCGTATGCTACCCTACCCTACGGTACCCGACCGTACCGTACCCTACTACTACTTAGGAGTACTCAATAAGGGTAGTAATTAAGGGTACTAGTTAGGGCAAGGGTACTATTTCAGGCTACTAGTTCATGCCAGGGTACTTGTTAAGGGTACTAGTTAAGCTAAGGTTTATTCGTTAATGGTACTAGTTAATGCCAGGGTAATAGTTAAGGGTACTTGTTAACGCACTGGTACTTGTTGAGGGTACTGTTGGAGACAAGGGTCTTATTTAACACCACTACTTAAGGCAAGGCTACTAGTTCTGGGTACTAGTTAAGGCCAGGGTACTAGTTAAGGTAAGGCTACTAGATAAGGCTACTAGTTAAGGCAAGGCTGCTAGTTTAGGGAACAAACTCAGGGTACTTGTCAAGGCAAGGGTACTGTCCAAGGCTAGTTGTCGAGGCTACTGATCTATGCCCCTAGTCTAGCTGACTAGTCCAGCTTATTAGTCTAAGCTCCTCTCTAGCCTTTTCCTGTCTACTGTACCATAGTCTACCTTCATCTACCCCATCCTAAAATACCGTACCGTACCCTATTCTATTCTAATCTATTCGATTTGATTCGATTCAAAGCATTTCGATGCAATTGGACGCGATCGTGCTTGAATCGGCTCGATTCGGCACCATCAGCTCCATTCAGCTTGATTCTGCTCGTTTCAACTCGATTTAACTCAGTGCAGCCTTATTCGGCCCTACTCAGCTCGATTCGACTGTTTTCTACTCTGTCTCTAGTCAACCCCATTTGGCTCCATTCTACTCCTTTCTACACTATTCTACTCTATTCTTTTCTACCCTACCCTACCCTCCTCTAATCTATTCTAACGGATTCGATTCGACGCGGTTCGAAGCAATTCGACACGATTCATCTTGTTTTGTTTCCATTTGGCTCGATTCGGCTCGAATTGGCTCTATTCAGCTATACACTGCACTATTTGTCTCTATTCGACTCAATTCTACTCTACTCTTCTCTACTTTTCTTTGCTCTACTCTACTGTACTGTATTCTATTCTTTCTCTTCAGTACTGTTCTATTCTATTCTACCCTCCGCTCCCCTCCCCTCCCCTTCTCTAAGCTGTTTGATTCGATTTTATTTGACACATTTCCACGCGATTCGAAGTGATTAGGCTTGAATCAGCTCAATTCGGTTCGAATCGGCTCCATTCAGCTCGATTTCGCTCCATTCATCTCGATTTGGCTCAGATTGTGTCGATTCTGCTCCATTAGGCCTTCTTTGGTCCTATTCGGCCCTATCCTGCTCTATTCCACTGTTTTCTACTCTATTCATCTCTATCCGTCTCTATTCGACTCCTTTCAACTCCATTCTATTCCATTCTACACCATTCTCTCCTATTCTCTTGTACTCTGTTCTATTCTACCCTACCCTACCCTACTGCACCCCACCCAGAACTACCCTACTTTAATCTATTCAATTCAGTTCGACGTGATTTGATGGGATTCGACGGAATTTGACGAGATCTGAAGGGATTCAATGGGATTCGAAGACATTTGAAGAGATTCCATGCGACTCGACGTGATTCAGCAGGATTCTATGAGATGCGATGTAATTCGAAGTTTATGTGATACGAAGCGATTCGGCGTGATTCGATGACACTCGACGTAATTTGACGGGATTCGACCCGATTTGACCCAAAGTGATGTGATTCGATGTGATTCGATGGGCTACGACTCTATTCAGCTACAGTCGGTGTGATTCTGCTTGATTCAGCTCAATTAGGTGCTTTTCGGCACTATACGGCTCTTTTCAGCTGTATTCACCTCCATTCAGCTCTATCCGTCTCTATTCGGTCTATTCGACTCTACTCTTTTCCAATCTATTCCATTCTTTATATTCTGCTCTAATCTCTTCTATTCTACTCTAGTCTATTCTACCCTCCCCTCCCCTTCTCTAATCTATACGTTTTGATTCGATTTTACGAAGTTAACGTGATTCGGATCGATTTGGCTCTCTTCGGCTCAATTAGGCTCCATTTGGCTCGTTTTGGATTGAATCGCTTCGATTCTGCTCGAATCGGCCTTATTGGCCCTATTCTGCTCTATTTGACTCTTTTCTACTCTATTCATCTCTATTTCACTCCATTCTATTCATTCCACACCATTCTACACTACTCTATTCTGCTCTACCTACCCTACTCTAACTCTAATCGATTCAACGCGATTCCTCTCCTTTTGTCTGCATTCGGCACTATTCAGTTCTATTCGACTCTATTCGACTCTATTGTACTCTAGTCTACTCGTTTGTACTCTAGTCTACTCTTAGCTGATGTATTCTATAGTATGGTTTCTATCCTGTTCTATTCTACTCTATTCTACCGCACCTTATGCTACCCAACTCTAATCTAGTCTCATCCATTTGATTGGATACGATTCGACCCATTTCGACGCGATTCGGCTCGATTTGGCTCTATTCTCACCCTATTCCCCTCTACTATACTCTAGTCTACTCTTTTCTGTATTCTTTCTGTATTGTTCTGTTCTCTTCTATTCTGTTTTATTCTATTCTACTCTACTCTATTCTACCCAACCCTACCATACCCGAACCTCCCCTACTCTAATCTATTCAATTCCATATGATGAATTTTGACCCAATTCGGGTCATATCCTTTAGATTCGTGTCCATTTGGATCAAATAGTGTCGATTCAGCTTCATTCGGCTCCATTAGGCTCGATTCACTGGATTCGGCTCAGTTTGGCTTGATTTGGCTCAATTCCGCTCGATTCGGCCCTCTTCGGCACTATTTAGCTCTATTTGGATCTTTTCTACTCTCTTCGACTCCATTCGATTTCATCGCACCCCATTCTACTCCATTCTACACTATTCTACTCTACTGTACTCTAATTTACTGTAATTGATTCGATGGGATTCGACGTGATTTGTCTTGTTTCGTCTCCATTCGGCTCGATTTGACTCTATTCGACTCTGTTTGCTCTACTCTCCTCTACTTTTTTCTACCCCATTCTATTGTATTCTTTCTCTTCTGTTCTACTGTGTTCCATTCTATTCTTCTCTATTCTATCCTACCCTACTCTAATCTGTTCTACTTGAGTCGTTTCCACGCATTTCGATGCGATTCGGCTCAAATCGGCTCCATTCCACTCCACTCATCCCCATTCAGTTCAAATCTGTTCGATTCGGCTCTAATCGGCTCCATTTGGCTCTAGTAAGTTCTATTCGGCTCTAATAGGCTCTATTCAGCTCTATTCTCCTCTATTAGACTCTACTCAACTCTATTATCTCTTTTCGACTCCATTCGACTCCATTCTACAGCATTCTACTCCATCATACTCTATTCTCTATTCTATTGTCTTGTACTTTATGCGACTCTAAACAAAAATGTGTTTTTTAGAGTAGTAGTCTATTCTAATCGATTGGATTGGATTTGACTTGAATCGATGGGATTCAATGCAATCCGACGGGATTCGAAGCGATACGGCACGATTCCGCGGGATTCGGCACGATTCGTCTTGATTTCTATCCTTTCGGCTCTTTTTGGCTCTTTCTGGCTCTATTCGTTAATATGGAACTCTATTCTACTCTACTCTTCTATACTCTACACTACTCGACCCTATTCTATTCTTTCAGTTCTCTTCTGTTCTTTTCTACTGCATTCTATTCTACCCTACCTTACCCTACTGTAACCTGTTCGATTCTATGTGACACACTTGAAAGAGATTCGACCTGATTTAGGTCGTATCGGTTCGATTCAGCTCCTTTTCCTCCATTAGATTCAAGTCGGTTCTACTCGGCTCTTTTCCGCTCTATTTGGCTCTGTTCAGCAGTATTCGACTCTATTTGTCTCTAGTCTACTCTACCCTACTTTTCTCTACTCTACTGTTTTCTTTCAGTTCTGTCGTAGTCTACCCTACCCTAACCTTACCCGCCCTACACTAATCTATTTGATTCGGTTCAACACATTTCAACGCGATTCGACATGTTTCATCTTGATTCACCTCGAATTTGGTCGATTCGGGTGTATTCAGCTCTGTTCGGCTCTTTTCGGCTCTATTCACCTCTATTCAACTCTATTTCACTCTCTTCTACTCTACTTAATTCTATTCTATTCTTTCTGTTGTGTTCTCTTCTCTTCTAAACCTCTCCTACCCTACCCCCCTCTACTCTAATCTATTCAATTCACTTCAATGCATTTCGACGCGATTCCATGTGATTAGGCTTGAATCGGCTCCATTTAGCTCTATTTGACTTGAATCGGGTCGATTCGGCTCAATTCAGCATAGTTAGGCTCGATTCAACCTTCTTCAGCCCTTTTTGGCTCTATTCAGCTCTTTTCTACTTTAATCGTCTCTATTTGGCTCCATTCGACTCCGTTCCACACGATTCGACTCCATTCTACTGCATTCTGCACTATTCTATTCTCTTCTACCCTACCCTACTCTTATCGATTTTAATCAATTTGATTCATTACGATTTGTCTCATTTCCTCTCCATTTGACTCGATTCAGCTTGAATTGGATCTATTCATCTATAGTCGGCACTGCTCGACTCTGACTATTCGACTCTGCTCAACTCTACTCCATTCTACTCTTTGTGTTCTCCTCTATTCTATTCTACTCTGCCCTAACCTACCGAATCCCAGCCTAACCTACACTACTCTAATCTATTCAATTTAATTGGATTCCATTCAGTTCAATACCATTCTGCTCTATTTGACACAGTTCAATGTTATTCGGTGAGATTCCATGAGATTCGATGGGTTTTGGTTGGATTTCATGGGATTCAATCAAACGGGATGCAATAGGATGCGATTAGTTGTGATTTGGCTCAGTTTGGCCCGGTTCATTTTTTTGTCTCTATTTGGCTTGTTTCAGCTCCATTCGGCTACATTCAGCTCGAATCTGGTTGATTCGACTCGATTCGGCTCGATTTGGCTGGATTCGGCTGGATTTGGCCGTATGGGGCCCTGTTCGGCACTATTCAGCTCTATTCCACTCTTTTCTGCTCTATTCATCTCTATTCGACTCCATTCGACTCCATTCCACACCATTCTATTCCATTCTACACTATCCTATTCTACAGAACCCTACCCCACCGTACCCTATCCTAATCTATTCTATTCTGTTGTATCCTATTCTCTTTTTCTATTTTCCCTATTCCATCCCATGCTTCTCTACCATACCCTACACTAAACTAACCTACCCTGACCTATGCTGTTCTATTCTATTTTCTCTGTTCCACCGTATGCTACCCTACCCTACGGTACCCGACCGTACCGTACCCTACTACTACTTAGGAGTACTCAATAAGGGTAGTAATTAAGGGTACTAGTTAGGGCAAGGGTACTATTTCAGGCTACTAGTTCATGCCAGGGTACTTGTTAAGGGTACTAGTTAAGCTAAGGTTTATTCGTTAATGGTACTAGTTAATGCCAGGGTAATAGTTAAGGGTACTTGTTAAGGCACTGGTACTTGTTGAGGGTACTGTTTGAGACAAGGGTCGTATTTAACACCACTACTTAAGGCAAGGCTACTAGTTAGGGGTGCTAGTTAAGGCCAGGGTACTAGTTAAGGTAAGGCTACTAGATAAGGCTACTAGTTAAGGCAAGGCTACTAGTTTAGGGAACAAACTCAGGGTACTTGTCAAGGCAAGGGTACTGTCCAAGGCTAGTTGTCTAGGCTACTGATCTATGCCCCTAGTCTAGCTGACTAGTCCAGCTTATTAGTCGAAGCTACTACTCTAGCCTTTTCTTGTCTACTGTACCTTCATCTACCCCATCCTAAAATACCGTACCGTACCCTATTCTATTCTAATCTATTCGATTTGATTCGATTCAAAGCATTTCGATGCAATTAGACGCGATCGTGCTTGAATCGGCTCGATTCGGCACCATCAGCTCCATTCAGCTTGATTCTGCTCGTTTCAACTCGATTTAACTCAGTGCAGCCTTATTCGGCCCTACTCAGCTCGATTCGACTGTTTTCTACTCTGTCTCTAGTCAACCCCATTTGGCTCCATTCTATTCCTTTCTACACTATTCTACTCTATTCTTTTCTACCCTACCCTACCCTACCCTCCTCTAATCTATTCTAACGGATTCGATTCGACGCGGTTCGAAGCAATTCGACACGATTCATCTTGTTTTGTTTCCATTTGGCTCAATTCGGCTCGAATTGTCTCTATTCAGCTATATACTGCACTATTTGTCTCTATTCGACTCAATTCTACTCTACTCTTCTCTACTTTTCTTTGCTCTACTCTACTGTACTATATTCTATTCTTTCTCTTCAGTACTGTTCTATTCTATTCTACCCTCCGCTCCCCTCCCCTCCCCTTCTCTAAGCTGTTTGATTCGATTTTATTTGACACATTTCCACGCGATTCGAAGTGATTAGGCTTGAATCAGCTCAATTCGGTTCGAATCGGCTCCATTCAGCTCGATTTCGCTCCATTCATCTCGATTTGGCTCAGATTGTGTCGATTCTGCTCCATTAGGCCTTCTTTGGTCCTATTCGGCCCTATCCTGCTCTATTCCACTGTTTTCTACTCTATTCATCTCTATCCGTCTCTATTCGACTCCTTTCAACTCCATTCTATTCCATTCCACACCATTCTCTCCTATTCTCTTGTACTCTGTTCTATTCTACCCTACCCTACCCTACTGCACCCCACCCAGAACTACCCTACTTTAATCTGTTCAATTCAGTTCGACGTGATTTGATGGGATTCGACGGAATTTGACGAGATCTGAAGGGATTCAATGGGATTCGAAGACATTTGAAGAGATTCCATGCGACTCGACGTGATTCAGCAGGATTCTATGAGATTCGATGTAATTCGAAGTTAATCGATGTGATACGAAGCGATTCGGCGTGATTCGATGACATTCGACGTAATTTGACGCGATTCGACCCGATTCGACCCGATTTCACCCAAAGTGATGTGATTCGATGTGATTCGATGGGCTACGACTCTATTCAGCTACAGTCGGTGTGATTCTGCTTGATTCAGCTCAATTAGGTGCTTTTCGGCACTATACGGCTCTTTTCAGCTGTATTCACCTCCATTCAGCTCTATCCGTCTCTATTCGGTCTATTCGACTCTACTCTTTTCCAATCTATTCCATTCTTTATATTCTGCTCTAATCTCTTCTATTCTACTCTAGTCTATTCTACCCTCCCCTCCCCTTCTCTAATCTATACGTTTTGATTCGATTTTACGAAGTTAACGTGATTCGGATCGATTTGGCTCTCTTCGGCTCAATTAGGCTCCATTTGGCTCGTTTTGGATTGAATCGCTTCGATTCTGCTCGAATCGGCCTTATAGGCCCTATTCTGCTCTATTTGACTCTTTTCTACTCTATTCATCTCTATTTCACTCCATTCTATTCATTCCACACCATTCTACACTACTCTATTCTGCTCTACCTACCCTACTCTAACTCTAATCGATTCAACGCGATTCCTCTCCTTTTGTCTGCATTCGGCACTATTCAGTTCTATTCGACTCTATTCGACTCTATTGTACTCTAGTCTACTCGTTTGTACTCTAGTCTACTCTTAGCTGATGTATTCTATAGTATGGTTTCTATCCTGTTCTATTCTACTCTATTCTACCGCACCTTATGCTACCCAACTCTAATCTAGTCTCATCCATTTGATTGGATACGATTCGACCCATTTCGACGCGATTCGGCTCGATTTGGCTCTATTCTCACTCTATTCCCCTCTACTGTACTCTAGTCTACTCTTTTCTGTATTCTTTCTGTATTGTTCTGTTCTCTTCTATTCTGTTTTATTCTATTCTACTCTACTCTATTCTACCCAACCCTACCATACCCAAACCTCCCCTACTCAAATCTATTCAATTCCATACGATGAATTTTGACCCAATTCGGGTCATATCGTTTAGATTCGTGTCCATTTGGATCGAATAGTGTCGATTCAGCTTCATTCGGCTCCATTAGGCTCGATTCACTGGATTCGGCTCAGTTTGGCTTGATTTGGCTCAATTCCGCTCGATTCGGCCCTCTTCGGCACTATTTAGCTCTATTTGGATCTTTTCTACTCTCTTCGACTCCATTCGATTTCATCGCACCCCATTCTACTCCATTCTACACTATTCTACTCTACTGTACTCTAATTTACTGTAATTGATTCGATGGGATTCGACGTGATTTGTCTTGTTTCGTCTCCATTCGGCTCGATTTGACTCTATTCGACTCTGTTTGCTCTACTCTCCTCTACTTTTTTCTACCCCATTCTATTGTATTCTTTCTCTTCTGTTCTACTGTGTTCCATTCTATTCTTCTCTATTCTATCCTACCCTACTCTAATCTGTTCTACTTGAGTCGTTTCCACGCATTTCGATGCGATTCGGCTCAAATCGGCTCCATTCCACTCCACTCATCCCCATTCAGTTCAAATCTGTTCGATTCGGCTCTAATCGGCTCCATTTGGCTCTAGTAAGTTCTATTCGGCTCTAATAGGCTCTATTCAGCTCTATTCTCCTCTATTAGACTCTACTCAACTCTATTATCTCTTTTCGACTCCATTCGACTCCATTCTACAGCATTCTACTCCATCATACTCTATTCTCTATTCTATTGTCTTGTACTTTATGCGACTCTAAACAAAAATGTGTTTTTTAGAGTAGTAGTCTATTCTAATCGATTGGATTGGATTTGACTTGAATCGATGGGATTCAATGCAATCCGACGGGATTCGAAGCGATACGGCACGATTCCGCGGGATTCGGCACGATTCGTCTTGATTTCTATCCTTTCGGCTCTTTTTGGCTCTTTCTGGCTCTATTCGTTAATATGGAACTCTATTCTACTCTACTCTTCTATACTCTACACTACTCGACCCTATTCTATTCTTTCAGTTCTCTTCTGTTCTTTTCTACTGCATTCTATTCTACCCTACCTTACCCTACTGTAACCTGTTCGATTCTATGTGACACACTTGAAAGAGATTCGACCTGATTTAGGTCGTATCGGTTCGATTCAGCTCCTTTTCCTCCATTAGATTCAAGTCGGTTCTACTCGGCTCTTTTCCGCTCTATTTGGCTCTGTTCAGCAGTATTCGACTCTATTTGTCTCTAGTCTACTCTACCCTACTTTTCTCTACTCTACTGTTTTCTTTCAGTTCTGTCGTAGTCTACCCTACCCTAACCTTACCCGCCCTACACTAATCTATTTGATTCGGTTCAACACATTTCAACGCGATTCGACATGTTTCATCTTGATTCACCTCGAATTTGGTCGATTCGGGTGTATTCAGCTCTGTTCGGCTCTTTTCGGCTCTATTCACCTCTATTCAACTCTATTTCACTCTCTTCTACTCTACTTAATTCTATTCTATTCTTTCTGTTGTGTTCTCTTCTCTTCTCTTCTAAACCTCTCCTACCCTACCCCCCTCTACTCTAATCTATTCAATTCACTTCAATGCATTTCGACGCGATTCCATGTGATTAGGCTTGAATCGGCTCCATTTAGCTCTATTTGACTTGAATCGGGTCGATTCGGCTCAATTCAGCATAGTTAGGCTCGATTCAACCTTCTTCAGCCCTTTTTGGCTCTATTCAGCTCTTTTCTACTTTAATCGTCTCTATTTGGCTCCATTCGACTCCGTTCCACACGATTCGACTCCATTCTACTGCATTCTGCACTATTCTATTCTCTTCTACCCTACCCTACTCTTATCGATTTTAATCAATTTGATTCATTACGATTTGTCTCATTTCCTCTCCATTTGACTCGATTCAGCTTGAATTGGATCTATTCATCTATAGTCGGCACTGCTCGACTCTGACTATTCGACTCTGCTCAACTCTACTCCATTCTACTCTTTGTGTTCTCCTCTATTCTATTCTACTCTGCCCTAACCTACCGAATCCCAGCCTAACCTACACTACTCTAATCTATTCAATTTAATTGGATTCCATTCAGTTCAATACCATTCTGCTCTATTTGACACAGTTCAATGTTATTCGGTGAGATTCCATGAGATTCGATGGGTTTTGGTTGGATTTCATGGGATTCAATCAAACGGGATGCAATAGGATGCGATTAGTTGTGATTTGGCTCAGTTTGGCCCGGTTCATTTTTTTGTCTCTATTTGGCTTGTTTCAGCTCCATTCGGCTACATTCAGCTCGAATCTGGTTGATTCGACTCGATTCGGCTCGATTTGGCTGGATTCGGCTGGATTTGGCCGTATGGGGCCCTGTTCGGCACTATTCAGCTCTATTCCACTCTTTTCTGCTCTATTCATCTCTATTCGACTCCATTCGACTCCATTCCACACCATTCTATTCCATTCTACACTATCCTATTCTACAGAACCCTACCCCACCGTACCCTATCCTAATCTATTCTATTCTGTTGTATCCTATTCTCTTTTTCTATTTTCCCTATTCCATCCCATGCTTCTCTACCATACCCTACACTAAACTAACCTACCCTGACCTATGCTGTTCTATTCTATTTTCTCTGTTCCACCGTATGCTACCCTACCCTACGGTACCCGACCGTACCGTACCCTACTACTACTTAGGAGTACTCAATAAGGGTAGTAATTAAGGGTACTAGTTAGGGCAAGGGTACTATTTCAGGCTACTAGTTCATGCCAGGGTACTTGTTAAGGGTACTAGTTAAGCTAAGGTTTATTCGTTAATGGTACTAGTTAATGCCAGGGTAATAGTTAAGGGTACTTGTTAAGGCACTGGTACTTGTTGAGGGTACTGTTTGAGACAAGGGTCGTATTTAAGACGTCTACTTAAGGCAAGGCTACTAGTTAGGGGTGCTAGTTAAGGCCAGGGTACTAGTTAAGGTAAGGCTACTAGATAAGGCTACTAGTTAAGGCAAGGCTACTAGTTTAGGGAACAAACTCAGGGTACTTGTCAAGGCAAGGGTACTGTCCAAGGCTAGTTGTCTAGGCTACTGATCTATGCCCCTAGTCTAGCTGACTAGTCCAGCTTATTAGTCTAAGCTACTACTCTAGCCTTTTCTTGTCTACTGTACCTTCATCTACCCCATCCTAAAATACCGTACCGTACCCTATTCTATTCTAATCTATTCGATTTGATTCGATTCAAAGCATTTCGATGCAATTAGACGCGATCGTGCTTGAATCGGCTCGATTCGGCACCATCAGCTCCATTCAGCTTGATTCTGCTCGTTTCAACTCGATTTAACTCAGTGCAGCCTTATTCGGCCCTACTCAGCTCGATTCGACTGTTTTCTACTCTGTCTCTAGTCAACCCCATTTGGCTCCATTCTATTCCTTTCTACACTATTCTACTCTATTCTTTTCTACCCTACCCTACCCTACCCTCCTCTAATCTATTCTAACGGATTCGATTCGACGCGGTTCGAAGCAATTCGACACGATTCATCTTGTTTTGTTTCCATTTGGCTCAATTCGGCTCGAATTGTCTCTATTCAGCTATATACTGCACTATTTGTCTCTATTCGACTCAATTCTACTCTACTCTTCTCTACTTTTCTTTGCTCTACTCTACTGTACTATATTCTATTCTTTCTCTTCAGTACTGTTCTATTCTATTCTACCCTCCGCTCCCCTCCCCTCCCCTTCTCTAAGCTGTTTGATTCGATTTTATTTGACACATTTCCACGCGATTCGAAGTGATTAGGCTTGAATCAGCTCAATTCGGTTCGAATCGGCTCCATTCAGCTCGATTTCGCTCCATTCATCTCGATTTGGCTCAGATTGTGTCGATTCTGCTCCATTAGGCCTTCTTTGGTCCTATTCGGCCCTATCCTGCTCTATTCCACTGTTTTCTACTCTATTCATCTCTATCCGTCTCTATTCGACTCCTTTCAACTCCATTCTATTCCATTCCACACCATTCTCTCCTATTCTCTTGTACTCTGTTCTATTCTACCCTACCCTACCCTACTGCACCCCACCCAGAACTACCCTACTTTAATCTGTTCAATTCAGTTCGACGTGATTTGATGGGATTCGACGGAATTTGACGAGATCTGAAGGGATTCAATGGGATTCGAAGACATTTGAAGAGATTCCATGCGACTCGACGTGATTCAGCAGGATTCTATGAGATTCGATGTAATTCGAAGTTAATCGATGTGATACGAAGCGATTCGGCGTGATTCGATGACATTCGACGTAATTTGACGCGATTCGACCCGATTCGACCCGATTTCACCCAAAGTGATGTGATTCGATGTGATTCGATGGGCTACGACTCTATTCAGCTACAGTCGGTGTGATTCTGCTTGATTCAGCTCAATTAGGTGCTTTTCGGCACTATACGCCTCTTTTCAGCTGTATTCACCTCCATTCAGCTCTATCCGTCTCTATTCGGTCTATTCGACTCTACTCTTTTCCAATCTATTCCATTCTTTATATTCTGCTCTAATCTCTTCTATTCTACTCTAGTCTATTCTACCCTCCCCTCCCCTTCTCTAATCTATACGTTTTGATTCGATTTTACGAAGTTAACGTGATTCGGATCGATTTGGCTCTCTTCGGCTCAATTAGGCTCCATTTGGCTCGTTTTGGATTGAATCGCTTCGATTCTGCTCGAATCGGCCTTATAGGCCCTATTCTGCTCTATTTGACTCTTTTCTACTCTATTCATCTCTATTTCACTCCATTCTATTCATTCCACACCATTCTACACTACTCTATTCTGCTCTACCTACCCTACTCTAACTCTAATCGATTCAACGCGATTCCTCTCCTTTTGTCTGCATTCGGCACTATTCAGTTCTATTCGACTCTATTCGACTCTATTGTACTCTAGTCTACTCGTTTGTACTCTAGTCTACTCTTAGCTGATGTATTCTATAGTATGGTTTCTATCCTGTTCTATTCTACTCTATTCTACCGCACCTTATGCTACCCAACTCTAATCTAGTCTCATCCATTTGATTGGATACGATTCGACCCATTTCGACGCGATTCGGCTCGATTTGGCTCTATTCTCACTCTATTCCCCTCTACTGTACTCTAGTCTACTCTTTTCTGTATTCTTTCTGTATTGTTCTGTTCTCTTCTATTCTGTTTTATTCTATTCTACTCTACTCTATTCTACCCAACCCTACCATACCCAAACCTCCCCTACTCAAATCTATTCAATTCCATACGATGAATTTTGACCCAATTCGGGTCATATCGTTTAGATTCGTGTCCATTTGGATCGAATAGTGTCGATTCAGCTTCATTCGGCTCCATTAGGCTCGATTCACTGGATTCGGCTCAGTTTGGCTTGATTTGGCTCAATTCCGCTCGATTCGGCCCTCTTCGGCACTATTTAGCTCTATTTGGATCTTTTCTACTCTCTTCGACTCCATTCGATTTCATCGCACCCCATTCTACTCCATTCTACACTATTCTACTCTACTGTACTCTAATTTACTGTAATTGATTCGATGGGATTCGACGTGATTTGTCTTGTTTCGTCTCCATTCGGCTCGATTTGACTCTATTCGACTCTGTTTACTCTACTCTCCTCTACTTTTTTCTACCCCATTCTATTGTATTCTTTCTCTTCTGTTCTACTGTGTTCCATTCTATTCTTCTCTATTCTATCCTACCCTACTCTAATCTGTTCTACTTGAGTCGTTTCCACGCATTTCGATGCGATTCGGCTCCATTCCACTCCACTCATCCCCATTCAGTTCAAATCTGTTCGATTCGGCTCTAATCGGCTCCATTTGGCTCTAGTAAGTTCTATTCGGCTCTAATAGGCTCTATTCAGCTCTATTCTCCTCTATTAGACTCTACTCAACTCTATTATCTCTTTTCGACTCCATTCGACTCCATTCTACAGCATTCTACTCCATCATACTCTATTCTCTATTCTATTGTCTTGTACTTTATGCGACTCTAAACAAAAATGTGTTTTTTAGAGTCGTAGTCTATTCTAATCGATTGGATTGGATTTGACTTGAATCGATGGGATTCAATGCAATCCGACGGGATTCGAAGCGATACGGCACGATTCCGCGGGATTCGGCACGATTCGTCTTGATTTCTATCGTTTCGGCTCTTTTTGGCTCTTTCTGGCTCTATTCGTTAATATGGAACTCTATTCTACTCTACTCTTCTATACTCTACACTACTCGACCCTATTCTATTCTTTCAGTTCTCTTCTGTTCTTTTCTACTGCATTCTATTCTACCCTACCCTACCCTACCTTACCCTACTGTAATCTGTTCGATTCTATGTGACACACTTGAAAGAGATTCGACCTGATTTAGGTCGTATCGGTTCGATTCAGCTCCTTTTCCTCCATTAGATTCAAGTCGGTTCTACTCGGCTCTTTTCCGCTCTATTTGGCTCTGTTCAGCAGTATTCGACTCTATTTGTCTCTAGTCTACTCTACCCTACTTTTCTCTACTCTACTGTTTTCTTTCAGTTCTGTCGTAGTCTACCCTACCCTAACCTTACCCGCCCTACACTAATCTATTTGATTCGGTTCAACACATTTCAACGCGATTCGACATGTTTCATCTTGATTCACCTCGAATTTGGTCGATTCGGGTGTATTCACCTCTGTTTGGCTCTTTTCGGCTCTATTCACCTCTATTCAACTCTATTTCACTCTCTTCTACTCTACTTAATTCTATTCTATTCTTTCTGTTGTGTTCTCTTCTCTTCTCTTCTAAACCTCTCCTACCCTACCCCCCTCTACTCTAATCTATTCAATTCACTTCAATGCATTTCGACGCGATTCCATGTGATTAGGCTTGAATCGGCTCCCTTTAGCTCTATTTGACTTGAATCGGGTCGATTCGGCTCAATTCAGCATAGTTAGGCTCGATTCAACCTTCTTCAGCCCTTTTTGGCTCTATTCAGCTCTTTTCTACTTTAGTCGTCTCTATTTGGCTCCATTCGACTCCGTTCCACACGATTCGACTCCATTCTACTGCATTCTGCACTATTCTATTCTCTTCTACCCTACCCTACTCTTATCGATTTTAATCAATTTGATTCATTACGATTTGTCTCATTTCCTCTCCATTTGACTCGATTCAGCTTGAATTGGATCTATTCATCTATAGTCGGCACTGCTCGACTCTGACTATTCGACTCTGCTCAACTCTACTCCATTCTACTCTTTGTGTTCTCCTCTATTCTATTCTACTCTGCCCTAACCTACCGAAACCCAGCCTAACCTACACTACTCTAATCTATTCAATTTAATTGGATTCCATTCAATTCAATACCATTCTGCTCTATTTGACACAGTTCAATGTTATTCGGTGAGACTCCATGAGATTCGATGGGTTTTGGTTGGATTTCATGGGATTCAATGAAATTGGGTGCAATAGGATGCGATTAGTTGTGATTTGGCTCAGTTTGGCCTGGTTCATTTTTTTGTCTCTATTTGGCTTGTTTCAGCTCCATTCGGCTACATTCAGCTCGAATCTGGTTGATTCGACTCGATTCGGCTCGATTTGGCTTGATTCGGCTGGATTTGGCCGTATGGGGCCCTGTTCGGCACTATTCAGCTCTATTCCACTCTTTTCTGCTCTATTCATCTCTATTCGACTCCATTCGACTCCATTCCACACCATTCTATTCCATTCTACACTATCCTATTCTACAGAACCCTACCCCACCGTACCCTATCCTAATCTATTCTATTCTGTTGTATCCTATTCTCTTTTTCTATTTTCCCTATTCCATCCCATGCTTCTCTACCATACCCTACACTAAACTAACCTACCCTGACCTATGCTGTTCTATTCTATTTTCTCTGTTCCACCGTATGCTACCCTACCCTACGGTACCCGACCGTACCGTACCCTACTACTACTTAGGAGTACTCAATAAGGGTAGTAATTAAGGGTACTAGTTAGGGCAAGGGTACTATTTCAGGCTACTAGTTCATGCCAGGGTACTTGTTAAGGGTACTAGTTAAGCTAAGGTTTATTCGTTAATGGTACTAGTTAATGCCAGGGTAATAGTTAAGGGTACTTGTTAACGCACTGGTACTTGTTGAGGGTACTGTTTGAGACAAGGGTCTTATTTAACACCACTACTTAAGGCAAGGCTACTAGTTCTGGGTACTAGTTAAGGCCAGGGTACTAGTTAAGGTAAGGCTACTAGATAAGGCTACTAGTTAAGGCAAGGCTGCTAGTTTAGGGAACAAACTCAGGGTACTTGTCAAGGCAAGGGTACTGTCCAAGGCTAGTTGTCGAGGCTACTGATCTATGCCCCTAGTCTAGCTGACTAGTCCAGCTTATTAGTCTAAGCTCCTCTCTAGCCTTTTCCTGTCTACTGTACCATAGTCTACCTTCATCTACCCCATCCTAAAATACCGTACCGTACCCTATTCTATTCTAATCTATTCGATTTGATTCGATTCAAAGCATTTCGATGCAATTGGACGCGATCGTGCTTGAATCGGCTCGATTCGGCACCATCAGCTCCATTCAGCTTGATTCTGCTCGTTTCAACTCGATTTAACTCAGTGCAGCCTTATTCGGCCCTACTCAGCTCGATTCGACTGTTTTCTACTCTGTCTCTAGTCAACCCCATTTGGCTCCATTCTACTCCTTTCTACACTATTCTACTCTATTCTTTTCTACCCTACCCTACCCTCCTCTAATCTATTCTAACGGATTCGATTCGACGCGGTTCGAAGCAATTCGACACGATTCATCTTGTTTTGTTTCCATTTGGCTCGATTCGGCTCGAATTGGCTCTATTCAGCTATACACTGCACTATTTGTCTCTATTCGACTCAATTCTACTCTACTCTTCTCTACTTTTCTTTGCTCTACTCTACTGTACTGTATTCTATTCTTTCTCTTCAGTACTGTTCTATTCTATTCTACCCTCCGCTCCCCTCCCCTCCCCTTCTCTAAGCTGTTTGATTCGATTTTATTTGACACATTTCCACGCGATTCGAAGTGATTAGGCTTGAATCAGCTCAATTCGGTTCGAATCGGCTCCATTCAGCTCGATTTCGCTCCATTCATCTCGATTTGGCTCAGATTGTGTCGATTCTGCTCCATTAGGCCTTCTTTGGTCCTATTCGGCCCTATCCTGCTCTATTCCACTGTTTTCTACTCTATTCATCTCTATCCGTCTCTATTCGACTCCTTTCAACTCCATTCTATTCCATTCTACACCATTCTCTCCTATTCTCTTGTACTCTGTTCTATTCTACCCTACCCTACCCTACTGCACCCCACCCAGAACTACCCTACTTTAATCTATTCAATTCAGTTCGACGTGATTTGATGGGATTCGACGGAATTTGACGAGATCTGAAGGGATTCAATGGGATTGGAAGACATTTGAAGAGATTCCATGCGACTCGACGTGATTCAGCAGGATTCTATGAGATGCGATGTAATTCGAAGTTTATGTGATACGAAGCGATTCGGCGTGATTCGATGACACTCGACGTAATTTGACGGGATTCGACCCGATTTGACCCAAAGTGATGTGATTCGATGTGATTCGATGGGCTACGACTCTATTCAGCTACAGTCGGTGTGATTCTGCTTGATTCAGCTCAATTAGGTGCTTTTCGGCACTATACGCCTCTTTTCAGCTGTATTCACCTCCATTCAGCTCTATCCGTCTCTATTCGGTCTATTCGACTCTACTCTTTTCCAATCTATTCCATTCTTTATATTCTGCTCTAATCTCTTCTATTCTACTCTAGTCTATTCTACCCTCCCCTCCCCTTCTCTAATCTATACGTTTTGATTCGATTTTACGAAGTTAACGTGATTCGGATCGATTTGGCTCTCTTCGCCTCAATTAGGCTCCATTTGGCTCGTTTTGGATTGAATCGCTTCGATTCTGCTCGAATCGGCCTTATTGGCCCTATTCTGCTCTATTTGACTCTTTTCTACTCTATTCATCTCTATTTCACTCCATTCTATTCATTCCACACCATTCTACACTACTCTATTCTGCTCTACCTACCCTACTCTAACTCTAATCGATTCAACGCGATTCCTCTCCTTTTGTCTGCATTCGGCACTATTCAGTTCTATTCGACTCTATTCGACTCTATTGTACTCTAGTCTACTCGTTTGTACTCTAGTCTACTCTTAGCTGATGTATTCTATAGTATGGTTTCTATCCTGTTCTATTCTACTCTATTCTACCGCACCTTATGCTACCCAACTCTAATCTAGTCTCATCCATTTGATTGGATACGATTCGACCCATTTCGACGCGATTCGGCTCGATTTGGCTCTATTCTCACTCTATTCCCCTCTACTATACTCTAGTCTACTCTTTTCTGTATTCTTTCTGTATTGTTCTGTTCTCTTCTATTCTGTTTTATTCTATTCTACTCTACTCTATTCTACCCAACCCTACCATACCCGAACCTCCCCTACTCTAATCTATTCAATTCCATATGATGAATTTTGACCCAATTCGGGTCATATCGTTTAGATTCGTGTCCATTTGGATCGAATAGTGTCGATTCAGCTTCATTCGGCTCCATTAGGCTCGATTCACTGGATTCGGCTCAGTTTGGCTTGATTTGGCTCAATTCCGCTCGATTCGGCCCTCTTCGGCACTATTTAGCTCTATTTGGATCTTTTCTACTCTCTTCGACTCCATTCGATTTCATCGCACCCCATTCTACTCCATTCTACACTATTCTACTCTACTGTACTCTAATTTACTGTAATTGATTCGATGGGATTCGACGTGATTTGTCTTGTTTCGTCTCCATTCGGCTCGATTTGACTCTATTCGACTCTGTTTGCTCTACTCTCCTCTACTTTTTTCTACCCCATTCTATTGTATTCTTTCTCTTCTGTTCTACTGTGTTCCATTCTATTCTTCTCTATTCTATCCTACCCTACTCTAATCTGTTCTACTTGAGTCGTTTCCACGCATTTCGATGCGATTCGGCTCAAATCGGCTCCATTCCACTCCACTCATCCCCATTCAGTTCAAATCTGTTCGATTCGGCTCTAATCGGCTCCATTTGGCTCTAGTAAGTTCTATTCGGCTCTAATAGGCTCTATTCAGCTCTATTCTCCTCTATTAGACTCTACTCAACTCTATTATCTCTTTTCGACTCCATTCGACTCCATTCTACAGCATTCTACTCCATCATACTCTATTCTCTATTCTATTGTCTTGTACTTTATGCGACTCTAAACAAAAATGTGTTTTTTAGAGTAGTAGTCTATTCTAATCGATTGGATTGGATTTGACTTGAATCGATGGGATTCAATGCAATCCGACGGGATTCGAAGCGATACGGCACGATTCCGCGGGATTCGGCACGATTCGTCTTGATTTCTATCCTTTCGGCTCTTTTTGGCTCTTTCTGGCTCTATTCGTTAATATGGAACTCTATTCTACTCTACTCTTCTATACTCTACACTACTCGACCCTATTCTATTCTTTCAGTTCTCTTCTGTTCTTTTCTACTGCATTCTATTCTACCCTACCTTACCCTACTGTAATCTGTTCGATTCTATGTGACACACTTGAAAGAGATTCGACCTGATTTAGGTCGTATCGGTTCGATTCAGCTCCTTTTCCTCCATTAGATTCAAGTCGGTTCTACTCGGCTCTTTTCCGCTCTATTTGGCTCTGTTCAGCAGTATTCGACTCTATTTGTCTCTAGTCTACTCTACCCTACTTTTCTCTACTCTACTGTTTTCTTTCAGTTCTGTCGTAGTCTACCCTACCCTAACCTTACCCGCCCTACACTAATCTATTTGATTCGGTTCAACACATTTCAACGCGATTCGACATGTTTCATCTTGATTCACCTCGAATTTGGTCGATTCGGGTGTATTCAGCTCTGTTCGGCTCTTTTCGGCTCTATTCACCTCTATTCAACTCTATTTCACTCTCTTCTACTCTACTTAATTCTATTCTATTCTTTCTGTTGTGTTCTCTTCTCTTCTAAACCTCTCCTACCCTACCCCCCTCTACTCTAATCTATTCAATTCACTTCAATGCATTTCGACGCGATTCCATGTGATTAGGCTTGAATCGGCTCCATTTAGCTCTATTTGACTTGAATCGGGTCGATTCGGCTCAATTCAGCATAGTTAGGCTCGATTCAACCTTCTTCAGCCCTTTTTGGCTCTATTCAGCTCTTTTCTACTTTAATCGTCTCTATTTGGCTCCATTCGACTCCGTTCCACACGATTCGACTCCATTCTACTGCATTCTGCACTATTCTATTCTCTTCTACCCTACCCTACTCTTATCGATTTTAATCAATTTGATTCATTACGATTTGTCTCATTTCCTCTCCATTTGACTCGATTCAGCTTGAATTGGATCTATTCATCTATAGTCGGCACTGCTCGACTCTGACTATTCGACTCTGCTCAACTCTACTCCATTCTACTCTTTGTGTTCTCCTCTATTCTATTCTACTCTGCCCTAACCTACCGAATCCCAGCCTAACCTACACTACTCTAATCTATTCAATTTAATTGGATTCCATTCAGTTCAATACCATTCTGCTCTATTTGACACAGTTCAATGTTATTCGGTGAGATTCCATGAGATTCGATGGGTTTTGGTTGGATTTCATGGGATTCAATCAAACGGGATGCAATAGGATGCGATTAGTTGTGATTTGGCTCAGTTTGGCCCGGTTCATTTTTTTGTCTCTATTTGGCTTGTTTCAGCTCCATTCGGCTACATTCAGCTCGAATCTGGTTGATTCGACTCGATTCGGCTCGATTTGGCTGGATTCGGCTGGATTTGGCCGTATGGGGCCCTGTTCGGCACTATTCAGCTCTATTCCACTCTTTTCTGCTCTATTCATCTCTATTCGACTCCATTCGACTCCATTCCACACCATTCTATTCCATTCTACACTATCCTATTCTACAGAACCCTACCCCAGTGTACCCTATCCTAATCTATTCTATTCTGTTGTATCCTATTCTCTTTTTCTATTTTCCCTATTCCATCCCATGCTTCTCTACCATACCCTACACTAAACTAACCTACCCTGACCTATGCTGTTCTATTCTATTTTCTCTGTTCCACCGTATGCTACCCTACCCTACGGTACCCGACCGTACCGTACCCTACTACTTAGGAGTACTCAATAAGGGTAGTAATTAAGGGTACTAGTTAGGGCAAGGGTACTATTTCAGGCTACTAGTTCATGCCAGGGTACTTGTTAAGGGTACTAGTTAAGCTAAGGTTTATTCGTCAATGGTACTAGTTAATGCCAGGGTAATAGTTAAGGGTACTTGTTAAGGCACTGGTACTTGTTGAGGGTACTGTTTGAGACAAGGGTCTTATTTAACACCACTACTTAAGGCAAGGCTACTAGTTCTGGGTACTAGTTAAGGCCAGGGTACTAGTTAAGGTAAGGCTACTAGATAAGGCTACTAGTTAAGGCAAGGCTGCTAGTTTAGGGAACAAACTCAGAGTACTTGTCAAGGCAAGGGTACTGTCCAAGGCTAGTTGTCGAGGCTACTGATCTATGCCCCTAGTCTAGCTGACTAGTCCAGCTTATTAGTCTAAGCTCCTCTCTAGCCTTTTCCTGTCTACTGTACCATAGTCTACCTTCATCTACCCCATCCTAAAATACCGTACCGTACCCTATTCTATTCTAATCTATTCGATTTGATTCGATTCAAAGCATTTCGATGCAATTGGACGCGATCGTGCTTGAATCGGCTCGATTCGGCACCATCAGCTCCATTCAGCTTGATTCTGCTCGTTTCAACTCGATTTAACTCAGTGCAGCCTTATTCGGCCCTACTCAGCTCGATTCGACTGTTTTCTACTCTGTCTCTAGTCAACCCCATTTGGCTCCATTCTATTCCTTTCTACACTATTCTACTCTATTCTTTTCTACCCTACCCTACCCTACCCTCCTCTAATCTATTCTAACGGATTCGATTCGACGCGGTTCGAAGCAATTCGACACGATTCATCTTGTTTTGTTTCCATTTGGCTCGATTCGGCTCGAATTGGCTCTATTCAGCTATACACTGCACTATTTGTCTCTATTCGACTCAATTCTACTCTACTCTTCTCTACTTTTCTTTGCTCTACTCTACTGTACTGTATTCTATTCTTTCTCTTCAGTACTGTTCTATTCTATTCTACCCTCCGCTCCCCTCCCCTCCCCTTCTCTAAGCTGTTTGATTCGATTTTATTTGACACATTTCCACGCGATTCGAAGTGATTAGGCTTGAATCAGCTCAATTCGGTTCGAATCGGCTCCATTCAGCTCGATTTCGCTCCATTCATCTCGATTTGGCTCAGATTGTGTCGATTCTGCTCCATTAGGCCTTCTTTGGTCCTATTCGGCCCTATCCTGCTCTATTCCACTGTTTTCTACTCTATTCATCTCTATCCGTCTCTATTCGACTCCTTTCAACTCCATTCTATTCCATTCTACACCATTCTCTCCTATTCTCTTGTACTCTGTTCTATTCTACCCTACCCTACCCTACTGCACCCCACCCAGAACTACCCTACTTTAATCTATTCAATTCAGTTCGACGTGATTTGATGGGATTCGACGGAATTTGACGAGATCTGAAGGGATTCAATGGGATTCGAAGACATTTGAAGAGATTCCATGCGACTCGACGTGATTCAGCAGGATTCTATGAGATGCGATGTAATTCGAAGTTTATGTGATACGAAGCGATTCGGCGTGATTCGATGACACTCGACGTAATTTGACGGGATTCGACCCGATTTGACCCAAAGTGATGTGATTCGATGTGATTCGATGGGCTACGACTCTATTCAGCTACAGTCGGTGTGATTCTGCTTGATTCAGCTCAATTAGGTGCTTTTCGGCACTATACGCCTCTTTTCAGCTGTATTCACCTCCATTCAGCTCTATCCGTCTCTATTCGGTCTATTCGACTCTACTCTTTTCCAATCTATTCCATTCTTTATATTCTGCTCTAATCTCTTCTATTCTACTCTAGTCTATTCTACCCTCCCCTCCCCTTCTCTAATCTATACGTTTTGATTCGATTTTACGAAGTTAACGTGATTCGGATCGATTTGGCTCTCTTCGGCTCAATTAGGCTCCATTTGGCTCGTTTTGGATTGAATCGCTTCGATTCTGCTCGAATCGGCCTTATTGGCCCTATTCTGCTCTATTTGACTCTTTTCTACTCTATTCATCTCTATTTCACTCCATTCTATTCATTCCACACCATTCTACACTACTCTATTCTGCTCTACCTACCCTACTCTAACTCTAATCGATTCAACGCGATTCCTCTCCTTTTGTCTGCATTCGGCACTATTCAGTTCTATTCGACTCTATTCGACTCTATTGTACTCTAGTCTACTCGTTTGTACTCTAGTCTACTCTTAGCTGATGTATTCTATAGTATGGTTTCTATCCTGTTCTATTCTACTCTATTCTACCGCACCTTATGCTACCCAACTCTAATCTAGTCTCATCCATTTGATTGGATACGATTCGACCCATTTCGACGCGATTCGGCTCGATTTGGCTCTATTCTCACTCTATTCCCCTCTACTATACTCTAGTCTACTCTTTTCTGTATTCTTTCTGTATTGTTCTGTTCTCTTCTATTCTGTTTTATTCTATTCTACTCTACTCTATTCTACCCAACCCTACCATACCCGAACCTCCCCTATGCTAATCTATTCAATTCCATATGATGAATTTTGACCCAATTCGGGTCATATCCTTTAGATTCGTGTCCATTTGGATCGAATAGTGTCGATTCAGCTTCATTCGGCTCCATTAGGCTCGATTCACTGGATTCGGCTCAGTTTGGCTTGATTTGGCTCAATTCCGCTCGATTCGGCCCTCTTCGGCACTATTTAGCTCTATTTGGATCTTTTCTACTCTCTTCGACTCCATTCGATTTCATCGCACCCCATTCTACTCCATTCTACACTATTCTACTCTACTGTACTCTAATTTACTGTAATTGATTCGATGGGATTCGACGTGATTTGCCTTGTTTCGTCTCCATTCGGCTCGATTTGACTCTATTCGACTCTGTTTACTCTACTCTCCTCTACTTTTTTCTACCCCATTCTATTGTATTCTTTCTCTTCTGTTCTACTGTGTTCCATTCTATTCTTCTCTATTCTATCCTACCCTACTCTAATCTGTTCTACTTGAGTCGTTTCCACGCATTTCGATGCGATTCGGCTCAAATCGGCTCCATTCCACTCCATTCATCCCCATTCAGTTCAAATCTGTTCGATTCGGCTCTAATCGGCTCCATTTGGCTCTAGTAAGTTCTATTCGGCTCTAATAGGCTCTATTCAGCTCTATTCTCCTCTATTAGACTCTACTCAACTCTATTATCTCTTTTCGACTCCATTCGACTCCATTCTACAGCATTCTACTCCATCATACTCTATTCTCTATTCTATTGTCTTGTACTTTATGCGACTCTAAACAAAAATGTGTTTTTTAGAGTCGTAGTCTATTCTAATCGATTGGATTGGATTTGACTTGAATCGATGGGATTCAATGCAATCCGACGGGATTCGAAGCGATACGGCACGATTCCGCGGGATTCGGCACGATTCGTCTTGATTTCTATCGTTTCGGCTCTTTTTGGCTCTTTCTGGCTCTATTCGTTAATATGGAACTCTATTCTACTCTACTCTTCTATACTCTACACTACTCGACCCTATTCTATTCTTTCAGTTCTCTTTTGTTCTTTTCTACTGCATTCTATTCTACCCTACCTTACCCTACTGTAATCTGTTCAATTCTATGTGACACACTTGAAAGAGATCCGACCTCATTTAGGTCGTATCGGTTCGATTCAGCTCCTTTTCCTCCATTAGATTCAAGTCGGTTCTACTCGGCTCTTTTCCGCTCTATTTGGCTCTGTTCAGCAGTATTCGACTCTATTTGTCTCTAGTCTACTCTACCCTACTTTTCTCTACTCTACTGTTTTCTTTCAGTTCTGTAGTAGTCTACCCTACCCTAACCTTACCTGCCCTACACTCATCTATTTGATTCGATTCAACACATTTCAACGCGATTCGACATGTTTCATCTTGATTCACCTCGAATTTGGTCGATTCGGGTGTATTCAGCTCTGTTCGGCTCTTTTCGGCTCTATTCACCTCTATTCAACTCTATTTCACTCTCTTCTACTCTACTTAATTCTATTCTATTCTTTCTGTTGTGTTCTCTTCTCTTCTCTTCTAAACCTCTCCTACCCTACCCCCCTCTACTCTAATCTATTCAATTCACTTCAATGCATTTCGACGCGATTCCATGTGATTAGGCTTGAATCGGCTCCATTTAGCTCTATTTGACTTGAATCGGGTCGATTCGGCTCAATTCAGCATAGTTAGGCTCGATTCAACCTTCTTCAGCCCTTTTTGGCTCTATTCAGCTCTTTTCTACTTTAATCGTCTCTATTTGGCTCCATTCGACTCCGTTCCACACGATTCGACTCCATTCTACTGCATTCTGCACTATTCTATTCTCTTCTACCCTACCCTACTCTTATCGATTTTAATCAATTTGATTCATTACGATTTGTCTCATTTCCTCTCCATTTGACTCGATTCAGCTTGAATTGGATCTATTCATCTATAGTCGGCACTGCTCGACTCTGACTATTCGACTCTGCTCAACTCTACTCCATTCTACTCTTTGTGTTCTCCTCTATTCTATTCTACTCTGCCCTAACCTACCGAATCCCAGCCTAACCTACACTACTCTAATCTATTCAATTTAATTGGATTCCATTCAGTTCAATACCATTCTGCTCTATTTGACACAGTTCAATGTTATTCGGTGAGATTCCATGAGATTCGATGGGTTTTGGTTGGATTTCATGGGATTCAATCAAACGGGATGCAATAGGATGCGATTAGTTGTGATTTGGCTCAGTTTGGCCCGGTTCATTTTTTTGTCTCTATTTGGCTTGTTTCAGCTCCATTCGGCTACATTCAGCTCGAATCTGGTTGATTCGACTCGATTCGGCTCGATTTGGCTGGATTCGGCTGGATTTGGCCGTATGGGGCCCTGTTCGGCACTATTCAGCTCTATTCCACTCTTTTCTGCTCTATTCATCTCTATTCGACTCCATTCGACTCCATTCCACACCATTCTATTCCATTCTACACTATCCTATTCTACAGAACCCTACCCCACCGTACCCTATCCTAATCTATTCTATTCTGTTGTATCCTATTCTCTTTTTCTATTTTCCCTATTCCATCCCATGCTTCTCTACCATACCCTACACTAAACTAACCTACCCTGACCTATGCTGTTCTATTCTATTTTCTCTGTTCCACCGTATGCTACCCTACCCTACGGTACCCGACCGTACCGTACCCTACTACTTAGGAGTACTCAATAAGGGTAGTAATTAAGGGTACTAGTTAGGGCAAGGGTACTATTTCAGGCTACTAGTTCATGCCAGGGTACTTGTTAAGGGTACTAGTTAAGCTAAGGTTTATTCGTCAATGGTACTAGTTAATGCCAGGGTAATAGTTAAGGGTACTTGTTAAGGCACTGGTACTTGTTGAGGGTACTGTTTGAGACAAGGGTCTTATTTAACACCACTACTTAAGGCAAGGCTACTAGTTCTGGGTACTAGTTAAGGCCAGGGTACTAGTTAAGGTAAGGCTACTAGATAAGGCTACTAGTTAAGGCAAGGCTGCTAGTTTAGGGAACAAACTCAGAGTACTTGTCAAGGCAAGGGTACTGTCCAAGGCTAGTTGTCGAGGCTACTGATCTATGCCCCTAGTCTAGCTGACTAGTCCAGCTTATTAGTCTAAGCTCCTCTCTAGCCTTTTCCTGTCTACTGTACCATAGTCTACCTTCATCTACCCCATCCTAAAATACCGTACCGTACCCTATTCTATTCTAATCTATTCGATTTGATTCGATTCAAAGCATTTCGATGCAATTGGACGCGATCGTGCTTGAATCGGCTCGATTCGGCACCATCAGCTCCATTCAGCTTGATTCTGCTCGTTTCAACTCGATTTAACTCAGTGCAGCCTTATTCGGCCCTACTCAGCTCGATTCGACTGTTTTCTACTCTGTCTCTAGTCAACCCCATTTGGCTCCATTCTATTCCTTTCTACACTATTCTACTCTATTCTTTTCTACCCTACCCTACCCTACCCTCCTCTAATCTATTCTAACGGATTCGATTCGACGCGGTTCGAAGCAATTCGACACGATTCATCTTGTTTTGTTTCCATTTGGCTCGATTCGGCTCGAATTGGCTCTATTCAGCTATACACTGCACTATTTGTCTCTATTCGACTCAATTCTACTCTACTCTTCTCTACTTTTCTTTGCTCTACTCTACTGTACTGTATTCTATTCTTTCTCTTCAGTACTGTTCTATTCTATTCTACCCTCCGCTCCCCTCCCCTCCCCTTCTCTAAGCTGTTTGATTCGATTTTATTTGACACATTTCCACGCGATTCGAAGTGATTAGGCTTGAATCAGCTCAATTCGGTTCGAATCGGCTCCATTCAGCTCGATTTCGCTCCATTCATCTCGATTTGGCTCAGATTGTGTCGATTCTGCTCCATTAGGCCTTCTTTGGTCCTATTCGGCCCTATCCTGCTCTATTCCACTGTTTTCTACTCTATTCATCTCTATCCGTCTCTATTCGACTCCTTTCAACTCCATTCTATTCCATTCTACACCATTCTCTCCTATTCTCTTGTACTCTGTTCTATTCTACCCTACCCTACCCTACTGCACCCCACCCAGAACTACCCTACTTTAATCTATTCAATTCAGTTCGACGTGATTTGATGGGATTCGACGGAATTTGACGAGATCTGAAGGGATTCAATGGGATTCGAAGACATTTGAAGAGATTCCATGCGACTCGACGTGATTCAGCAGGATTCTATGAGATGCGATGTAATTCGAAGTTTATGTGATACGAAGCGATTCGGCGTGATTCGATGACACTCGACGTAATTTGACGGGATTCGACCCGATTTGACCCAAAGTGATGTGATTCGATGTGATTCGATGGGCTACGACTCTATTCAGCTACAGTCGGTGTGATTCTGCTTGATTCAGCTCAATTAGGTGCTTTTCGGCACTATACGGCTCTTTTCAGCTGTATTCACCTCCATTCAGCTCTATCCGTCTCTATTCGGTCTATTCGACTCTACTCTTTTCCAATCTATTCCATTCTTTATATTCTGCTCTAATCTCTTCTATTCTACTCTAGTCTATTCTACCCTCCCCTCCCCTTCTCTAATCTATACGTTTTGATTCGATTTTACGAAGTTAACGTGATTCGGATCGATTTGGCTCTCTTCGGCTCAATTAGGCTCCATTTGGCTCGTTTTGGATTGAATCGCTTCGATTCTGCTCGAATCGGCCTTATAGGCCCTATTCTGCTCTATTTGACTCTTTTCTACTCTATTCATCTCTATTTCACTCCATTCTATTCATTCCACACCATTCTACACTACTCTATTCTGCTCTACCTACCCTACTCTAACTCTAATCGATTCAACGCGATTCCTCTCCTTTTGTCTGCATTCGGCACTATTCAGTTCTATTCGACTCTATTCGACTCTATTGTACTCTAGTCTACTCGTTTGTACTCTAGTCTACTCTTAGCTGATGTATTCTATAGTATGGTTTCTATCCTGTTCTATTCTACTCTATTCTACCGCACCTTATGCTACCCAACTCTAATCTAGTCTCATCCATTTGATTGGATACGATTCGACCCATTTCGACGCGATTCGGCTCGATTTGGCTCTATTCTCACTCTATTCCCCTCTACTGTACTCTAGTCTACTCTTTTCTGTATTCTTTCTGTATTGTTCTGTTCTCTTCTATTCTGTTTTATTCTATTCTACTCTACTCTATTCTACCCAACCCTACCATACCCGAACCTCCCCTACTCTAATCTATTCAATTCCATATGATGAATTTTGACCCAATTCGGGTCATATCCTTTAGATTCGTGTCCATTTGGATCGAATAGTGTCGATTCAGCTTCATTCGGCTCCATTAGGCTCGATTCACTGGATTCGGCTCAGTTTGGCTTGATTTGGCTCAATTCCGCTCGATTCGGCCCTCTTCGGCACTATTTAGCTCTATTTGGATCTTTTCTACTCTCTTCGACTCCATTCGATTTCATCGCACCCCATTCTACTCCATTCTACACTATTCTACTCTACTGTACTCTAATTTACTGTAATTGATTCGATGGGATTCGACGTGATTTGGCTTGTTTCGTCTCCATTCGGCTCGATTTGACTCTATTCGACTCTGTTTGCTCTACTCTCCTCTACTTTTTTCTACCCCATTCTATTGTATTCTTTCTCTTCTGTTCTACTGTGTTCCATTCTATTCTTCTCTATTCTATCCTACCCTACTCTAATCTGTTCTACTTGAGTCGTTTCCACGCATTTCGATGCGATTCGGCTCAAATCGGCTCCATTCCACTCCACTCATCCCCATTCAGTTCAAATCTGTTCGATTCGGCTCTAATCGGCTCCATTTGGCTCTAGTAAGTTCTATTCGGCTCTAATAGGCTCTATTCAGCTCTATTCTCCTCTATTAGACTCTACTCAACTCTATTATCTCTTTTCGACTCCATTCGACTCCATTCTACAGCATTCTACTCCATCATACTCTATTCTCTATTCTATTGTCTTGTACTTTATGCGACTCTAAACAAAAATGTGTTTTTTAGAGTCGTAGTCTATTCTAATCGATTGGATTGGATTTGACTTGAATCGATGGGATTCAATGCAATCCGACGGGATTCGAAGCGATACGGCACGATTCCGCGGGATTCGGCACGATTCGTCTTGATTTCTATCGTTTCGGCTCTTTTTGGCTCTTTCTGGCTCTATTCGTTAATATGGAACTCTATTCTACTCTACTCTTCTATACTCTACACTACTCGACCCTATTCTATTCTTTCAGTTCTCTTTTGTTCTTTTCTACTGCATTCTATTCTACCCTACCTTACCCTACTGTAATCTGTTCAATTCTATGTGACACACTTGAAAGAGATCCGACCTGATTTAGGTCGTATCGGTTCGATTCAGCTCCTTTTCCTCCATTAGATTCAAGTCGGTTCTACTCGGCTCTTTTCCGCTCTATTTGGCTCTGTTCAGCAGTATTCGACTCTATTTGTCTCTAGTCTACTCTACCCTACTTTTCTCTACTCTACTGTTTTCTTTCAGTTCTGTCGTAGTCTACCCTACCCTAACCTTACCCGCCCTACACTAATCTATTTGATTCGGTTCAACACATTTCAACGCGATTCGACATGTTTCATCTTGATTCACCTCGAATTTGGTCGATTCGGGTGTATTCAGCTCTGTTCGGCTCTTTTCGGCTCTATTCACCTCTATTCAACTCTATTTCACTCTCTTCTACTCTACTTAATTCTATTCTATTCTTTCTGTTGTGTTCTCTTCTCTTCTCTTCTAAACCTCTCCTACCCTACCCCCCTCTACTCTAATCTATTCAATTCACTTCAATGCATTTCGACACGATTCCATGTGATTAGGCTTGAATCGGCTCCATTTAGCTCTATTTGACTTGAATCGGGTCGATTCGGCTCAATTCAGCATAGTTAGGCTCGATTCAACCTTCTTCAGCCCTTTTTGGCTCTATTCAGCTCTTTTCTACTTTAATCGTCTCTATTTGGCTCCATTCGACTCCGTTCCACACGATTCGACTCCATTCTACTGCATTCTGCACTATTCTATTCTCTTCTACCCTACCCTACTCTTATCGATTTTAATCAATTTGATTCATTACGATTTGTCTCATTTCCTCTCCATTTGACTCGATTCAGCTTGAATTGGATCTATTCATCTATAGTCGGCACTGCTCGACTCTGACTATTCGACTCTGCTCAACTCTACTCCATTCTACTCTTTGTGTTCTCCTCTATTCTATTCTACTCTGCCCTAACCTACCGAATCCCAGCCTAACCTACACTACTCTAATCTATTCAATTTAATTGGATTCCATTCAATTCAATACCATTCTGCTCTATTTGACACAGTTCAATGTTATTCGGTGAGACTCCATGAGATTCGATGGGTTTTGGTTGGATTTCATGGGATTCAATCAAACGGGATGCAATAGGATGCGATTAGTTGTGATTTGGCTCAGTTTGGCCCGGTTCATTTTTTTGTCTCTATTTGGCTTGTTTCAGCTCCATTCGGCTACATTCAGCTCGAATCTGGTTGATTCGACTCGATTCGGCTCGATTTGGCTTGATTCGGCTGGATTTGGCCGTATGGGGCCCTGTTCGGCACTATTCAGCTCTATTCCACTCTTTTCTCCTCTATTCATCTCTATTCGACTCCATTCGACTCCATTCCACACCATTCTATTCCATTCTACACTATCCTATTCTACAGAACCCTACCCCACCGTACCCTATCCTAATCTATTCTATTCTGTTGTATCCTATTCTCTTTTTCTATTTTCCCTATTCCATCCCATGCTACTCTACCATACCCTACACTAAACTAACCTACCCTGAGCTATGCTGTTCTATTCTGTTTTCTCTGTTCCACCGTATGCTACTCTACCCTACGGTACCCGACCGTACCGTACCCTACTACTTAAAAAAAAATACCCTACCCTAAACTAACCTACCCTGACCTATGCTGTTCTATTCTATTTTCTCTGTTCCACCGTATGCTACCCTACCCTACGGTACCCGACTGTACCGTACCCTACTACTTAGGAGTACTCAATAAGGGTAGTAATTAAGGGTACTAGTTAGGGCAAGGGTACTATTTCAGGCTACTAGTTCATGCCAGGGTACTTGTTAAGGGTACTAGTTAAGCTAAGGTTTATTAGTTAATGGTACTTGTTAATGCCAGGGTAATAGTTAAGGGTACTTGTTAAGGCACTGGTACTTGTTGAGGGTACTGTTTGAGACAAGGGTCGTATTTAAGACTACTACTTAAGGCAAGGCTACTAGTTCGGGGTACTAGTTAAGGCCAGGGTACTAGTTAAGATATGGCTACTAGTTAAAGCAAGGCTACTACATAAGGCTACTAGTTAAGGCAAGGCTACTAGTTTAGGGAACAAACTCAGGGTACTTGTCAAGGCAAGGGTACTGTCCAAGGCTAGTTGTCTAGGCTACTGATCTATGCCCCTAGTCTAGCTGACTAGTCCAGCTTATTAGTCTATGCTACTACTCTAGCCTTTTCTTGTCTACTGTACCATAGTCTACCTTCATCTACCCCATCCTAAAATACCGTACCGTACCCTATTCTATTCTAATCTATTCGATTTGATTCGATTCAAAGCATTTCGATGCAATTGGACGCGATCGTGCTTGAATCGGCTCGATTCGGCTCGATTCGGCACCATCAGCTCCATTCAGCTTGATTCTGCTCGTTTCGACTCGATTTGGCTCAGTGCAGCCTTATTGAGCCCTCCTCGGCTCGATTCGACTCTTTTCTACTCTGTCTCTAGTCAACCCCATTTGGCTCCATTCTATTCCTTTCTACACTATTCTACTCTATTCTTTTCTACCCTACCCTTCTCTAATCTATTCTAATGGATTCGATGTGACGCAATTCAAACCAATTCGACACGATTCGTCTCTTTTTGCTTCCATTTGGCTCGATTCGTCTCGAATTGGCTCTATTCAGCTATATCCTGCACTATTTGTCTCTATTCGACTCTATTCATCTCAATTCTACTCCACTGTTCTCTACTTTACTATTCTCTGATCTACTCTACTGTTCTATATTCTATTCTTTCTTTTCAGTACTGTTCTCCTCTATTATACTCTCCCCCCCACCTTACCCTTCTCTAATCTATCTGATTCTATTCGATGCGATGCATTTCCACGCGATTCGACGCGATTAGGCTTGAATAAGCTCAATTCGGTTTGAAACAGCTCTATTCAGCTCTATTTGGCTCCATTCGGCTCGATTTGGCCCGGATTTCGTCTATTCTGCTCGATTCGGCCTTCTTTGGCCCTATTCGGCCCTATCCTGCTCAATTCGACTCTTTTCTACTCTAGTCATCTCTATCTGTCTCAACTCCATTCTATTCCATTCCACACCATTCTACACTATTCTCGTCTACCCTTCCCTACCCTAATCTATTCCAATCAATTTGATTCGTTTTGACCAGATTCAAAGCGATTGACTCAATTCATCTCGTTTTGTCTCCATTCTGCTCAATTTGGCTATGTTCTGCAGTATTTGGCTCTATTCTACTCTGTTGTATTCTTTCTATTCTGTTCTGTTCTGTCCTATTCTGTTGTACTCTGTTCTATTCTTCCCTACCCTACCCTACTGCACCTCACCCAAAGCTACCCTACTTTAATCTATTTGATTCAATTTGATTCAATTCAACGAGCTTTGATGGGATTCGACGAGATCTGAAGGGATTCAACAGGATTCAAAGAGATTCCATGCGATTGGACGTGATTCAGCAGGATTCTATGAGATTCAACCACGTGATTCGCTGTGATTCGATGACATTCGATGCAATTTGATGTGATATGAAGCGATTCGACCCAATTTGACCCGAAATGATGTGATTTGCCTCGATTCCATGTGATTCGACGCTATTTGAGGACAGTGGGAGCGATTCCACTTGATTCAGCTCGATTAGGTGCGTTTCGGCACTATGTGGCTTTTTTCGGCTCTATTCAGCTCCATTCAGCTCTATTCGTCTCTATTCAACTCCATGTGACTCTACTCTTTTCCACTCTATTCTGTTCCTTTTATTCTGTTCTAATCTCTTCTGTTCCACTCTACTCTATTCTATTCTACCCGCCCCTCTCCTACCCTTCTCTAATCTATACGTTTTGATTCGATTTGATGCATTTAACGCGATTACACGTGATTAAGCTTGAATCGGCTCGATTCGGATCGATTTGGCTCTATTCGGCGCCATTCGGCTTGTTTTGGCTTGAATCGCTTCCATTCTCCTCGATTCGGCCTTATTGGCCTTATTCTGCTCTATTCAACTCTTTTCTACTCTATTCGTCTCTATTTGACTGCATTCTACTCCATTCTATTCATTCCACACCATTCTGCACTATTCTCCTCTACCCCACCCTACCCTACTCTAATTTACTCTAATCGATTTGACGCGATTCCTCTCATTTTGTCTCCATTCGGCTCTATTCAGCTCTATTCCACTTTATTCTACTCTATTTTTTTTATTATACTCTAGTCTACTGTATTGTACTCAAATCTATTCTTTTCTATTGTGTGGTTTCTATTCTGTTCTGTTCTATTCTACTCTAATCTGCCCTACCCTATGCTACCCAACTCTAATCTATTCTAATCCATTTGATTGAATTCGACTCGACCCATTTTGACATGATTCAGGTCGATTTGGCTCTATTTGGCTCTGTTCGACGCTATTTTACTCTAGTCCCCTCTACTCTACTCTAGTCTACACTTTTCAGTATTGTTCTATTCTATTCCGTTTTATTCTATTCTACGCTATTCTACCCCACCCTACCATACCAGAATCTACCCTACTCTAATCGATTCAATTCGATTTGAAGATTTTTTACGCAATTCGGGTCGAATCAGTTTGATTCGTGTCCATTCACCTCCATTTAGCTCGAATAATGTCGATTCGGCTTGATTAGGCTCGATTCGGCTCGATTTGGCTTCATTAGGCTCGATTCACTGGAATTGGCTCGATTCGGCTTAATTTGGCTCAATTCAGCTCGATTCAGCCCTCTTCGGCTCTATTCAGCTCTTTTCTACTACTCTCTTCGACTCCATTAGATTCCATTGCACATCATCCTACTCCATTCTACACTATACTCCATTCTACACTATTCTACTCTACCCTACTCTAATTTATGTAATGGATTGGATGGGAGTTGACGCGATTTGTCTCGTTTCGTCTCCATTCAGCTAGATTCGGCTGTATTCGACTCTGTTCTACTCTACTCTCCTCTACACTATTCTGCTCTGCTCTACTCTTTTCTACTCCATTCTATTGTATTCTTTCTATTCTGTTATACTGTGTTCAATTCTATTCTACTCTATTCTATCCTATCCTACTCTAATCTATTGTACTGGATTCGCTTGCATGCATTTTGATGCGATTGGCTGAAATCGGCTCCGTTGCACTCCATTCATCCCATTTGGCTCAAATCGGTTCCATGCAGCTCTAATCGGCTCCATTCGGCTCTATTCAGCTCTAATAGGCTCTATTAGACTCTACTGAACTCTATTATCTCTTTTCGACTCCATTCAACTCCTTTCTACACCATTCTACTCCATCCTACTCTATTCTCTATTCTATTGTATTGTACTCTACCCTACTCTGTTCTAATTGATTGGATTTGATTTGACTTGAATCGATGGGACTCAATGCAATTCGATGGGATTTGATGTGATATGGCACGATTCCTTGGGAATAGGCGCGATTCGCCTTGACTTCTATTGATTCGGCTCTTTTTGGCTCTATTCAGCAATATTGGACCTTATTCAACTCTATTCTTCTATACTCTACTCTATTCGACCCTATTCTATTCTTTCAGTTCTGTTCTGTTCTAATTCTGTTCTGTTCTACTGCATTCTATTCTACCCTACCCTACCCTAACTTACCCTACTGTAATCTGTTTGATTCTATTCGACACACTTGAACCTGATTCGACATGATTTAGGTCATATCAGCTCGATTCAGATCCCTTCCCCTCCATTAGACTAGATAGGTTCTACTAGGCTCTTTTCCGCTCTATTCAGCTCTTTTTGGCAGTATTCGACTTTATTTGACTCTAGTCTACTCTACACTTCTCTACTCTATTTTTTCTGTTCTGTTCTATTCTACCCTACCCTACCCTAACCTTACCTGCCCTACACTAATTTATTTTATTCGATTCGACACATTTCAATGCGATTTGACCTGATTCGTCTCGATTCACCTCGAATTTGGTCGATTCGGCTGTATTCAGCTCTGTTTGGCTCTTTTGGCTCTATTCGGATCTATTCAACTCGATTTGGCTGTATTCTACTGTACTCTACTTTATTCTGTTCTATTCCTTCTATTGTGTTCTGTTCTGTTCTATTCTAACCTCTCCTACCCTACCCTCTTCTACTCTAATCTATTTGATTCAATGCATTTCGACGCGATTCCATGTGATTAGGCTTAAATCAGCTCCATTTAGCTCTATTTGACTTGAATCGGGTTAATTCGGCTCGATTCTGCTCAGTTCAGCATAATTAGGCTCGATTCAAACTTATTCAGCACTTTTCGGCTCTATTCAGCTCTTTTCTACTTTAATCGTCTCTATTTGGCTCCATTCGACTCCATTCCACACCATTATACTCGGCTGTACTCCATTCTACACTATTCTGTTCTACCCTACCCTACTCTAATCTATTACAATCAATTCGATTCATTGCGATTTGTCTCATTTCCTCTCCATTTGACTCGATTCGGCTTGAATTGGATCTATTCATCTATAGTCTGCACTACTCGACTCTGACTATTCTACTCTACTCAACTCTACTCCACTCTACTCTGCATTCTCTTCTGTTCTGCTCTATTCTATTCTACTCTGCCCTACCTATCCCAGCCTAACCTACACTACTCTAATCTATTCGATTTAATTTTATTCCATTCAATTCGACACCATTCTACCCTATTTGACACAGCTCGACGGGATTCGGTGAGATTCCACGAGATTCGATGGATTTTGGTGGGCTATGATGAAATTCGACGAGATTCAATGCAATAGCATGCAATTAGGTGTGATTTGGCTCGATTTAGTTCAGTTCATTTTGTCTGTCACTATTTGGTTCGTTTCAGCTCCATTCGGCTCCATTAAGCTCGAGTCTGGTCGATTCTACTCAATTCGGCTCGATTTGGCTTGATTTGGCACAATTCGGCTCGACTGGGCCCTATTCAGCCCCATTCGGGGCTATTCAGCTCTATTCAACTCTTTTCTACTCTCTTCATCTCTATTCAACTCCATTCCACACCATTCTACTCCATTCTACACTATCCTATTCTACAGAACCCTACCCCACCCTACCCTATCCTAATCTATTCTATTCTTTCCCTTCTATTCTGTTTTATTCTATTCTCTTTATCTATATTCTCTTTTCCATCCTATGCTACTCTACCATACCCTACACTAAACTAACCTACGCTGACCTATAGTGTTCTATTCAATTTTATTCTATTTTCTCTATTCCACTGTATGCTACCCTACCCTATGCTACCCCGCCGTACTGTACGCTACTACTTTGGAGTACTCAATCAGGGTAGTAACTAAGGGTACTAGTTATGGCAAAGGTATACTTAAGGCAAGGTTACTAGTCCAGGCTAATAGTTAAGGCCAGTGTACTAGTTAAGGGTACTAGTTAAGCTAAGTCTTATTAGTTAGGGGTACTAGTTAATGCCATGGTACAAGTTAAGGGTACTAGTTAAGGCCAGGGTACTTGTTACGGCAAGGGTACTAGTTAAGGCTACCAGTTAAGGCAAAGGTACCAGTTTGGGGTACTATTTCAGGGTACATGTCAAGGCAAGGGCACCATTCAAGGCTAGTTGTCTAGGCTACTGATCTATGCCCCTAGTCTAGCTGACTAGTCCAGCTTACTAGTCTAGGCTACTCCTCCAGCCTTCTCTTGTCTACTCTACTGTAGTCTACCTTCGTCTACCCTAGTCTACCCTATCATAAACTACTGTACCGTAACCTATTCTATTCTAGTCTATTCGATTTGATTCAATTCAAAGCATCTCGATGGGTTTGGACTCGATTATGCTTGAATCGGCTAGATTCGGCATCATCAGCTCGATTCAGCTCGATTCGGCTTGTTTCGACTCGATTCGGCTTGTTTCGACTTGATTCGGCTCGGTTCAGCCTTATTCAGCCTTATTCGGCTCGATTCAACTCTTTTCTACTCTATTTGTCTTTATTCGACTCCATTTGACTCCATTCTACACTATTCTACTCCATTCTTTTCTACCCTAGCCTACCCTACTCTAATCTATTCTAATGGATTCGATTCGACGCGATTCGAAGCAATTCAACGCGATTTGCCTCGTTTTGTTTCCATTTGGCTCGATTCGCCTAGAATTGGCTCCATTCAGCTATATCCTGCACTATTGGACTCTATTCGACTCAATTCTACTCTACTCTTCTACTTTATTCTCTGCTCTACCCTGCTCTCCTATATTCTATTCTTTCTATTCTGTACTGTTCTATTCTATTCTACCCTCCCCACCCCTCCCCTTCCCTTCTCTAATCTATTTGATTCGATTCAGTTCGATGCATTTCCACGTGATTCGACACGATTAGGCTTGAATCAGCTCAATTCGGTTCGAATCGGCTCTATTCAGCTCGATTTGGCTCCATTCGGCTAGATTTGGCTCGGATTGCATCGATTCCGCTCTATTAGGCCTTCTTTGGCCCTATTCGACCCTATCCTGCTCTATTCGACTCTTTTCTACTCTATTCATCTCTATTTGACTCTTTTCAACTCCATTCTATTCCATTCCACACCATTCTACACTATTCTAGTCTACCCTTCCCTACCCTAATCTATTCTAATCGATTCGATTCGTTTTGACCCGATTTGAAGCGATTGACGCAATTCATCTTGTTTTGTCTCCATTCCGGCCAATTTGTCTGTTCTACACTATTTGACTCTATTCTACTCTATTCTATTCTGTTGTATTCTTTCTATTCTGTTCTGTTCTGTCCTATTCTGTTGTACTCTGTTCTATTCTACCCTACCCTACCCTACTGCACCCCACCCAAAACTACCCTACTTTAACCTATTTGATTCAATTCGACGCGATTTGACGGCATTCGACGAGATCTGAAGGGATTCAACGGGATTTGAAGAGATTCAATGCGATTCGACGTGATTCAGCAGGATTCTATGAGATTCGATGCAATTCGAAGTTATTCAACGTGATACCATGCAATTTGCCGTGATTCCATGACATTCGATGTAATTCTACGTGATATGAAGCGATTTGACCCGAAACGATGTGATTTGACGGGATTCGATGGGATTCGACGTTATTTGGTGACAGTCTGTGTGATTCTGCTTCATTCAGCTCAATCAGGTGCGTTTTGGCACTATATGGCTCTTTTTGGCAGTATTCACTTCCATTCAGCTCTAATTGACTCTATTCGGCTCTATTCAACTCCACTCTTTTCCACTATATTCTGTTCTATTCCTTCTATTCTGTTCTAATCTCTTCTATTCTACTCTATTTTGTTCTACCTTCCCCTCCCTACCCTTCTCTAATCTATACATTTTGATTTGATTTGACACATTTAACTCGGTTAGATGCCATTAAGCTTGAATCAGCTTGATTGAGATCGATTTGGCTCTATTCGGCTCAATTAGGCTCCATTAGGCTCGTTTTGGCTTGAATCGTTTCGATTCTGCTCGTTTCGGCCTTATTGGCCCTATTCTGCTCTATTCGATTATTTTCTACTCTATTCGTCTCTATTTGACTCCATTCTATTCATTCCACACCATTCTACATTCTTCTACTCTATTCGGCTCTACCCTACCCTACTCTACTCTAATTCCCTCTAATCGATTTGACGCGATTCCTCTCATTTTGTCTCCATTCAGCTCTATTCAGCTCTATTCGTCTCTATTCTACTCTACTCTATTATACTCTAGCCTACTCTGTAGTACTCTAGTCTATCCTCTATTCTACTGTATGGTTTCTATTCTGTTCTGTTCTATTCTACTCTATTCTACCCTACCCTATGCTACCCAACTCTAATCTATTCTAGGCCATTTGATTGGACAGGATTCGATCCATTTCGACGCAATTCGGCTCGATTTGGCTCTATTCTACTCTATTCCCCTCTACTATACTCTAGTCTATTCTTTTCTGTATTCTTTCTGTATTGTCCTGTTCTATTCTGTTCTGTTCTATTCTATTCTATTCTACTCTGTTCTATTCTACCCTACCCTACCATACCCGAGCCTCCCCTACTCTAATCTATTCAATTCGGTTTGACGAATTTTGACGCTATTCAGGTCGAATCAGTTTGATTCGTGTCCATTTGGTTCCATTTGGTTCGAATAGTGTCGATTTGGCTTGATTCAGCTCGATTCGGCTCGATTCACCTCCACTGGGCTCAATTCACTCGATTCGGCTCAATTCGGCTTGATTTGGCTCAAATCATCTCCATTCGGCCCTCTTCGGCCCTATTCGACACTATTCTGCTCTATTCTGCTCTTTTCTACTCTATTCGACTCCATTGCACACATTATTCTACTCCATTCTACACTATTCTACTCTACCCTACTCTAATTTACTGTAATTGATCCAATGGGATTTGACGAGATTTGTCTCGTTTTGTCTCCATTCGGCTCGATTGGACTCTATTCGACTCTGTTCTACTCTGCTCTCCTCTACACTGTTCTGCTCTGCTCTACTCTTTTCTACTCCATTCTATTGTATTCTTTCTATTCTGTTCTACTGTGTTCAGTTCTCTTCTACTGTATTCTATCCTACCCTACTCTATTCTACCGGATTTGATTCTATGCATTTCGATGCGATTCGGCTCAAGTCAGCTTCATTCCATGCCATTCATCCCCATTCAGCTCAAATCGGTTGGATTCGGCTCTAATCGGCTACATTGACCTCTAGTCGACTCTAATAGTCTCCATTCAGCTCTATTCGGCTCTATTAGACTCTACTCAACACTATTATCTCTTTTCGACTCCATTCGACTCCATTCAACTCCATTCTACGCCATTCTACTCCATCCTACTCTATTCTTCTCTATTCTATTGTATTGTACTGTACCCTACTCTAGTCTAGTCTAATTGATTGGATATGATTTGACATGAATTGATGGGATTCAATGCAGTTCGACAGGATTCGACGCGATACAGCACGATTCCATGTGATTAGGCTTCAATCGGCTCCATTTAGCTCTATTTGGCTTGAATTGGGTCAATTCGGCTTGATTCTTCACAATTCAGCATATTTAGGCTCGATTCAACCTATTCAGACCTGTTCGGCTCTATTAAACTCTTTTCTACTTTATTTGTCTCTATTTTACTCCATTCCACACCATTCTACTCTATTCTATTCTGTTCTACCCTGCTCTACCCTACTCTAATCTATTCTAATCGATTCGATTCATCGCGATTTGTCTCATTTCCTCTCCATTCGACTCGATTCGGCTTGAATTGGATCTATTCATCTATATTCTGCACTACTCGACTCTGACTATTCTACTCTACTCAACTCTACTCCATTCTACTCTTTGTATTCTCTTCTGTCCTACTGCATTCTATTCTACTGTGCCCTACCCTACCGAATCCCAGCCTAACCTACACTACTCATCTATTCTAACCTATTCAATTTAATTCGATTCCATTCAGTTCGACACCATTTGACCCGATTTGACACAGTTCGACGGGGTTCAGTAAGATTCCAAGACATTCGACCAGTTTTGGTGGGATTTGATGGAATTCGACGAGATCCGATGCAATAGGATGAGATTAGGTCCGATGTGGCTCGATTTAGTTCCGTTCATTTTGTTTGTCTCTATTTGGCTCGTTTCAGCTCCATTCGGCTACATTCAGCTCGAATCTGGTCGATTCGACTCAATTTGGCTCCATTTCCCTCCATTCTGCTCGATTTGGCTTGAATTGCATCGATTCTGCTGGATTCTGCTCGATTAGGCCTTCTTTGGCCCTATTCGGCCTATCCTGCTCTATTTGACTCTTTTCTACTCTCTTCATCTCTGTCTCTATTCGACTCCATTCTATTCCTTTCCACATTCTGCACTATTCTACTCTATTCTATTCTACCTTTCCCTACCCTAATCTATTCTTATCGGTTCGATTTGAATCGATTGACCCAATTCGTCTTGTTTTGTCTCCATTCAGCTCATTTTGGCTATGTTCTGCACTATTTGACTCTATTCTACTCTATTCTATTCTGTTGTATTCTTTCTATTCTGTTCTCTCCTATTATGCTGTACTCTTCTATTCTACTCAACCCTACCCTACTGCACCCCAACCAAACCTACCCTACTTTAATCTATTTGATTCAATTCCATTCAGTTCAACGTGATTTGAAGAGATTTTAAGATATTCCATGCGATTTGACATGATTCAGCAGGATTCTATGAGATTCGACGTAATTCGAGGTTATTTGGCGTGATGCGACGCGATTCGCCGTGATTCGACATTTGAATCAATTTGATGCGATATGAAGCTATTCGACCTGATTTGACGTGAAACGATGTGATTTGACGCAATTCGACGTGATTTGATGCGATTTGATGCTATTTGGCGACAGTCGGTGCGATTCTGCTTGATTCAGCTCGATTAGTTGCGATTCAGCACTATACAGCTCTCTTCAGCTGTATTCAGCTCCATTCAGCTCTATTCATCTCTATTCGGCTCTATTCAACTCTATTTGACTCTACTCTTTTCCACTCTATTCTATTTTTCTATTCTGTTCTAATGTCTTCTATTCTACTCTATTCTATTCTACCCTACCCTCCCCTACTCTAATCTATACATTTTGATTCGATTTGACGCATTTAATGCCATTCAACACGGTTAAGCTTGAATCGGCTTGATATGGATCGGTTTGGCTCTATTCAGCTGAATTAGGCTCCATTCGGCTTGTTTTGGCTTGAATCACTTCAATTCTGCTCGATTCGGCCTTATTCGGCCATATTCTGTTCTATTCGACTCTTTTCTACCCTATTCGTCTCTATGTGACTCCATTCTATTCATTCTATACCATTCTACACCATTCTACTCTATTCTGCTCTACCCTACCCTACCCTACTCTAATTTACTCTAATGGATTCGACGCGATTCCTCTCTTTTCATCTCCATTTGGCTCTATTCGGTTTTATTCAACTGTATTCTATTCTATTTTATTCTTTCTGTTCTATTCTACTTTACCCTACCATACCTTAACCTACCCTACTGTAATCTATTCAATTCGATTTGATACATTTCGACGCCATTTGACACGATTCGGTCAATTCAGCTCGATCCGGCTCAGTTCAGCTCGATTATGCTCGATTTGGCGAGATTTGGCTTGATTCGGTTGTATTCTGCCCTATTTGGCTCTGTTCAACTCTTCTACTCTATTCATCACTATTCAACTCAATTCGACTCCATTCAATTCCATTCCCCACCATTCTGCACTATTCTACTCTACCCTACCCTACTCTAATTGATTCAATTCGATTTGACGCGATTCAAAGCAATTTGTCTCGTTTCATCTCCATTTGGCTCTATTCGGCTCTATTTGCCTCTTTTTGACTCTATTCAACTCTACTCATTTCTGCTCTTCTCTACTCTATTCTATTGTATGTTTTCTATTCTGTTCTATTTTATTCTATTCTATTCTTTCTACCCTACCCTACTCTAATCTATTCGATTGGATTCGACTTGACGCATTTCGACACGATTAGACGCAATTCAGCTCAAATCGGCTCCATTTAGCTCCTTCCGGATCTGTTTGTCTCCATTCTACTCCATTTTTCACTTTTCTACTCTACTCTTTTCTTCTCTATTCTATTGTATTCTACCCTACTGTAATCTATTATAATCAATTTGATTCTATTCGACCCGATTCGACGGGATTCTACAGAATTCGACACAATTGGAAGCGATACGACGCGATTCGGCGTGATTTGTCTCATTTCACCTCGATTCATCTCGATTTGTCTTGATTTGTCTCGGTTCATCTCTTTTCTGCTCTATTTGGCAATATTCGACTTTATTCTACTCTGTTCTCTACTCTATTCTCTACTCTGTTCTTTCTGTTCTGTTCTATTCTATTCCATCCTACTTTATTCTATTCTACCCTACCCTACCCTTACCTAGCCCACTCTAATCTATTCAATTCGATTCAAAGAGTTTCAATGAGATGATGCAATTCAGGTCGAATCGGCTCGATTCACGTTGATCTGGCTTGATTTGGATTGATTCAGCTCGATTAGGTTCGATTCAACTTGATTCGGTTCTATTCGGCCCTATTCGGCTCTATTCGACTTTTCTACTCTATTTGTCTCTATTCGACTCCATTCTACACTATTGTACTCTATTCTATTCTATTCTATTCTACCCTACCCGACCCTACTCTAATCGATTCGATTCGAACAGACGCGATTCGTCTCGTTTCGTCTCCATTCGGGTCGATTCGCTTCTATCCGACTCAATTCAGCTCGTTTCTACTCTACTCAACTCTATTCTGTTCTGTTCTGGTCTGTTCAGTTGAATTCTACTCAATTTTTTTCTATTCTACCCTACTCTACCCTCCCCTTCCCTATTCTAATTTAATCTATTTGACTCAATTCAACGTGATTCAATGCAATTTGACATGACTCAGCTTGAATCGGCTCGATTCAACTCCATTCTACACTGTTCTACTCCCTTCTATTCCATTCTACACTATTCTATCCTACCCTACTCTACCATATTCTAATCTATTTTAATCGATTTGATTCAACTCGATTCATCTCCTTTTTGCTCAATTCGACTGTATTTGACTCTATTAGACTCTTTTCTACTGTACTCTCCTCAACTATACTCTGTTCTCTTCTACTCTAATCTATTCTTTCTATTCTGTTCTGTTCTACTCTATTGTATTCTATTCTACCCTACACTACCCTACCCCACCCTATGCTACCCTACTCTAATCTATTCAATTTGATACAATTCGATTCGATTCGAGGTGATTTGACACAATTAGAGCCTTGCCTTGCCTTTTTGCCTTGACTTGCCTTTTTGCCTTTACACCTTCTTGTCTTGCATTTGTGCCTTTTTGCCTTGACTTGCCTTTTTACCATTTTGTCTTGCCTTTTTACCATTTTGCCTTACCTTACCTTTTTGCCTTTTACCTTAACTTGCCTTTTTACCATTTTGTGCTTTTGCCTTGCCTTTTTCCGTTTGCCTTTTTGCCTTGCATTTTTGTCTTTTGTCTTGCCTTGCCTTATTGACCTTTTGCCTTGCCTTGCCTTTTTGTCTTTTTGCCTTACATGCCTTTCCTTTTTACCATTTTGACTTGGCTTTTTGCCTTACCGTTCTACCTTTTTTCCCTTTTGCCTTTCCATTTTACCTTTTTTCCCTTTTTGCCTTGCATTTTTTACTTTTTGCCTTTTACCTTGCCTTTTCGCCTTTTGTCTTGCCTTTTTCCATTTTTGCCTTGCCTTTTTGTATTGCCTTTTTTCCTTTTTGCCTTACCTTGTCTTTTTGCTTTTTTACCTTTTTGCCTTACCTTGTCTTGCATTGCCTTTTTACAGTTTTAAATTTTTGCATTGCCTTTTTGCCTTTATGACTTTTGCCTTGCATTTTTTACTTTTTGCCTTGCCTTCTCGCCTTTCCTTGTCTTGCCTTTTTGCCTTGATGCCTTTTTGCCTTTCCTTGTCTTGCCTTTTTGCCTTGCCTTCTTGCCTTGCCTCGTCTTGCCTTTTTGCCTTGCCTTCTTGCCTTTCCTTCTCTTGCCTTTTTGCCTTGCCTTCTTGCCTTTCCTTCTCTTGCCTTTTTGCCTTTTTGCAGTGCCTTGCCTTTTTGCATTACCTTTTTGCCTTGCCTTGCCTTTTTACCTTTTTGCCTTAGCTTGCCTTGCCTTTTTACAATTTTGCCTTTTTGCCTTTACTTTTTGCTTTTAAGCCTTTTTGCCTTGCCTTTTTGCCTTTTTGCCTTGCCTTGCCTTTTTGCCTTTATACCTTTTTGTCTTGCATTTTTGCCCTTTTGCCTTGCCTTGCCTTGCCTTTTTGCCTTACTTTCCTTTTTGCCTTTTTGCCTTGCCTTTTTGCTTTTCCTTGTCTTGCCTTTTTGCAGTGCCTTGCCTTTTTGCATTACTTTTTTGCCTTTTTGTCTTGCTTTGCCTTTTTACCTTTTTGCCTTACCTTGCCTTGCCTTTTTACAGTTTTGCCTTTTTGCCTTGACTTTTTGCCTTTAAGCCTTTTGCCTTGTGTTTTTGCCTTTTTGTTTTTCCTTGCCTTGCCTTTTTGCCTTTTTGCCGTGCCTTGCCTTGCCTTGCCTTGCCTTTTTACCTTTATAACTTTTTGTCTTGCATTTTTGCCTTGCCTTGTCTTTTTGCCTTTTTGTCTTTTTGCCTTTCCTTGTCTTGCCTTTTTGCAGTGCCTTGCCTTTTCGCCTTGCCTTGCCTTCCCTTTTTGCCTTTTTACCTTTTTGCCTTACTTTGCCTTGCTTTGACTTTTTACCGTTTTGCGTCTTTCCCTTTATTCCTTTTTGCCTTGCCTTTTTGCTTTTATGCCTTTTGCCTTGCCTTTCTGCCTTTCTGCCCTTTTGCCTTTTTGACTTGCCTTTTTGCCTTGCCATTTTCCCTTTTTGCCTTATCTTTTTGCCTTTTGTCTTGCCTTTTTCCATTTTTGCCTTTTTGTATTGCCTTTTTGCCTTACCTTGCCTTTCCTTGCCTTTTTACCTTTTTAATTTTTTGCCTTGCCTTTTTGCCTTTATGACTTTAGCCTTGCATTTTTGCCTTTTTGCCTTTCCTTGTCTTGCCTTTTTGCCTTTTTGCAGTGCCTTGCCTTTTTACTTTGATGCCTTTTTTCCTTACCTTACCTTGCCTTTTTTCCTTTTTGCCTTACCTTGCCTTGCCTTGCCTTTTTACCATTTTGCCTTTTTGCCTTTATGCCTTTTGCCTTGCCTTTTTGCCTTTTGCCTTGCCTTGCCTTTTTCTCTTCTTCCTTGCTGTGCCCTACCTTGCTTTTTTGCCTTTTTACCTTTTTGCCTTGCCTTGCTTTGCCTTTTTGCCTAGCCTTTTGCCTTTTTATCTTCATTTTTGCCTTTCGTTTTTGCCACGTGTTTTTGCCTTTTTGCCTTCATGCCTGCCTTTTTGCCTTTTTGCTGGTTTGCCTTGCCATTTTGTCTTTTTCCTTTTTACCTTATTGCCTTGCCTTTTGCCTTTTTGTCATTCCTTGTCTTGCCTTTTTGCATTTTTTACCTTTTTGCCTTGCCTTGCTTTTTGCCATTTGCCTTGGTTTTTGACTTGCATTTTTGCCTTTCCTTGCCTTTTTCCTTGCTGCGCCTTGCGTTGCCTTTTTGCCTTGCCTTGTCTTTTTGCCTTGCCTTCCTTTTAGCCTTTTTGAGGTGTCTTTTCGCTTTTTTGACTTGCCTTTTTGCCTTAACTTTTTCCCTTTTTGGCTTTCCTTTTTGCCTTTTGTCTTGCCTTTTTCCCTTTCACCTTATTGTCTTTGCCTTAGTGCCTTTTTGTCTTGCCTTTTTGCCTTGACTTTTTCCTTTTTGCTTTTTTGTCTTTTTACCTTGCTTGCCTTGCCTTTTTGCCTCTTTGCCTTGCCTTTTTCCTTTTTGCCTTGACTTTTTGCACTTTTCAATTGTCTTTTAGGCTTTTTGCCTTTTTTTCTTTTGCCTTATCTTTTTGTATTTTTGCCTTGCCTTTTTGCCTTTTTGCAGTGCCTTGCCTTTTTGCCTTGATGCACTTTTGCCTTACTTTTTTGCCTTTAGGCCTTTTTGCCTTGTATTTTTGCCTTTTTCCCTTTCCTTGCCTTGTCTTGCCTTTTTTTCCTTTTTGCCTTGCCTTGCCTTGCGTTTTTTCCTTTTTGCATTTTGCCCTGCCTTTTTGCCTTGTCTTCTTGCCTTTTTGCCTTGCCTTGCCTTCTCTTTTTGCCTTTTTACCTTTTTGCCTTACCTTGCCTGGCCTTTTTACCGTTTTGCCTTTTCGCCTTTAGGCTTTTTTGCCTTTTATTTTTGCCTTTTCTTGCCTTTTTCCTTGCTGTGCCTTGTGTTGCCTTTTTGCCTTACCTTGTCTTTTTGCCTTTTTACCTTGCCCTGCCTTGCCTTTTTGCGTTTTGCCTTGCCTTTTTGCCTTCTCTTTTTCCCGTTCCTTTTTGCCTTTTGTTTTGCTTTTTTGCCTTTTTACCTTATTGCCTTGCCTTTTTCCCTTTTTCCCTTGCCTTTTTGCCCTTTTTGCCTTTTTTCCTTTTGCCTTATCTTCTTGCCTTGTTTTTTTGGCTTCTGTTTTTGCCTTTTTGCCTTGACTTATCTTTTTTACTTTTTTGTCTTTTTGCCTTGTCTTCTTGCCTTTTTCAATTGTTCCCGTGCCTTTTTGCCTTTTGTCTTGCCTTTTTCCCCATTTTGCCTTGCCTTCTTGCCTTCATGCCTTGCCTTTTAGCCTTTTTACCGGTTTGCCTTACCTTTTTGCCTAATTGCCTTCCTTTTTGCTTTTTTGCCTTGCCTTTTTCCCTTGCCTCTTTACCTTTTTGCGTATTCCTTTTGACATTTTGCCTCTTTGACTTTTTTCCTTTTGCATTATCTTTTTGCTTTTTTGCCCTTTTGCCTTGCCTTGCCTTGCCTTTTTGCCTTGCCTTGCCTTGCCTTTTTGCTTTTTGCCTTTTTGCCTTGACTCACATTGCCTTGCCTTGCCTTTTTGCTTTCTTTCTTGCTGTGCCCTACCTTGCCTTTTTGCCTTACCTTGCCTTGCTTTGCATTTTTGCCTTGTCTTTTTGTCTTTCTACCTTTTCTGGTCTTGCCTTTTTGCCGTTTTGGCTTTTTGTCTTTCCTTTTTGCCTTTTTACTGTTTTGGCTTTTTGTCTTTCCTTTTTGCCTTTTTACCTTGCCTTTTTGCAATCATGCCTTGCCTTTTTGCTGGTTTGCCTTGCCTTTTTGGCTTTTCCTTTTTACCTTATTGCCTTGCCTTTTTGACTTTTTGCCATTCCTTGTCTTGCCTTTTTGCCTTGCCTTGCTTTTTGCCTTTATGCCTTTTTGCCTTTCCTTGCCTTTTTCCTTTTCCGTACCTTGCATTCCCTTTTTGCCTTGCCTTGTCTTTTTGCCTTTTTCGCTTTTTCCCTGACTTTTTGCCTTTTGTCTTGCCTTTCTTGCCTTGCCTTTTTCCCTTTTTGCCTTGTCTTTTTGCCTTTTTACCTTATTGCCTTGCCTTTTTGCTTTTTTGCCTTTTTGCCTTGTTTTTTTTCCCTTTTGCTTTTTTGACTTTTTACCTTGTTTGCCTTGCTTTTTTTGTCTTGCCTTTTTCCCTTGCCTTTTTGCACTTTTGCCTTGCCATTTAGGCTTTTTGCCTTTTTACCTTATCTTTTTGCCTTTTTGCCTTGCATTTTAGCCTTTCCTTGCCTTCACTTATTGCCGTTTTGCCTTGCCTTGCCTTTTTTAATTTTTGCCTTTCCTTGCCTTTTTGTCTTTTTGCCTTGCCTTTTTGCCTTGCCTACTTACCTTTACTGATTTTTCAGGTAAATGTTTGATGTACCTACCGTTTTCTCATAGTGCCATTCCCGTCTGATTTGTTCTTGTTTCCAGACAATAAAATAACATTTTCAGAATCCTGCACTCTGAAGATTGTAAATTTTAATTGCTTCTTCATATAAAGCAGAACAGATGGCCAGTGTGGAAAGAACATTACTTCTGACTGTATTTTTGTGAAGAAGAAATTAAAGAAGTTGGTCTCTAAAGGGTATAGCAGAGCACCTGTGTTTAAAAAAAAAAATAAGTCATCCAGTATTGGTTTTCATGGCAAGTTGCAACACCTGAAAATAAGAGTTTTACATTAGAAAAGGCAACCAACAAGCAATGATAGCATACAGTCCCCCAGCTGTGAGATGACATGGGACTGGATGCCAAAATATGAGAGAAAAAGAACTCGACAACCTAAAAACCAAACACTGAAAATGTCTTTGTATGTACAAAAATAAGGAGGGTTTATGTTTAAAACTCAGTTCTGGTCATGTGTTATCCAAACATAGCAAATTCTAAAAATATGTTCCCATAGATTCTACAGAACTATGTAAAATAATATATTATGTAAAATGCAGAAGAAAAGAAAGCTCAAGAAAGTCACAATATTTAGATATATATTTTCCTACCATTTATTTTTAGTTCGAGGACATTTACTCTTATAGGAATGTTAGCAGTGTATTGCCATTTTAGGAAAACAGACCACTTAAAGACAGAGGAAACAAATCATACTCTTCCTGTCACTGTAATTCAAGTTACTTATCTCACTGGGAAACCAAGAGGTTTTTTTTTTTTTAATTATAACTACTTAACATGAAAATCCCATAAAAGGATATTTCTGAAGAAAGAGATAGATACTTAATCTAAACTGAATATTTTCTGTGAATAAAAATGACTTCACCTCACACCATGCACAAAAACTAACTCCAAGTGGATCAAAGACCTAAACATAAAGACTAAAACGATAAAGATCATGGAAGAAAAAATTGGGACAACCCTAGGAGCCCTAATACAAGGTATAAACAGAATACAAAACATTACCAAAAATGATGAAGAGAAACCCGATAACTGGGAGCTCCTAAAAATCAAACACCTATGCTCATCTAAAGACTTCACCAAAAGAGTAAAAAGACCACCTACAGATTGGGAAAGAATTTTCAGCTATGACATCTCCGACCAGCGCCTGATCTCTAAAATCTACATGATTCTGGCAAAACTCAACCACAAAAAGACAAACAACCCAATCAAGAAGTGGGCAAAGGATATGAACACACATTTCTCTAAAGAAGATATTCAGGCAGCCAACAGATACATGAGAAAATGCTCTCGATCATTAGCCATTAGAGAAATGCAAATTAAAACTACCATGAGATTCCATCTCACACCAGCAAGGCTGGCATTAATCCAAAAAACACAAAATAATAAATGTTGGAGAGGCTGCGGAGAGATTGGAACTCTCATACACTGCTGGTGGGAATGTAAAATGGTACAACCACTTTGGAAATCTATCTGGCATTATCTTAAACAGTTAGAAATAGAACTACCATACAACCCAGAAATCCCACTCCTAGGAATATACCCTAGAGATACAAGAGCCTTCACACAAACAGATATATGCACACCCATGTTTATTGCAGCTCTGTTTACAATAGCAAAAAGTTGGAAGCAACCAAGGTGTCCATCAACGGATGAATGGGTAAATAAATTGTGGTATATTCACACAATGGAATACTACGCATCGATAAAGAACAGTGACGAATCTCTGAAACATTTCATAACATGGAGGAACCTGGAAGGCATTATGCTGAGCGAAATGAGTCAGAGGCAAAAGGACAAATATTGTATAAGACCACTATTATAAGATCTTGAGAAATAGTAAACCTGAGAAGAACACATACTTTTGCGGTTACGAGGGGGGGAGGGAGGGAGGGTGGGAGAGGGTTTTTTATTGATTAATCAGTAGATAAGAACTGCTTTAGGTGAAGGGAAAGACAGCACTCAATACATGGAAGGTCAGCTCAATTGGACTGGACTAAAAGCAAAGAAGTTTCCGGGATAAAATGAATGCTTCAAAGGTCAGCGGAGCAAGCGCGGGGGTCTGGGGAACATGGTTTGCGGGGACTTCTAAGTCAATTGGCAAAATAATTCTATTATGAAATCATTCTGCATCCCACTTTGAAATGTGGCGTCTGGGGTCTTAAATGCTAACAAGCAGCCATCTAAGATGCAGCAATTGGTCTCAACCCACCTGGAGCAAAGGAAAATGAAGAACACCAAGCCCACATGACAACTAAGAGCCCAAGAGACAGAAAGGGCCACATGAACCAGAGACCTACATCATCCTGAGACCAGAAGAACTAGTTGGTGCCCGGCCACAATCGATGACTGCCCTGACAGGGAGCACAGCAGAGGACCCCTGAGGGAGCAGGAGATCAGTGGGATGCAGACCCCAAATTCTCATAAGAAGACCAAACTTAATGGTCTGACTGAGACTGGAGGAATCCCGGCGGCCATGCTCCCCAGACCTTCTGTTGACACAGGACAGGAACCATCCCCGAAGACAACTCATCAGACATGAAAGGGACTGGTCAGCGGGTGGGAGAGAGATGCTGATGAAGAGTGAGCTAATTATATCAGGTGGACACTTGAGATTGTGTTGGCAACTCTTGCCTGGAGGGGGGATGGGAGGATAGAGAGAGAGGGAAGCCGGCAAAATTGTCAAGAAAGGAGAGACTGAAAGGGCTGACTCAAGACGGGGAGAGTAAGTGGGAGTAGGGAGTGAGATGTATGTAAACTTATATGTGACAGACTGATTGGATTTGTAAACGTTCACTTGAAGCTTAATAAAAGTTATTATAAAAAAAAAAAAAAAAAATGACTTCAAACTTCTGAAATTTTAAGTACTTATGACTTTAAATTTTTGTATTTGGAAAAAAGAATACAAAATCTCTTTTCTCATTCTTGCCGTGTTTTACATTAGCAACTCTTAAAACAGTTTCCTTTGTGGACATGAGGTCAACTTCAAGAGATACTAGAATCTGTTTTCTATGGAATGAAGACTAAACCAAGTTTATTTTTGTAGTTTTCTTATCAAGTATGTTTTATTATTGTATCTTTTTTAAATCTAAATATGTTTCACATCTGTCCCATATTATCAATTTCACATTTTTTGGGAGGTTTTTGCCAATGCCTCTTAGATAGACGTCACAGTCACTTGGTAAACCTCTTATATTAGGGCTTTGCACCTTTCCTCCCAAGCTTTCCCTTATAAAAACCATATTAGCTACCTTTTTGCCTTTCCTTGTCTTGCCTTTTTGCCTTTTTGCAGTGCCTTGCCTTTTTGCCTTTCCTTGCTTGCCTTTTGGCCATTTTTCCTTGAATTGCCTTTTTTCCTTTCCTTGCCTTGCCTTTTTGCCTACCCTTGCCTTTGCCTTTTTGCCTTGCTTTGCCATTTTGCCTTTTCCCCTCTTTGCCTTTCCTTGCCTTGCCTTGTGTTTTTGCCTTTTGGACTTGCCTTTTTTCCTTTGCCTTGACTTGCCTTTTTGCATTTTTTGCCTTTTTGTTTTTTTGCCTTTTTCCGTGCCTTCCCTTGCATTTTTGCCTTGCCTTTTTGCCTGTTTTCCTTGGGTTATCGCTTTTTTGCCTTTTTACCTTGCCTTGCCTTTCCTTTTTGCCTTACCTTTTTGCATTTTGCCTTTTTGCCTTGCCTTGCCTTTTTCCCTTTTTCCTTGCCATGCCTTGCCTTGCCTTTTGCCTTGCCTTGCCTTTTTGCCTTGTCTTTCTGCCTTGCCTTTTTCCCTTTTTGCAATGCCTTTTTGCCTTGCCTTTTTCCCTTTTTGCAATGCCTTTTTGCCTTGCCTTTTTCCCTTTTTGCCTTTTTGCCGGTTTTCCTAGCCTTTTTGCCTTTTTACTTTATTGCCTTACCTATTTGCCTTGCGTTTTTGCCTTTTTTCCTTTCCTTTTTGAGTTTTTGCTTATTTGCCTTTTTGCCTTTTTACCTTGCCTTGCATTTTTGTCTTTTTGCCTTGCCTTTTTGCCTTTTTCCCTTGTCTTTTTGGCTTTTTTCCTTGCTTTTTTTCCCTTTTTCTTTTGCCTTATCTTTTTTCCTTTTTGCCTTTTTACATTGCCTTTTTGCTTTTTGCCTTGCGTTTTTGCCTCTTTGCTTTGCATTTTAGTCTCTTTGTCTTTCTTTGCATTGCCTTTTTGACTTTTGACTTTTTACCTTTTTGCCTTGCCTTGCCTTGCATTTTTGCCTTTTTTCCTTGCCTTACGTTTTTGCCTTTTTGCCTTGACTTGCCTTATTGCCTTGTCTTTTTTGCCTTTTTCGCTTTTTCCCTGACTTTTTGCCTTTTGTCTTGCCTTTTTGCCTTGCCTTTTTTCTTTTTCGACTTGCCTTTTTCCTTTATGCCTTTTTGCCTTGCATTTTTGCCTTTTTGCCTTGCCTTGCTTTGCCTTTTTGCCTTGCCTTGCCTCGCCTTGCCTTTTTTCCTTTGCCTTTTTGACTTTTTGCCTTGCTTCTTTCCCTTTTTGCCATTTTTCCTTGCCTTTTTGCCTTTTTCCCTTTTTGTCTTGCCTTGGCTTGCCTTTTTTCCTTGCCTTTTTCTTTTTGTCCTGAGTTTTTGCCTTTTTGCCTGCCTTTTTACCTTGCCTTTTTGCCTTTCCTTGCTTGCCTTTTTGCCTTCTCTTTCCTTTTTGCCTTGCCTTGCCTAGCTTGTTTGCTTTTTTGCCTTGCTTTGCCTTTTTGTCTCTTTGTCTTTTTCCTTGCCTTGCCTTGCGTTTTTGCCTTGACTTGCATTTTGCATTTTTTGCCTTTTTCCTTGTCTTGCCTTGCCTTTTTGCCTTGCCTTTTTGCCTGTTTTCCGTGGCTTTCTGCCTTTTTGCTTCTTTGCCTTTTTACCTTGCCTTGCCATGCCTTGCCTTTTGACCTTTTTACATTTTGCCTTTTTGTCCTTTTGTCTCGCCTTTTTGCCTTGCAATTTTGCATTTTGCCTTTCTGACTTGCCTTTTTGCCTTGCCTTGCCTTTTTTCCTTGCCTTGCCTTGCCTTCCGTTTTTGCCTTCTCTTGCCTTTTTGCCTTGCTTTTCCTTGCCTTTTTGCATTTTTGTATTTTTTCCTTACCTTGCCTTTCCTTGCCTTTTTGCCTTGTCCTTCCCTTGCCTTGCCTTTTGGCCTTTTGCCTTTTTGTCTTGTATTGCCTTGCCTTTTTGCCTAGCCTTGCGTGTTTGCCTTTTTGCATTGCCTTGCCTTTTTCCTTGCCTTGCCTTGCCTTGCATGACTGCCTTTTTGCCTTTTTTCCTTGCCGTTTTGTCTTCTTTCTTGCCATACCTTGCCTTGCCTTTTTACCTTTTTGCCTTGCCTTGCCTTGCTTTGCCTTTTTGATGATTTGCCTTTTTTCCTTTTTGACTTGCCTTGCCCTTTTGCCTTTTTACTTTCTTGCCTTGGCTTGCCTGGCCTTGCCTTTTTGCCATTTTGCCTTGCCTTTTTCCTTTGCCTTTTTGCCTTTTAGTCTTTTTCCCTTCTTGCCTTGTCTTGCCATGTCTTTTTGACTTTTTGCCTTGCCTTTTTGCCTTTTCTTGTCTTCTTTTTTCCCTTTTTGCAGTGCCTTGCCTTTTTGCCTTTATGCCTTTTTGCCTTGCCTTTTTGCCTGTTTGCCTTGCCTTGCCTTTTTGCCTGTTTGCCTTGCCTTGCCTTTTTGCCTGTTTGCCTTGCCTTGCCTTTTTGCCTGTTTGCCTTGCCTTGCCTTTTTGCCTGACCGTTTTGCCTTTTGCCTTGCCTTTTTGCGTTTTAATCTTTTTGCCTTACCTTGACTTTTACCGTTTTGATATTTTGCCTTTAGGCCTTTTTGCCTTGCATTTTTACCTTTCTGCCTTGCCTTGCCTTGCCTTGTTGCCTTCTTTCTTGCCGTGCCTTGCCTTTTTTCCTTTTTGCCTTGCCTTGTCTTTTTGCCTTTTTACCTTTTTGCCTTGCCTTTTTCATTTGCCTTTTTGCCTTTTTCCCTTCTTCCCTTCTTGCCTTGTCTTGCCTTGTCTTTTTGACGTTTTGCCTTTTTGCCTTTCCTTGCCTTGCCTTTTTGCCTTGATACCTTTTTGCCTTCCATTTTTGCCTTTTTGCCTTATCTTTTTGCTTTTTGCCTTGCCTTGCCTTTTTGCATTTTTACCTTTTTGTCTTACCTTGCCTTGCCTTGCCTTTTTGCATTTTTACCTTTTTGCCTTACCTTGCCTTGCCTTGTCTTTTTACCATTTTGACTTTTTGCCTTGCCTTTTTTACCTTTAGGCCTTTTGACTGGCATTTTTACCTTTCTGCCTTGCCTTCCCTTTTTGCCTTGCCTTTTTTCCTTTTTGATTTGCCTTCTTTCCTTGCTTTTTTGCCTTTTTGCTTTGCCTTTTTGCCTTGCTTTTTTTTCCTTTTTGCCTTGCCTTTTTGCCTTTTTCCCTTTTTGCATTGCCATGGCTTGTGTTTTTGCTTTTTTGCCTTGCCTTTTTTCCTTGTCTTTTTCTTTTTGTCTTTCGTTTTTGCCTTTTTGCCTTGTCTTTTTGCCTTTCCTTGCTTGCTTTTTTGCTTTCCCTTTCCTTTTTGCCTTTTTCCTTATCTTTTTTCCTTTTTGCATTGCGTCTTTGCCTTTTTACTTTGCCTTTTAGCCTTTTTTCCTTGCTTTGCTCTGCCTTTTTGCCATTTTACCTTTTTGCCTTTTTCCTTGCCTTGACTTGCCTTTTTGACTTTTTGTCTTTTTGCCTTTTTCCCTTTTTGTCTTTTGTCTTGCCTTTTTCCCTTTTTGCCTTGACTTGACTTTTTGTCTTTTTGCCTTTTTGTCTTTTGTCTTGCCTTTTTCCCTTTTTGCCTTGCCTTTTTCCCTTTTTGCCTTGCCTTTTTCCTTGCCTTTTTGCCTTTTTACTGGTTTGCCTTCCCTTTTTGCCTTTTTACCTTATTGCCTTGCCTTTTTCCCTTTTTGCCTTGACCTTTTGCCTTGTCTTATAGGCTTTTTGCTATTTTGCCTTTTTCCCGTTTTGCCTTTTGCCTTATCTTTTTGCCTTTTTCCTTTTTTGCCTTTTTGCCTTGCCTTCCCTCGTTGCCGTTTTGCCTTGCTTTGCCTTTTTGCTTTTTGTCTTTCCTTGTCTTGCTTTTTTGCCTTTTTGCAGTGCTTTGTCTTTTTGCATTGATGTCTTTTTTGCCTTTCATTTTTACCTTTTTGTCTTACCTTTTTGCCTTGCCTTGCGTTTTTACCGTTGTGCCTTTTTGGCTTTATGCCTTTTTGCCTTGCATTTTTGCCTTTCCTTGCCTTGCCTTTTTGCCTTTCTGCCTTTTTGCTTTGCCTTGTTGCCGTTTTGCCTTGCCTTTTTTTCCTTTTTTCCCTTTTGCCTTGCCTTTTTGCCTTTTTACCGTTTTGCCTTTTTGCCTTGCCTTTTTCCCTTTATGCCTTTTTGCCTTGCATTTTTGCCTTGCCTTGCCTTTTTGCCTTTCTGTGCCTTGCCTTTTTGCCTTGTCTTGCCTTTTCGCCTTTTAGACTTTTTGCCTTGCCTTGCCTTGCCCTGCCCTGCCTTGCCCTGCCTTTTCCCTTTTTGTCTTGCCTTGGATTGTCTTTTTCTTTCTTGCATTGCCTTTTTTCCTTTCCTTTTTCTTTTTGTCCTGCAGTTTTGCCTTCTTTTCCTGCCTTTACCTTGCCTTTTTTCCTTTCCTTGCTTACCTTTTTGCGTTCTCTTTCCTTTTTGCCTTTCTTCCTTTTTTCCTTTTGCCTTATCTTTTTTCTTTTTTGCATTTTTACATTGCCTTTTTGCCTAGCCTTTTTGCCTAGCCTTTTTGCCTTTTTGCTTTGCCTTTTTGCCTTTTTCTTGCCTTGCCTTGCGTTTTTGCCTTCATGCCTTGCCTTTTTACCAGTTTGCCTTCCCTTTTTGCCTTTTTACCTTATTGCCTTGCCTTTTTCCCTTTGTGCTTTTTTGCCTTGCCTTTCTCCTTTTTTGCCTTTTTACCTTGCTTGCCTTGCGTTTTTGCCTTTTGTCTTGCCTTTTTCCCCTTTTGCCTTGTCATTTTGCCTTGTCTTTTAGGCTTTTTGCCTTTTTTCCTTTTTGCCTTACCTTTTTGCCTTGCCTTGCCTTCACTTACTGCCATTTTGCCTTGGCTTGCCTTTTTGCCTTGTCTTCCTGCCTTTTTGCCTTTCTTTGTCTTGCCTTTTTCCCTTTTTACAGTGTCTTCCCTTTTTTTCCTTTATGCCTTTTTGCCTTGCTTTTTTGCCTTTTTGCCTTGCCTTGCCTGTTTGCCTTACCTTTTTACCTTTTGCCTTGCCTAGCCCATTTCCGTTTTTACCTTTTTGCCTTACTTTGCCTTTTTACCGTTTTGACTTTTGGCCTTGCCTTTTTGCCTTTTTACCTTGCCTTGCCTTGCCTTGGGTTTTTGTCTTTTTGCCTTTTTCCCTCTTTGCCTTTTTGCCTTGCCTTGCCTTTTTTCCTGTTTGCCTAGCCTTGCCTTTTCGCCTTTTTGAATTGTCTTTTTGCCTTGCCTTTTTATCTTTTTCCCTTGCTTTTCTGCCTTTACTCTTGCCTTTTAGCCTTGCCTTTTTCCCTTGCCTTTTGGCCTTGCTTTTTTGCCTTCATGTGTTGCCTTTTTGCCAGTTTGCCTTGCTATTTGCGTTTTTGAGTTGCCTTTGTGTCTTTTTGCTTTTTTGCCTTTTTACCTTGCCTTGCCTTGCGTTTTTGCCTTTTTACCTAGCCTTTTTCCCTCTTTGCCTTTTTCGTCGCCTTTTTGGCTTTGTGCCATCTTGCCTTGCCTTTTTCCCTTTTCACCATTTTACCTTGCCTTTTTGTCTTTTTACTGGTTCACCTTGCCTTTTTGCCCTTTTTAGCTATTGCCTTGCCTTTTTGCCTTGCCTTTTTGTTTTTTTCTTCCCTTTCTGCTTTTTAGCCTTTTTGCCTTGCCTTTTTGCTTTTTTGCCTTTTTACCTTTCCTTTCCTTTCCTTTTTGCCTTTTTGCCTTCCCTTTTTCCCTTGCTTTTTAGTTTTTTACCTTGTCTTTTTGACTTTTTGCCTCTTTGCCGTTTTTCCTTTTGCCTTGTCTTATTGCCTTTTTGCCCTTTTGCCTTCCCTTTTTGCGTTTTTTCTTTGCCTTTTTGCCTTTTGCCTTGCCTTTTTGCTTTTTGCTTTTTACCTTGCCTTGCCTTCTTGCCTTTTTGTCTTGCTTTTTTCCCTGGGCTTTTTGGATTTTTGCCTTTTTTCCTTGCCTTTTCTCCATTTTTACTTTTGCCTTATCTCTTTTCCTTTCTGCATTTTTGCATTGCCTTTTTGCTTTGCCTTTTAGCCTTTATTCCTTTCCTTGCATTGCCTTTTTACTTTTTTGCCTTTTTGCCTTTTTCCTTGCCATGCGTTGCGTTTTTTCCTTTTTCTCTTGCCTTGTGTTTTTGCCTTCTTGCCTTGACTTCCCTTTCGAGTTTTTGCCTTTTTGCCTTTTTCCCTTTCCTTTTTGCCTTTTGTCTTGCCTGTTTGCCTTGAATTTTTCCCTATTTGCCTTGCCTTTTTCATTGCCTTTTTGCCTTTATGACTTGCCTTTTTGCCTTTTTACCGGTTTGCCTTCCTTTTTTGCCTGTTTACTGTATTGCCTTGCCTTTTTGCCTTTTTGCCTTGCATTTTACCTTTTAGCCTTGTCTTTTGACTTTTTGCCTCTTTGCCTTTTTTCCCTTTGCCTTATCTTTTTGCCTTTTTGTCCTTTTGCCTTGCCTTTTTCCTTTTTTCTTTTTTCCAATTTTCTTTTTGCCTTCCTTTTTTGCCTTTTTTCCTTGCCTTTATTCCTTCTTGCCTTCATTCCTTCTTGCCTTCCTTTTTTCTCTTTTTCCCTTTTCTGCCTTCCGTTTTAGCTTTTTGCCTTGTCTTTTTGGCTTTTTCCCTCTTTGTCTTTTTTACTTTTTGCCTTTTGCCTCATCTTTTTCTCTTTTTGCCTTGCCTTTTTGCCTCTTTCCCTTGCCTCTATTCCTTTTTGCCTTGCCTTTTTGCCTTTTTTCTTTTTGCCTTGTCTTTTTCCCTTTTGCCTTTTTGCTGTGCCTTTTTGCTTTTTGCTTTTTTGCCTTGCCTTTTTCCCTTGTTTTTTTGGCTTTTTGCCTTTTTTCTTTGCCTTTTTTCTATTATTACTTTTGCCTTATCACTTTTCTTTTCTGCATTTTTGCATTGCCTTTTTGCATTGCCTTTTTGCCTTTCCTTGCATTGCCCTTCTGCCTTTTTGACTTTTTACCTTTCTGTCTTTTTCCTCGCCTTGCCTTGCGTTTTTGCCTTTTTGCCTTGCCTTGCATTTTTGCCTTTTTCCTTGACTTGCCTTTTGAATTTTTGCCTTGTCCTTTTGCCTTTTTCACATTTTGCATTGCCTTTTTGCCTTTAGGGCTTTTTACCTTGCATTTTCGCATTTTGGCCTTTGTGCCTTGCCTTGCCTTTTTGCCCTTTAGTCTTTTTGCCTTGCCTTGCCTTGCCTTTTTCCCTGTTTTCCATCCCTTTCCTTGCCTTCCCTTTTTGCCTAGCCTTTTCTTGCCTTTTGCCTTTACCTTTTTGCCTTGCCTTGCCTAGGCTTTTTGCCTTTTTGCCTTGCTTTGCCTTTTTTGCCTTGCTTTGCCTTTTTGCCTTTTTCCTTGCCTTGCCTCTTTGCCTTGACTTGCCTTTTTTCCTTTCTGTCTTTTTCCTTGCCTTGCCTTGTGTTTTTCTCTTGCCGTTTTGCCTCTTTTCCTTGGCTTTTTGCCTTGCCTTTTTTCCTTTTTGCCTTGCCTTTTTGCATTTTGCCTTTCTGCCTTGCCTTTTTGCTTTTCCTTACCTTGCCTTTTTCCTTGCCTTGCCTTGCCTTTTTGTTTTTTTGCTTTTTTTCCTTTTTCTCTTGCCTTTTGCCTTCTCTTTTAGGCTTTTTGCCTTTTTGCTTTATTTCCTTTTTTTATTAACTTTTATTGAGCTTCAAGTGAACGTTTACAAATCAAGTCAGTCTGTCACATATAAGTTTATATACATCTTAATCCATACTCCCACTTGTTCTCCCTCTAATGAGTCAGCCCTTCCAGTCTCTCCTTTCGTGACCATTATGCCAGCTTCCAACTCTTTCTATCCTCCCATCCCCCCTCCAGACAGGAGATGCCAACACAGTCTCAAGTGTCCACCTGATATAATTAGCTCACTCTTCATCAGCATCTCTCTCCTACCCACTGTCCAGTCCCTTTCATGTCTGATGAGTTGTCTTCGGGGATGGTTCCTGTCCTGTGCCAACAGAAGGTTTGGGGACCATGACTGCCGGGATTCCTCTAGTCTCAGTCAGACCATTAAGTATGGTCTTTTTATGAGAATTTGGGGTCTGCATCCCACTGATCTCCTGCTCCCTCAGGGGTTTTCTGTTGTGCTTCCTGTCAGGGCAGTCATCGATTGTGGCCGGGCACCAACTAGTTCTTCTGGTCTCAGGATGATGTCAGTCTCTGGTTCCTGTGGCCCTTTCTGTCTCTTGGGCTCTTAGTTGTCGTGTGACCTTGGTGTTCTTCATTCTCCTTTCATCCAGGTGGGTTGAGACCAATTGATGCATCTTAGATGGCCGCTTGTTAGCATTTAAGACCCCAAACGCCACATTTCAAAGTGGGATGCAGAATGTTTTCATAATAGAATTATTTTGCCAATTGACTTAGAAGTCCCCTTAAACCGTGGTCCCCAAACCCCCGCCCTTGCTCCGCTGACCTTTGAAGCATTCCTTTTATCCCGGAAACTTCTTTGCTTTGGTCCAGTCCAATTGAGCTGACCTTCCATGTATTGAGTGTTGTCCTTCCCTTCACCTAAAGCAGTTCTTATCTACTAATTAATCAGGAAAAAACCCTCTCCCTCTCTCCCTCCCTCCCCCCCTCGTAACCACAAAAGTATGTGTTCTCAGTTTATACTATTTCTGAAGATCTTATAATAGTGGTCTTATACAATATTTGTCCTGCCTCTGACTAATTTCGCTCAGCATAATGACTTCCAGGTTCCTCCATGTTATGAAATGTTTCACAGATTTGTCACTGTTCTTTATCGATGCGTAGTATTCCATTGTGTGAATATACCACAATTTATTTACCCATTCATCCGTTGATGGACACCTTGGTTGCTTCCAGCTTTTTGCCATTGTAAACAGAGCTGCAATAAACATGGGTGTGCATATATCTGTTTGTGTGAAGGCTCTTGTTTCTCTAGGGCATATTCCAAGGAGTGGGATTTCTGGGTTGTATGGTAGTTCTATTTCTAACTGTTTAAGATAACGCCAGATAGATTTCCAAAGTGGTTGTACCATTTTACCTTCCCACCAGCAGTGTATAAGAGTTCCAATCTCTCCACAGCCTCTCCAACATTTATTATTTTGTGTTTTTTGGATTAATACCAGCCTTGTTGGAGTGAGATGGAATCTCATCGTAGTTTTAATTTGCATTTCTCTAATGGCTAATGATCGAGAGCATTTTCTCATGTATCTGTTAGCTGCCTGAATATCTTCTTTAGTGAAGTGTGTGTTCATGGCCTTTGCCCACTTCTTGATTGGGTTGTTTGTCTTTTTGTGGTTGAATTTTGACAGAATCATATAGATTTTAGAGATCAGGCTCTGGTCGGAGATGTCATAGCTGAAAATTCTTTCCCAGTCTGTAGGTGGTCTTTTTACTCTTTTGGTGAAGTCTTCAGATGAGCATAGGTGTTTGATTTTTAGGAGCTCCCAGTTATCTGGTTTCTCTTCGTCATTTTTGGTAATGTTTTGTATTCTGTTTATGCCTTGTGTTAGGGCTCCTAAGGTTGTCCCTATTTTTTCTTCCATGATCTTTATCGTTTTAGTCTTTATGTTTAGGTTTTTGATCCACTTGGAGTTAGTTTTAGTGCTTAGTGTGAGGTATGGGTCCTGTTTCATTTTTTTTTGCAAATGGATATCCAGTTATGCCAGCACCATTTGTTAAAAAGACTATCTTTTACCCAATTAACTGACACTGGGCCTTTGCCAAATATCAGCTGCTCATATGTGGATGGATTTATATCTGGGTTCTCAGTTCTGTTCCACTGGTCTATGTGCCTGTTGTTGTACCAATACCAGGCTGTTTTGACTACTGTGGCTGTATAATAGGTTCTGAAATCAGGTAGAGTGAGGCCTCCCACTTTCTTCTTCTTTTTCAGTAATGCTTTGCTTATCCGAGGCTTCTTTCCCTTCCATATGAAGTTGGTGATTTGTTTCTCTATCACCTTAAAAAATGACATTGGAATTTGGATCGGAAGTGCATTGTATGTATAGATGGCTTTTGGTAGAATAGACATTTTTACTATGTTAAGTCTTCCTATCCATGAGCAAGGTATGTTTTTCCACTTAAGTATGTCCTTTTGAATTTCTTGTAGTAGAGCTTTGTAGTTTTCTTTGTATAGGTCTTTTACATCCTTGGTAAGATTTATTCCTAAGTATCTTATCTTCTTGGGGGCTACTGTGAATGGTATTGATTTGGTTATTTCCTCTTCGGTGTTTTTTTCGTTGATGTAGAGGAATCCAAGTGATTTTTGTATGTTTATCTTATAACCTGAGACTCTGCCAAACTCTTCTATTAGTTTCAGTAGTTTTCTGGAGGATTCCTTAGGGTTTTCTGTGTATATAATCATGTCATCTGCAAATAGTGATAACTTTACTTCTTCCTTGCCAATCCGGATACCTTTTATTTCTTTGTCTAGCCTAATTGCCCTGGCTAGGACTTCCAGCACGATGTTGAATAAGAACGGTGATAAAGGGCATCCTTGTCTGGTTCCCGTTCTCAGGGGAAATGCTTTCAGGTTCTCTCCATTTAGAGTGATATTGGCTGTTGGCTTTGCATAGATGCCCTTTATTATGTTGAGGAATTTTCCTTCAATTCCTATTTTGGTGAGAGTTTTTATCATAAGTGGGTGTTGGACTTTGTCGAATGCCTTTTCTGCATCAATTGATAAGATCATGTGGTTTTTGTCTTTTGTTTTATTTATGTGATGGATTACGTTAATGGTTTTTCTGATATTAAACCAGCCTTGCATACCTGGTATAAATCCCACTTGATTATGGTGAATTATTTTTTTGATGTGTTGTTGGATTCTATTGGCTAGAATTTTGTTGAGGATTTTTGCATCTATGTTCATGAGGGATATAGGTCTATAATTTTCTTTTTTTTTAATGTCTTTACCTGGTTTGGGTATCAGGGAGATGGTGGCTGCATAGAATGAGTTGGGTAGTATTCCGTCATTTTCTATGCTTTGGAATAGCTTCAGAAGTAGTGGTGTTAACTCTTCTCTGAAAGTTTGGTAGAACTCTGCAGTGAAGCCGTCCGGGCCAGGGCTTTTTTTTTGTTGGGAGTTTCTTGATTACCGTTTCAATCTCTTTTTTGTTGTTGTTATGGGTCTATTTAGTTGTTCTACTTTTGAATGTGTTAGTTCAGGTAGGTAGTGTTTTTCCAGGAATTCATTCATTTCTTCTAGGTTTGCAAATTTGTTCGAGTACAATTTTTCATAATAATCTGAAATGATTCTTTTAATTTCATTTGGTTCTGTTGTGATGTGGTCCTTCTCGTTTCTTATTCGGGCTATTTGTTTCCTTTCCTGTATTTCTTTAGTCAGTCTAGCCAATGGTTTATCAATTTTGTTAATTTTTTCAAAGAACCAGCTTTTGGCTTTGTTAACTCTTTGAATTGTTTTTCTGTTCTCTAATTCATTTAGTTCAGCTCTAATTTTTATTATTTGTTTTCTTCTGGTGACTGATGGATTCTTTTGTTGCTCACTTTCTATTTGTTCAAGTTGTAGGGAAAGTTCTCTGATTTTGGCTCTTTCTTCTTTTTGTATGTGTGCATTTATCGATATAAATTGGCCTCTGAGCACTGCTTTTGCTGTGTCCCGGAGGTTTTGATAGGAAGTATTTTCATTCTCGTTGCTTTCTAAGAATTTCCTTATTCCCTCCTTGATGTCTTCTATAACCCAGTCTTTTTGCAGGAGGGTATTGTTCATTTTCCAAGTATTTGATTTCTTTTCCCTAGTTTTTCTGTTATTGATCTCTAGTTTTATTGCCTTGTGGTCTGAGAAGATGCTTTGTAATATTTCGATGTTTTGGACTCTGCAAAGGTTTGTTTTATGACCTAATATGTGGTCTATTCTAGAGAATGTTCCATGTGCGCTAGAAAAAAAAGTATATTTTGCAGCAGTTGGGTGGAGAGTTCTGTATAAGTCAATGAGATCAAGTTAGTTGATTGTTGTAATTAGGTCTTCCCTACCTCTATTAAGCTTCTTACTGGATGTCCTGTCCTTCTCCGAAAGTGGTGTGTTGAAGTCTCCTACTATAATTGTGGAGGTGTCTATCTCACTTTTCAATTCTGTTAAAATTTGATTTATGTACCTTGCAGCCCTGTCATTGGGTGCATAAATATTTAACATGGTTATGTCTTCCTGATCAATTGTCCCTTTTATCATTATGTAGTGTCCTTCTTTATCCTTTGTGGTTGATTTAAGTCTAAAGTCTATTCTGTCAGAAATTAATATTGCTACTGCTCTTCTTTTTTGCTTATTGTTTGCTTGATATATTTTTTTCCATCCTTTGAGTTTTAGTTTGTTTGTGTCTCTAAGTCTAAGGTGTGTCTCTTGTAGGCAGCATATAGACGGATCGTGTTTCTTTATCCAGCCCAGGACTCTCTTTATTGGTGCATTTAGTCCATTTACATTCAGTGTAATTATAGATAAATAAGTGTTTAGTGTTGTCATTTTGATGCCCTTTTATGTGTGTTGTTGACAATTTCATTTTTCCACTTACTTTTTTGTGCTGAGACGTTTTTCTTAGCAAATTGTGAGATCCTCATTTTCATAGTGTTTGACTTTATGTTTGTTGAGTCGTTACGTTTTTCTTGGTTTTATCTTGAGTTATGGAGTTGTTATACCTCTTTGTGGCTACCTTAATATTTACCCCTATTTTTCTAGGTAAAGATCTAACTTGTATTGTTCTATATCGCCTTGTATCACTCTCCATATGGCAGTTCAATGCCTCCTGTATTTAGTCCCTCTTTTCGATTATTGTGATCTTTTACATATTGACTTCAATGATTCCCTCTTATGAGCATTTTTTTAAATTAATCTTAATTTGTTTTTGTGATTTCCCTATTTGAGTTGATATCAGGATGTTCTGTTTTGTGACCTTGTGTTGTGCTGGTATCTGATATTATTGGTTTTCTGGCCAAACAATACCCTTTAGTATTTCTTGTAGCTTTGGTTTGGTTTTTGCAAATTCTCTAAACTTGTGTTTATCTGTAAATATCTTAATTTCGTCTTCATATTTCAGAGAGAGTTTTGCTGGATATATGATCCTTGGCTGGCAGTTTTTCTCCTTCAGTGCTCTGTATATGTCATCCCATTGCCTTCTTGCTTGCATGGTTTCTGTTGAGTAGTCTGAACTTATTCTTATTGATTCTCCCTTGAAGGAAACCTTTCTTTTCTCCCTGGCTGCTTTTAAAATTTTCTCTTTATCTTTGGTTTTGGCAAGTTTGGTGATAATATGTCTTGGTGTTTTTCTTTTTGGATCAATCTTAAATGGGGTTCGATGAGCATCTTGGATAGATATCCTTTCGTCTTTCATGATGTCAGGGAAGTTTTCTGTCAGCAGATCTTCAACTATTTTCTCTGTGTTTTCTGTCCTCCCTCCCTGTTCTGGGACTCCAATCACAAGCAAGTTATCCTTCTTGATAGAGTCCCACATGATTCTTAGGGTTTCTTCATTTTTTTTTAATTCTTTTATCTGTTTTTTTTTTTTTCAGCTATGTTGGTGTTAATTCCCTGGTCCTCCAGATTTCCCAGTCTGCCTTCTAATTGCTCGAGTCTCCTCCTCTGACTTCCTATTGCGTTGTCTAATTCTGTAATTTCATTGTTAATCTTTTGGATTTCTACATGCGGTCTCTCTATGGATTCTTGCAACTTGTTAATTTTTCCACTATGTTCTTGAATAATCTTTTTGAGTTCTTCAACTGTTTTGTCAGTGTGTTCCTTGGCTTTTTCTGCAGTTTGCCTTATTTCGTTTCTGTTGTCTTGAAGCGTTCTGTAAATTAGTTTTTTATATTCTGTATCTGATAATTCCAGGATTGTATCTTCATTTGGGAAAGATTTTGATTCTTTTGTTTGGGGGGTTGGAGAAGCTGTCATGGTCTGCTTCTTTATGTGGTTTGATATCGACTGCTGTCTCCGAGCCATCACTAAGATATAAAAAAAAGTAGTGGTTTATTCTGTAATTGCTCACTGAGTCTTATCTTGTTTTGTTTTCTTTCAATATACATAGATGGGCTACCAGATTGTGCTGTCTTGTTTGTTGTAGCCCTTGAGCTTACTTATGACCTGTTACCAGCTGGTTTGGGCTGTTGCCAGAGATATATGCCTGAGTCTATTCACTATTCTTGAGTAGAATCTGATTTTGGGTCATCAAGTGTGTGCTGCACCCTAACACCTATCCACCTCGAGAAGTAGTGGTGATAGTTGTGTGCACCAGATTCTATTAGCAGCTGGGGTTCACCCTCCAGGGGGGGCAGGATGCTGACAGGCTTCCCCCAAGTGTCAGTGAGGTAGGTGTGTCTCTATTCCTATAGCACCTTGGTGGGAGGGCACTGCAGCTGTACCTTAGGCCCCCAATGCAAGTACCTCTACTGATTGGTAGGTGTCACCCTCCTTAGACCCCTAAGGCAAGAGGCTAGGTGGTCTGGGGGGAGCTTCAGCCCTCAGTTCCCTGTTGTGGGTCAGTTAGGGCTCTGTTGAATAAGCAGAGATATCAGACCTGGGAAACTTGTTTTTCCAGAAAATCCGCTAAAAAAAAATGCAGTCAGATCCCTATCAGAGCTGCCTTTGGATTATAACTGCCACCTTGTTCCCTGTAAGGATGAAAGTCCGCGATTTGGATCATATATGCTTGGCTGTAGCTGGTTCTGTGTTTTTAGTCCAATTAGGGATGGATTTTTGGTCCCTGGGTTTTTTGTGGTTCCTTCTCTCAGGCCAGAAGAATGGGTTAGGAAACGACCAAAAAAAAAGGGGGGGGGGAAGCAAAGCCACCAAGGAGCCGGAGCCGTTCTCCCTCTGGCTCAGGAAATTCCAATGTTAATGAAGCCGCCTGGGAAGGGTGGGGGAGGGTTCAGAGAAATAGGAGAATAGCACCTCGGAATATAGCCAAAGTTGCTTGTCTTGCTTGGAATGACTATTTTATCTGAGATTCCCGAGGGGCTTGTCGCCTATGTTTGCTGGCTGTGTGGAGATTGCCCCCGGGGGTCTGGCCCGCTGAAGCCCCGGTCAGATCCTCTGCTGCCAATCCAAAGCCCAGTGTCAAGGTTCCCCTGCTGGGATGCTGCACTCCCGGCTCCAAAATCAGTCGCTGCCTCCTGGGGACTTCTCATCCCGCCAGCCGCGTCGCCGCGCAGCCCTCGCGGACCGGCTGGGCCCCCTCCCGGGGTTAGTTCAGGGGAGTAGAGCTGCGCCCCGTGCTTGCGCCGTGACAGCGCCCAGTCAAAAGTTCGGCGCCAAGGTTCCTCGGCTGGGACGCTGTACTCCCGGCTCCAAAACCAGTCACTGCCTCCCGGGGACTTCTCCCACCAGCTTCGTAGCCACGCCGCCCGCACTGACCAGCTGGGCCCCCTCCCGGGGTCAATTCAGGGGGGTAGGGCTGCACCCCTTGTTTGCGCCGTCACAAGATTTTTGAGTTCAGCTCCCCTGGGCCCAGACCTAAGCCCGGCGCCAAGGTTACCTGACTGGGATGCTGGCTCCAGGCTCCGCAGTCGCTGCTTCCCCGTATTTGTTCATTCTCCATCTCTAAATCTGTGTTTGTTGTTCAGGGTTCATAGATTGTTATGTATGTGATCGATTCACTTGTTTTTCCGAGTCTTTGTTGCACGAGGGATCCGAGGTAGCGTCTACCTAGTCCGCCATCTTGGCCCCACCTCCACTTTATTTCCTTTTTGACTGTTGCCTTAACTTTTTGCCTTTTTACCTTCCCTTGACTTCACTTTTTGCCTTTTTGCCTTGCCTTTTTGCTGTTTTGCCTTTTGCCTTCATGCCTTGCCTTTTTTGCCTTTTTACTGGTTTGTCTTTTTGCCTGTTTTCCTTGGCTTTCTGCCTTTTTGCTTTTTTGCCTTTTTACCTTGCCTTGCCTTCCCTTTTTGCCTTTTTGCCTTGTCTTTTTCCCTTTTTCCTTACCTTTTTTCCTTTTTGCCTTGCCTTTTTGCCTTTCCTAGCCTTGCCTTTTTGTCTTTTTGCCTTTTTGCCTTGCCTTGACTTTTTGCCTTTCCTAGCCTTGCCTTTTTGTCTTTTTACCCTTTTGCCTTGCCTTGCCTTTTTGCCTTGTCTTTCGCTTTTTTTGCCTTGCCTTATTCCCTTTTTCCTTTTGCCTTGCCTTTTTGCCTTTAGGCCTTTTTGCCTTGCATTTTTGCCTTTTAGCCTTGCCTTGCCTTTTTGCCTTTTAGTCTTTTTGCCTTGCCTTGCCTTTTTTCCTTGCCTTTTCCCTCTATGGCTTTTTGCCTTGACTTTTTTCCTCTTTGCTTTGCTTTTTTCCCTTTTTCCTTGCCTTTTTGCCTTGCATTGGTTTGCCTTTTTGCTTCGTTTCCTTGCCTTTTTGCCTTCCATTTTTGTCTTTTTGCCTTGCCTTGCCTTCCCTTTTTGCCTTTTAATCTTTTTGCCTTGCCTTTCCTTTTTGCCTTTTTTCCTTGCCTTTTTTCCTTTTTGCATTGCCTTTTTTCCTTTTTGCTTTGCCTTTTTGCCTTGCTTTTTTCCCTTTTTCCCTTTTTTCTTGCCTTTTTGCCTTTTTCCTTTTTTGCCTTGCCTTGGCTTGCCTTTTTGCTTTTTTGCCTTGCCTTTTTCTTTTTGTAGTACGTTTTTGCCTTTTTGCCTTACTTTTTTGCTTTTTCTTGCTTGCCTTTTTTCGTTGCCTTGCCTTGATTTTGCCTTTTTTCCTTTCCTTTCCTTGTCTTGACTTTTTGACTAGGCTTGCCTTGCCCTTTTGCCTTTACCTTTTTGCCTTGCCTTGCCTTGCCTTTTTGCCTTTTTACCTTTTTGCCTTGCTTTGTCTTTTTGCCTTGCTTTGCTTTTTTCCCTTTTTCCTTGCTTTGCCTTGCCTTGCGTTTTTGCCTTTTTGCCTTCCCTTATCTTGCCTTTTTGCCTTTTTCTTTTTTACCCTGCCTTCGCTTGCCTTTTTGCTTTTTTGCGTTGCCTTTTAGCCTTTATTCCTTTTCCTGCATTGCCTTTTTGCCGTTTTGCCTTTTTCCTTGCCTTGCCTTGCTTTGCATTTTTGCCTTTTTGTTTTGCCTTGTGTTTTTGCCTTTACTTACCTTTTGCCTTTTTGCGTTGTCTTTTTCCCTTTTACCCTTTTCTTTTTGCCTTTTTCCCTTTCCTTTTTGCCTTTTGTCTTGCCTGTTTCCCTTGAGGTTTTCCTTTGCCTTTTTCGTTGTCTTTGTGCCTTTTTGACTTGCCTTTTTGCCTTTTTACCTGTTTGCCTTCCATTTTTGCTTTTTTACCCTATTGCCTTGCCTTTTTCCTTTCCCCTTTTTGCCTTCCTTTTTACCTTTTGCCATGCCTTTTGCCTTTTTGCCTTTTTCCTTGCCTTGCCTTGCGTTTTTGCCTTGCCTTTTGCCTGTTATCCTTGGCATTTTGTCTTTTTGCTTTTTTGCCTTTTTACCTTGCCTTGCATTCCTTCCCTTTTTGCGTTTTGCCTTTTTGTCTTGCCTTTTTGGTTGCAATTTTCCATTTTGCCTTTCTGCCTTGCCTTTTTTGCCTTTCCTTGCCTTGCGTTTTTGCCTTGCCTTGCATTTTTGCCTTTTCTTGTCTTGCCTTTTTCCCTTTTTCCTTTTTGCCTTGCATTTTTGCATTTTTTCCTTACCTTGCCTTTCCTTGCCTTTTTGCCTTTTTTCTTGCCTTGCCTTTTGGCCTTTTGCTTTTTTGTCTTGCATTGCCTTGCCTTGCGTGTTTGCCTTTTTGCATTGCCTTGCCTTTTCGCCTTTTTCCCTTTTTCCTTGCCTTGCCTTGACCTATCTTGCATGTTTGCCTTTTTGCCTTTTTTTCCTTGCCTTTTTGCCTTCACTTGCCTTGCCTTGCCTTCTTGCCTTCTTTCTTGCCGTGCCTTGTCTTGCCTTTTTGCCTTTTTTACCTTTTTGCCTTGCCTTGCCTTGCCTTTTTGACAATTTGCCTTCTTTCCTTTCTGATTGCCTTTCCTTTTTGCCCGCTTGCCTTGCCTTTTTGCCTTTTTACCTTATTGCCTTGCCTTTTTGCTTTTTTACGTTTTTGACTGGCCTTTTTTCCTTTTGCCTTATTTTTTTCCTTTTTGCATTGCCTTTTTGCTTTGCCTTTTTTCCTTTCCTTGCATTGCCTTTTTGACTTTTTACCTTTTTGCCGTATTCCTTGCCTTGCCTTTCTTTTTTGCCTTGCCTTTCTTTTTTGCCTTTTTGCCTTGACTTACCTTTTCGAATTTTTGCTTTATTTCCTTTTTGTCTTTTTCCCTTACCTTTTTGCCTTTTTTCTTGCCTTTTCCCCTTTTTGCCTTGCCGTTTTCCTTGCCTTTTTGCCTTCATGCCTTGCCTTTTTGCCTTTTTACTGGTTTGCCTTCCCTTTTTGCCTTTTTACCTTATTGTCTTGCCTTTTTGCCTTTTTGTCTTGCCTTTTTGCCTTGCCTTTTTCCCTTTTTGCCTTGTCTATTAGGCTTTTTGCCTTTTTCCTTTCTGCGTTTTGCCTTATCTTTTTGCCTTTTTGCCATGCCTTTTTGACTTTTTGCCTTGCCTTCACTTATTGCCATTTTGCCTTGCCTTGCCTTTCTGCGTTTTTGCCTTGCCTTTTTACTTTGCCTTTTTGCCTTTCCTTGTCTTGTCTTTTTGCCTTTTTGCCTTTCCTTGTCTTGTCTTTTTTGCCTTTTTGCAGTGCCTTGCCTTTTTGCCTTGATGCCTTTTTGCCTTGCCTTTTTGCCTTTATGCCTTCTTGCCTTGCATTTTTGTCTTTTTGCCTTGCCTTGCCTTGCCTTTTTGCCTTTATGCCTTTTTGTCTTGCATTTTTGCCTTGCCTTTTTGCCGTTTTGTCTTGCCTTTTTGCCTTGCCTTTTTGCCTTCATGCCTTGCCTTTTGCCTTTTTGCCAGGTTGCCTCACCTTTTTGCCATTTTACCTTATCGCCTTGCCTTTTTGCTTTTTTGCCTTGCCTTGCGTTTTTGCCTTACCTTTTTCCCTTGATTTTTTGCCTTTTTTCCTTTTGCCTTATCTTTTTTCCTTTTTGCATTGTCTTTTTGCCTTTTTGCTTTGCCTTTTAGCCTTTCCTTGTACTGACTTTTTACCTTTTTGCCTTTTTAATTGCCTTGCCTTGCCTTGGGTTTTTGCGTTTTTGTCTTTGCCTTGTGTTTTTGCCTTTTTGCCTTGACTTCCCTTTTTGACTTTTTGCCTTGTCTTTTTGCCTTTTGTCTTCTCTTTTTGCCTTACCTTTTTCCCTTTTTGCCTTCATGCCTTGCCTTTTTGCCTTTTTAACCAGTTTGCCTTTCCTTTATGCCTTTTTACTTTGCCTTTTTGCCCTGCCTTTGTCCCTTTTTGCTTTTTTGCCTTGCCTTTTTACTTTTTGGTTTTTTGCCTTTTACCTTGCTTGCCTTGCTTTTTTGTCTTTTGGCCTTGCCTTTTTCCCTTGCCTTTTTGCCTTGTCTTTTCGGCTCTTTGCCTTTTTTCCTTTTGCCTTATCCTTTTTGCCTTTTTTGCTTTTTTGCCTTTTTGCCTTGCCTTGCCTTCACTTATTGCCATTTTGCCTTGCCTTGCCTTGCCCTTTTGGCCTTTTTGCCTTGCCTTGCCTTTTTTATTTTTGCCTTTCCTTGTCTTGCTTTTTGCCTTTTTTCAGTGTCTTGGGTTTTTGCCTTGATTCCTTTTTGCCTTTCGTTTTTGCCTTCTTTCCTTGCCTTGCCTTTTTGCCTTACCTTTTGGTCTTTTTGCCTTACCTTTTGGCCTTTTTGCCTTGCCTTGCCTTGCCTTTTTACCATTTTGCCTTTTTGCCTTTATCCCTTGCATTTTTGCCTTTCCTTGCCTTTTTGCCATTTTGCCTTGCCTTGCCTTTTGCCTTTATGCCTTTTTTCTTGCATTTTTGCCTTTTTGCCTTGCCTTGCCTTTCTGCCTTTTTGCCTTGCCTTGTTGCCGTTTTGTCTTGCCTTGTTGCCTTTTTACCTTAATGTGCCTTTTCACCGTTTTGCCTTTTTGCCTTGCCTTTTTCCCTTTATGCCCTCTTGCCTTGCATTTTTGCCTTTTTGCCTTGCCTTGCCTTCTTCCCTTTCCATGCCTTGCCTTTTCGCCTTGTAGACTTTTTGCCTTGCCTTGCCTTTTTGCGTTTTTCCCTTTTTGCCTTTTTGTCTTGCCTTGGCTTGCCTTTTTGCCTTGCCTTTTTTCTTTTGTCTTGCGTTTTTGCCTTTTTGCCTGCCTTTTTACCTTTCCTTGCTTGCCTTCCCTTTCCTTCTTGCCTTTTTGTCTTTCCTTGCCTTGCCTTTTTGCCTAGCTTTGCCTTGTCTTTTTGCCTTTACCTTTTTGCCCTGCCTTGCCTTGCCTTTTTGCCTTGCCTTGCCTAGTGTGTTTGCTTTTTTGTCTTTTTGCCTTGCTTTGTCTTTTTGCCTTTTTGTCTTTTTCCTTGCCCTGCCTTGCGTTTTTGCCTTGACTTGCCTTTTTGCATTTTTTGCCTTTTGCCTTGCCTTGCCTTACGTTTTTGCCTGTTATCCTTGGCTTTTTGCTTTTTTACCTTGCCTTGCCATGCATTGCCTTTTTGCCTTGCTTTTTCACCTTGCCTTTTTCCCTTTTTGCCTTGCCTTCTTGCATTTTGCCTTTCTGCCTTGCCCTTTTCCCTTTATGCCTTTTTGCCTTGCATTTTTGCCTTGCCTTGCCTTTTTGCCTTTTTCCTTTTCCATACCTTGCCTTTTTGCCTTTTTTGCCTTGCCTTGCCTTTTCGCGTTTTAGGCTTTTTGCCTTGCCTTGCCTGGCCTGGCCTATTTTGCCATTTTGCCTTCCCTTTTTGCCTTTTTTCCTTGTTTTTTTGCCTTGTCTTTTTTCTTTTGCCTTATCTTTTTTCATTTTTGCATTGCCTTTTTGGCTTTTTGCCTTGCCTTTTAGCCTTTTTGCCTTTCCTTGCATCGCCTTTTTGACTGTTTGCCTTTTTGCTTTTTTCTTGCCTTGCCTTGTCTTTTGGCCTTTTTCTTTGCCTTTCCTTGCTTCTTTGCTTTTTTGACTTGACTTACCTTTTTGCCTTTTTGCCTGTTTGTCTTTTGGGCTTTTTCCCTTGTCTTTTTGCCGTTTTTACCGGTTTGCCTTGCTTTTTACCTTATTGGCTTCCCTTTTTGCCTTTTTGCCTTTTTACCTTGCCTTGCCTTGCGTTTTTGCCTTTTCTTATTGCCTTTTTGCTTCTTTGCCTTTTTCCTTTTTGCCTTTTGCCTTCTCTTTTCCCTTTCTGCCCTTTTGCCTTTGCCTTTTTGCCTTCCCTTTTTACCTTTTTGCCTTTATCCCTTGACTTGCCATTCCATGCCTTTTTGGCTTTTTTATTGCCGTGCCTTGCCTTGCCTTTTTGCCTTTCCTTCCCTTGCCTTTTTGCATTTTTGCTTACTAGCCTTGCCTTGCCATGCCTTTTTGCCTTGCTTTGCCTTTTTGCCTTGCTTTGCCTTTTTGCCTTCTTGCCTTTTCCCTTGCCTTGCTTTGCCTTGCATTTTTGCCTTTTTGCCTTGACTTGCCTTTTTGCATTTTTTCCTTTTTGTCTTTTTCGTAGCCTTGCCTTGCCTTTTTGCCTTGGCTTTTTGACTTGCCTTTTTGCGTTTTGCCTTTTTTCCTTGCCTTTTTGTCTTCCCTTTTTGCCTTCATGCCTTTCCTTTTTGACTTCTTACCTTATTGCCTTGCCTTTTTGCCTTTTGTACCTTATTGCCGTACCTTTTTGCCTTACCTTTTTTGATTTTTTGCTTTTTTACCATGACTTGCCTTGCTTTTTTGCCTTTTTGCCTTGCCTTTTTTCCTTTTTCCCCTTTACCTTCCTTCTTGTCTTGATTTTTCTTTTTGCCTTCATGCCATGCCTTTTTGCCTTGCCTTCTTGCCTTCTCTTTTACACTTTTTCCCTTCCATTTTAGCTTTTTGCCTTGTCTTTTTTACTTTTTCCCTCTTTGCCTTTTTTCCTTTTTGCGTTTTGCCTTATTGTTTTGCCTTTTTGCCTTGACTTTATTCCTTTTTGCCTTGCTTTTTTGCCTTTTTACCTTGCCTTACCTTGGATTTTTGACTTTTTGCCTTGACTTGCCTTTTTGCATTTTTCCTTTTTATCTTTTTCCTTGCCTTGCCTTGCGTTTTCCCCTTGCCTTTTTGCCTCTTTTCCTTGGCTTTTTGCCTTTTTAACTTGCCTTGCCTTTTTGCCTTGCCTTTTTCCCTTTTTGGCTTGCCTTTTTGCATTTTGCCTTTTTGCTTTTCCTTGCCTTCCCTTTTGCCTTCATGCCTTCCCTTTTGGCCTTTTTACCTTATTGCCTTGCCCTTTTGCCTTATTGCCTTGCCTTTTTACCTTGCCTTGCCTTGCCTTGGGTTTTTGTGTTTTTGTCTTTTTACTTTGCCTTTTTCCTTCTTTGCCTTTTTGCCTTGCCTTGCCTTTTTTCCTGTTTGCCTAGCCTTGCCTTTTTGCCTTCTTGAATTTTCTTTTTGCCTTGCCTTTTTGCCTTTTTCCCTAGCCTTTCTGCCTTTTCTCTTGCCTTTTTGCCTTCATGTGTTGCCTTTTTGCCAGTTTGCCTTGCCTTTTTACGTTTTTGCCTTGCCTTTGTGTCTTTTTGCTTTTTCGCCTTGTTACCTTGCCTTGCATATTTTTGCCTTTTTACCTAGCGTTTTTCCCTCTTTGCCTTTTTGCCTTTTTCCTTGCCTTTTTGGCTTTTTGCCATCTTGCCTTGCCTTTTTTCCTTTTGCCATTTTGCCTTGACTTTTTGTCTTTTTACTGCTTTGCCTTGTCTTTTTGCCTTTTAATTTAAGTTATTGCCTAACCTTTTTGGCTTTCTGCTTTTTTGCCTTGCCTTTTTGCTTTTTGCTTTTTTGCCTCTTTACCTTCCCTTGCCTTGCGTTTTTGCCTTTTTTCCTTCCCTTTTTCCCTTGCTTTTTAGCTTTTTGCCATGTCTTTTTTGCGTCTTTGCCTTTTTTCCTTTTGCCTTATCTTATTGCCTTTTGACCTTTTGCCTTGCCTTTGACTTTTTTCCTTGCCTGTTTTCCTTTTTGCCTTGCCTTTTTCCTTTTTGCTTTTTTTGTCTTTTTACCTTGCCTTGCCTTTTCGCCTTGTCTTTTTGGATTTTTGCCTTTTTTCCTTGACTTTTTTCCATTTTTACTTTTGCCTTATCTTTTTTCTTTTTGCATTTTTACATTGCCTTCTAGCCTGTTTGCTTTGCCTTTTAGCATTTATTCCTTTCCTTGCTTTGCCTTTTTGCCTTTCTGCGTTTTTGCCTTGCCTGAGGCCCTGGGAGAAAAAGGACTTTTGCATTCTCCTTCCTGCCTGAAGTCGGTAAATTTCCACTTGCAAAGGCCAGGTTTCCTAGCACAAACTGCAAAGCAGTAATCTCTCTACTTGCAGAGTAAATACTAGGTAGTGTTGCCCTGAACAGATACTGTAAGCACAGTGAGGCCCAGGGAAAACACAGTGCATACTGAAATCCTAGCAAACCCATGTCTTTCCCCGCTTGAACGTTATGTCAATTTCAGTTATTTGCGAAGAACAGATCTCAAAGGCAACATCAGCTTTTGTGTTTCTTAGAGGAATGGACTTCATCCATTCCTCTAAGAAAAGCAGTTACAATGAGAAAACCACCATTTGATTTTGCTTTCCTGCAATGAGCTAGTCAGATCTGCCCTTTGTAAACGGAAGGTTTTCCTCAGGAATCTACATTGCCGTATCCCTGTTCTGGAAGTGGAACAAGTACTTAGAGTTAGCTTTAAGACTTTGTGAAAGCACGTTGTTCCCCAGGAAAAACAAAGTGCATGCTGAAATCCTAACAAGCCCATGTGCCTTTCCACAATTCAAAGTGTATAACTATACACTCTTTTCCAAGTAAGAGAGCGCAGAGGCAACGTCAGTCTGCATGTTTCTCTGTGAAAGAAAGAACTTTCTGACTTCATCCACTCCTCTGAGAAAAGCAGGTATTATGAGAGACTGTCTATCCTTTTCTCTTTTATGCAATGAGCACAGAAAATCTGATCCTTGCAAACGGAAGCTTTCCTCAGGAAAAGTCAATGGCGCTAGCCCTGTTTTTGAAGCAGAAAAAGTATGCAGTGTTAGCGTTAAGATAATGTGAAGGCACTTTTTTGCCCAGGGAAAACAAAGTGCATGGTGAAATCCTAACAAACTCCAGTGCCATTCCACAGTTCAAAGTGTGTAACTACACACTCTTTTCCAAATAAGAGAGCGCAGAGGCATCAACAGCCTGCATGTTTCTCAGTGAAAGGGAGAACTCCCTGACTTCATCCAGTCCTCTAAGCAAATGAGGCGTAATGAGAGAAACTCTTTTCCTTTCTCTTTCCTGCAACGAATTCATAATTTGCTCTTGCACACGCAAGGCTTCTTCTGAAAAATTACATTGCATTAGATTTATCTTTCCAGAGGAGCAACTACATAGTCTTAGCTTTAAGAGATTGTGAAAGCACCCAGAGAGAAAAAGGTCTTTTGTATTCTCTTTCCTCCCTGAACTAGGGAAATTTGCACTGGCCAAGGCAAGTTTTCCTGGCTCAAACTGCAAAGCAGTAATCTCTCCCCCTGCAGAATAAATACTATGTAGTGTTGCCCTGAAGAGATACTGTGAGCACAGTGAGGCCCAGGGAAAACACAGTGCATACTGAAATCCTAGCAAACTCATGTCTTTCCCCACTTGAATGCATGTCAATTTCAGTTATTTGCCAAGAACAGAGCTCAGAGGCAACATCAGATTTCGTGCTTCTCAGTGAAAGAAAGAACACCCTGACTTCATCCATTCCTCTGACGAAAGCACTTAGAATGAGAAAACCGTCATTTGTTTTTGCTTTCCTGCAATGAGCTCAGCAAATCTGCGCTTTGCAAACGGAAGGTTTCCTCTGGAGAACTACATTGTGGTAGCCCTTTTCGTGGAGTGGAACAAGCATGTAGAGTTAGCGTTAAGAGATTCTGAAAGCACTTTGTTGCCCAGAAAAACAAAGTGCATGGTGAAATCTTAACAAGCCCAAGTGCCTTTCCACAGTCCAAAGTGTATAACTCTACACTCTTTTTCCAAGTAAGAGAGTGCAGAGGTAACGTCAGTCTGTATGTTTCTCAGTGGAAGAAAGAACTCCCTGACTTCATCCACTCCTCTGAGAGAAGCAGGTATCATGAGAGACTGTCTATTCTTTTCTCTTTCCTGCAATGAGCTCAGAAAATCTGACCCTTACAAACGCAAACTTTCCTCAGGAAGGGTCCAGTGTGGTATCCCTGTTGTTGAAGTGGAAAAAGTATGTAGTGTTAGCGTTAATAGATCGTGAAAGCATGTTGTAGCTCAGGGAAAACAAAGTGCATGGTGAAATCCTAACAAACCCAACTACCTTTCCACAGTTCAAAGTGTGTAATTACACACTCTTTTCCAAGTAAGAGAGTGCAGAGGCAGCATCACCCTGCATGTTTCTCAGGGAAAGAAAGAACTCTCTGAATTCATCCAGTCCTCTGATGAAAGCAGTTTGAATGAGAAAACCGTCTTTTGGTTTCGCTTTCCTGCAGTGAGCTGAGCAAATCTGCCCTTTATGAATGGAAGGTTTCCTCAGGAAAACTTCATTGCAGTAGCCGTGTTCTGGATGTGGAACAAGTATGCAGTGTTAGCGTTAAGCTATTGTGAAGGCTAGTTTTTGCCCAGGGAAAAGAAAGTGCATGGTGAAATCCTAATAAACCCCGGTGCCTTTCCACAGTTCAAAGTGTGTAACTGCAGACTCTTTTCCAAATAAGAGAGCGCACAGGCAACAGCAGCCTGTATGTTTCTCAGTGAAAGAGAGAACTCCCTGACTTCATCCAGTCCTCTGAACAAAGCAGGCACAATGAGAGAAACTTTTTTCCTTTCTCTTTCCTGCAATGAACTCATAGTTTGCTCTTGCAAACCCAAGGCTTCTTCTGAAAAGCTACATCGCAGCAGCATTATCCTTGCAGAGGAACAACTACACAGTGTTAGCTTTAAGACATTGTGAAAGCACTCTGACACCCAGGGAGAAAAAGGCCTTTTGTATTCTCTTTCCTGCATGAACTCCATAAATTTGCACTTACAAAGGCAAGGTTTCCTAGCACAAACTGTAAAGCAGTAACCTCTCTCCTTGCAGAGCAAATACTATGTAGTGTTGCCCTGAAGACATACTGTGAGCACAGTGAGGCCCAGGGAAAACACAGTGCATACTGAAATCTTAACAAAACCCATGTCTTTCCCCACTTGAATGCATGTCAATTTCAGTTATTTGCCAAGAACAGAGCTCAGAGACATCATCAGATTTTGTGTTTCTCAGTAAAAGAAAGAACTCTCTGACTTCATCCAGTCCTCTCACCGAAGCAGTCAGAATGAGAAAACATCATTTGGTTTCTGTTTCCTGCAACGAGCTCCGCAAATCTGGCCCTTGCAAACAGAAGGTTTCCTCAGGAAAACTCCATTGTGGTAGCCCTGTTCTGGAAGTGGAATAAGTATGTAGAGTTAGCGTTAAGAGATTGTGAAAGCACGTTGTTGCACAGGGAAAACAAAGTGCATGGTGCAGTCCTAAGAAACCCCCGTGCCTGTGTTTTCCCTGGGCCTCGCTGTGCTCATAGTGTCTCTTCAGGGAAACACTACGTAGTATTTACTGTACAAGGAGAGATGTTACTGCTTTGCAGTTTGTGCTAGGAAACCTTGCCTTTGTAAGTGCAAACTTACCCAGTTCAGGTAGGAAAGAGAATACAAAAGGCCTTTTTCTCCTTGGGCATCAGGGTGCCTTCACAACCTCTTAAAGCTAAGACTATGTAGTTGCTCCTCTGCAAGGATAAAGCTACCAGGATGTAGTTTTTCAGAAAAGGCCTTGCCTTTGCAAGAGCCAATTATGAATTCATGGCAGGAAAGAGAAAGAAAAGTTTCTCTCGTTACACCTGCTTTGCTCAGAGGACTGGATGAAGTCAGGCAGTTCTTTCTTTCACTGAGAAACATGCAGGGTGATGTTGCCTCTGTGCTCTCTTACTTGGAAAAGAGTGTGTCGTTACACACTTTGAACTGTGGAAGGGCTCTTGGGTTTCTTAGGATTTCACCATGCACTTTGTTTTCCCTTGGGAAAAACGTGCCTTCACACTACTTAACGCTAACACTACATACTTTTTCCACTTCAACAACAGGGATACTGCAATGGACTTTTCCAGAGGCAAGCTTGCATTTGTAACGGTCAGATATTCTGAGCTCATTGAAGGAAAGAGAAAAGAATAGACAGTCTCTCATGATACCTGCTTCTCTCAGAGGAGTGGATGAAGTCAGGGGAGTTCTTTCTTTCACTGAGAAACATACAGACTGACGTTGCCTCTGCGCTCGCTTACTTGGAAAAGAGTGTAGAGTTATACACTTTGGACTGTGGAAAGGCACTTGGGCTTGTTAGGATTTCACCATGCACTTTGTTTTTCTGGGCAACAAAGTGCTTTCACAATCTCTTAACGCTAACTCTACATGCTCGTTCCACTTCAAGAAACGGGCTGTGGCAATGTAGTTCTCTGGAGGAAACTGTCCGTTTGCAAAGGGCAGATTTGCTGAACTCATTGCAGGAAAGCGAAACCAAACGACGGTTTTCTCATTCTAAGTGCTTTCGTCAGAGGAATGGATGAAGTCAGAGAGTTCTTTCTTTCCCTAAGAAACATGCAGGGTGATGTTGCCTCTGTGCTCCCTTACTTGGAAAAGAGTGTGTAGTTATACACTATTAACTTTGGCAAGGCACTTGGGTTTCTTAGGATTTCTCCATGCACTTTGTTTTCCCTGGACAACAACGTGCTTTCACAATCTCTTAACGCTAAGGCTACATACTTTTTCCGCTTCAAGAACAGGGCTACCACAATGGGCTTTTCCTGAGGAAAGCTTGCGTTTGCAAGGGTCAGATATTCTGAGCTCATTGCAGGAAAGAGAAAAGAATACACAGTCTCTCATAATACCTGCTTTTCTCAGAGGAGTGGATGAAGTCAGGGAGTTCTTTCTTTCACTGAGAAACATGCAGACTGACGTTGCCTCTGTGCTCTCTTACATGGAAAAGAGTGTAGAGCTATACACTTTGAACTGTGGAAAGGCATTTGGGCTTGTTAGGATTTCACCATGCACTTTGTTTTTCCTGGGCAACAAAGTGCTTTTACAATTTCTGAACGCTAACTCTACATACTCATTCCACTTCCAGAACAGGGCTACCACAATGGAGTTTTCCTGAGGAAACCTTCCGTTTGCATGGGGCAGATTTGCGGAGCTCATTGCAGGAAAGCGAAAGCAAATGACGGTTTTCTCATTCTAACTGCTTTCATCAGGGGAATGGACGAAGTCAGGGTGTTCTTTCTTTCACTGAGAAACACAAAATCTGATGATGTCTCTGAGCTCTGTTCTTGGCAAATAACTGAAATTGACATGCATTCAAGTGGGGAAAGACATGGGTTTGCTAGGATTTCAGTATGCACTGTGTTTTCCCTGGGCCTCACTGTGCTCACAGTATGTCTTCAGGGCAACACTACATAGTATTTGCTCTGCAAGGAGAGAGGTTACTGCTTTGCAGTTTGTGCTAGGAAACCTTGCCTTTGTAAGTGCAAATTTATGGAGTTCATGCAGGAAAGAGAATACAAAAGGCCTTTTTCTCCCTGGGTGTCAGAGTGCTTTCACAATGTCTTAAAGCTAACACTGTGTAGTTGTTCCTCTGCAAGGATAATGCTGCTGCGATGTAGCTTTTCAGAAGAAGCCTTGGGTTTGCAAGAGCAAACTATGAGTTCATTGCAGGAAAGAGAAAGGAAAAAAGTTTCTCTCATTGTGCCTGCTTTGTTCAGAGGACTGGATGAAGTCAGGGAGCTCTCTCTTTCACTGAGAAACATGCAGGCTGTTGTTGCCTCTGAGCTCTCTCAATTGGAAAAGAGTGTGTAGTTACACACTTTGAACTGTGGAAAGGCACTTGAGTTTGTTAAGATTTCACCATGCACTTTGTTTTCCCTGGGCAAAAATGTGCCTTCACAATATCTTAACAATAACACTGCATACTTGTTCCACTTCAAGAAAAGGGCTACCACAATGGAGTTTTCCTGAGGAAACCTTGCGCTTGCAAGGGCCAGATTTGCTGAGCTCGTTGCAGGAAACAGAAACCAAATGACGGTTTTCTCATTCTGACTGCTTTGGTTTGAGGGCTGGATGAAGTTAGAGAGTTCTTTCTTTCACTGAGAAACATGCAGGGTGATGTTGTCTCTGTGCTCTCTTACTTGGAAAAGAGTGTGTAGTTACACAGTTTAAACTGTGGAAAGGCTTTTGGGTTTTTAGGATTTCAGCATGCACTTTGTTGTCCCTGGGCAACAAAGTGCTTTCACACTACTTAACGCTAACACTACATACTTTTTCCTCTTCAACAACAGGGCTAGAGCAATCGACCTTTCCTGAGGAAAGCTTGTGTTTGCAAGGGTCAGATATTCTGAGCTCATTGCAGGAAAGAGAAAAGAATACACAGTCTCTCACAATACTTGCTTTTCTCAGAGGAGCGGATGAAGTCAGGGAGTTCTTTCTTTCACTGAGAAACATGCAGACTGATGTTGCCTCTGCGCTCTCTTACGTGGAAAAGAGTGTAGAGTTATACACTTTGAACTGTGGAAATGCACTCAGGCTTGTTAAGATTTTGCCATGCCCTTTGATTTTCCTGGGCAAAGAGAAACCAAATGAGGGTTTTGTCATTCTAACTGCTTTCCTCAGAGAACTGGATGAAGTCAGAAAGTTCTTTCTTTTACTAAGAAATGTGGAAGCTCATATTGCCTCTGAGCTCTGTTTTTTGAAAACACTGTAAATTGACACACAAGTAAGTGCAGAAAGAACACTTGGGTTTGCTAGGTTTTCACTAAGCACTTTGTTTTCCCTGTGCATCAACATTCTCTCAGTATCTATTAAGAGAACGACTGTGCAGTTGTTCCTCTGCAAGGAGAAATGTTAATGGGATGTAGTTTGACCTAGGAAACCTAGCATTTTCAGGTGAAAAATTACTGAGTTCATGAAGGCGAGGGAATGCAAAAGACCATTTCTTTCATTCTGAGTGCTTTCATCAGAGGTCTGCAGTCACTGAATTCTTTGTGTTCCTGAGAAACATGCAAGCTGATATTGGCTCTGAGCTCTCTGATTTGGAAAAGAATGTGAGTTACACAGAGTGAACTGAGGAAAGACACTTGGGTTGGTTAGGATTTCACTATGCACTTTGTTCTTCCTGGGCTTCAGTGTGCTTTCCCAATCTCTTAATGCTACCACTGGTTAGTTGTTCCTCTGCAAGGATAGGGCTGTCACGATGTAGTTTTTCAGAAGAAACCTTGCGTTTGCAAGAGCAAATTACCGAGATCATTGCAGGAAAGAGAAAAGAAAAGACATTTGCTCTCATACTGCCTTCCTTTCTCAGAGGACTGGATGAAGTCAGGGAGTTCTTTCTTTACTGAGAAACATGCAAGCTGATGTTGCCTGTGAGCTCTCTCACTTGGAAAAGAGTGTATAATTACATACTTTGAACTGTGAAGAGACACCTGGGTTTGTTCGGATTTCACTAGGCACTTGTTTTCCCTGGGCAACAACGTGCTTTCACAATCTCTTAACAGTAATACTACATACTTGTTCTGCTTCACGACAAGACCTACCCCAATGTACTTTTCCTGAGAAAACCTTGCATTTGCAGGGGTCAGATTTACCCAGCTAATTGTAGGAAAGAGAAAACAAATGACAGATTTCGAATTCTGACTGCTTTCATCAGAGGACTGGATGATGTCACAGAGTTCATTCTTTGGACTGAGAAACATGCAAGCTGATATTGCCTCTAAGCTGTGTTCTTTGGAAACACTGTAAATTAACACGCATGGAACTGCAGGAAGACACTTGGGTTTGCTAGGATTTCACTATGCACTTTGTTTTCCCTGTGCGTCAATGTGCTGTCAGCATCTCTTAATGGTAAGACTATGTAGTTGTTTCTCTGCAAGAAGAAATGTTACTGGGCTGCAGTTTGGCCTAGGAAACCTAGCATTTTCAAGAGAAAACTTACCGAGTTCATGCAGGAAAGGGAATGCAAAAGACCATTTCTATCATCCTGTGTGCTTTCATCAGGGACTGGATGAAGTCACTGAATTCTGTCTCTTAATGAGATGCATCCAAGCCGCTGTTGCCTCTGAGCACTCTTATTTGGAAAAGAATGTAAGTTACACAGTGTGAACTGTAGAAAGACACTTGGGTTGGTTAGGAATTCACTATGCACTTTGTTCTCCCTGGGAATCAGTGTGCTTTCCCAGTGTCTTAACGTTAATGCTAGGTAGTCGTTCCTCTGCAAGGATAGGGCTGCCGCGATGTAGTTTTTCGGAAAAAAACTTGCTTTTGCAATAGCAAATTACCGAGTTTATTGCAGGACAGAGAAAAGTCATTTCCTCTCATACTGGCTGCTTTTCTCAGAGGACTGGATGAAGTTAGGGAGCTCTTTCTTTAATGAGAAACATGGAAACTGACGTTGGCTGTGACCTCCCTCATTTGACAAGGAGCGTACTGTTAGTTACACACTTTGAACTGCGAAGATACACTTGGGTTTGTTCGGATTTCACTACGCACTTTGTTTTCCCTAGACAACAACATGCTTTCACAATCTCTTAACGCTAACACTACATACTTCTTCGGCTTCACGAAAAGGTCTCCCAAATGTAGTTTTTCTCAGTATCTCTTAACGGCAAGACTATGTAGTTGTTCCTCTGAAAGGAGAAATGTTACTGGGATGCAGTTTGGCCTAGGAAACCCAGCGTTTTCAAGTGAAAAATTAGTGAGTTCATGCAGGAAAGGGAATGCAAAAGACCATTTCTATCATCCTGCATGGTTTCATCAGAGGACTGCATGAAGTCACAGAATTCTTTCTCTCACTGAAGAGCATCCAAGCTCATGTTGTGTCTGAGCTTTCCTGTTTGGAAAAGAATCTAAATTACACAGTGTGAACTGCGGAAAAACACTTGCATTGGTTAGGATTTCACTATGCACTTTGTTCTCCCTGGGGGTCAGTGTGCTTTCGAGATGTCTTAACTCAAACGTGAAGTACTTTTTCTTCTGCAGGGATACGGCTGCCACGATGTAGTTTTTCAGAAGAAGCCCTGCGTTTGCAAGAGCAAATTACCGAGTTCATTGCAGGAAAGAGAAAAGAAAAGGCATTTCCTCTCATACTGCCTGCTTTTCTCCGAGGACTGGATGAAGTCAGGGAGTTCTTTCTTTACCGAGAAACATGCGAGCTGATGTTCCCTCTGAGCTCTCTCATTTGGAAAGGGGTGTATACTTACACACTTTAAGCTGCAAAGAGACACTTGGGTTTGTTAGGATTTCACTACGCACTTGTTTTCCCTGAGCAACAACATGCTTTCACAATGTCGTAACACTAACACTACATACTGGTTTCGCTTCACGAAAAGGGCTACCGCAATGTGGTTTTCCTGAGGATACCTTGCCTTTGCAAGGGCCATATTTACTGAGCTCATTGTAGGAAAGAGAAACCAGACGACGGTTTTCTCAGACTGCTTTCGTCAGAGGACTGGATGAAATCAAAAAGTTCTTTCTTTTACTGAGAAATATGCAAGCTCATATTGTCTCTGAGCTCTGTTTTTTGAAAACACTGTAATTCGACACACATGTAACTGTGGAAAGAACACTGGGTTTTGCTAGGATTTCACTAGGCACTTTTTTCCCCGTGCGTCAATGTGCTCCCAGTATCTCTTAACGGTAAGACTATGTAGTTGTTTCTCTGCAAGGAGAAATGTTACTGGGATGCAGTTTGGTCTAGGAAACCTAACGTTTTTAAGTGAAAACTGACCGAGTTCATGCAGGAAAGGGAATGCAAAAGACCATTTCTATCATCCTGCTTGCTTTCATCAGAGGACTGGATGAAGTCACTGAATTCTGTCTCTTAATGAGATGCATCCAAGCTGCTGTTGCCTCTGAGCTCTCTTATTTGGAAAAGAATGTAAGTTACACAGTGTGAACTGCAGAAAATCACTTGGGTTGGTTAGGAATTCACTATGCACTTTGTTCTCCCTGGGAATCAGTGTGCTTTCCCAGTGTCTTAACGCTAACACTAGGTAGTCGTTCCTCTGCAAGGATAGGGCTGCCGCGATGTAGCTTTTCAGAAGAAACCTTGCTTTTGCAATAGCAAATTACCGAGTTTATTGCAGGACTGAGAAAAGAAAAGTTATTTCCTCTCATACTGGCTGCTTTTCTCAGAGGACTGGATGAAGTTAGGGAGCTCTTTGTTTACCGAGAAACATGCAAGTTGATGTTGCCTCTGAGCTCCCTCATTTGACAAGGAGTGAACAGTTACACACTTCAAACTTGGGTTTGTTCGGATTTCACTACGCACTTTGTTTTCCCTGTGCATCAGCGTGCTCTCAGCATCTCTTAATGGTACGACTATGTAGTTGTTCCTCTGCAAGGAGAAATGTTACTGGGATGTAGTTTAGCCTGGGAAATCTAGCGTTTTCAAGTGAAAAAATTTAGAGTTCATCCAGGAAGGAGAACACAAAACACAGTTTTCTCTCTTTGTGACAATGTCCTTTCCCAAAGTCTTAACGCTAACACTATGGAGTTGTTCGTTTGCAAGGACAGCACTACCGTGATGTAGTTTTTCAGAAGAAACCTTGGGTTCTCAAGAGCAAATTAATGAGTTCATTGCAGGAAAGAGCAAAGAAAAGAAATTTCCTCTCATCCTGCCTGCCTTTCTCAGAGGACTGGATGAAGTCAGGGAGTTCTTTCTTTACTGAGAAACATACAAGCTGATGTTGCCTCTGAGCTGTCTCATTTGGAAAAGAGTGTACAGTTACACACTTTGAACTGCGGAGAGACACTTGGGTTTGTTAGGATCGCAGGACGCACTTTGTTTTCCTTGGGCAACTACATGCTTTCACAATCTCTTAAAGCTAACACTACATACTTGTTCCTCTTGAAGAACAGGGCTACCGCAATGCAGTTTTTGTGAGGAAACCTTGCTTTTGCAAGGGCCAAGTTTACCGACCTCATTGTAGGAAAGAGAAAGCAAATGACGGTTTTCTCATTCTGACTGCTTTCGTCAGAGGACTGGATGAAGTCACAGAGTTCTTTCTTTTACTGAGAAACGTGCAAGCTGATGTTGCCTCTGAGCTCTGTTCTTTGGAAATAAAGTAAATTGACATGCATTAAACTGTGGAAAGACACAGGTTTGCTAGGATTCCACTATGTACTCTGTTTTTACTGGGCGTCACTGTGCTGTCAGTATCTCTTCATGGTAACACTTTGTAGTTGCTCCTCTGCAAGGAGAGTTGTTACTGCTTTATAGTTTGGCCTAGGAAACCTTGCATTTGCAGGTGCAAAGTTACTGAGTTCATGCAGGAAAGAGAATACAAATGACAGTTTTCTCCCTGGGCATCAGAGTGCTTTCACAACCTCTTAACGCTAACACTATGCAGTTGCTCCTCTGCAAGGATAGCGCTACCACGATGTAGTTTTTCAGAAGAAACCTTGGGTTTGCAAGAGGAAATTACTGAGTTCGCTGCAGGAAAGAGAAAAGAAAGTACACTTTCTCTCATACTACCGGCTATTCTCAGAGGACTGGATGAAGTCAGGGAGTTCTTTACTGAGAAACATGCAAGCTGATGTTGCCTCTGAGCTCTGTCCTTTAGAAATAAAGTAAATTGACACACATTAAAATGCGGAAAGACACTTGGGTTTGCTAGAATTTCACTAGGCACCTTTTTTTCCCTGGGTGTCAATGGGCTCTCTGTATCTCTTAACAATAACACTACGTACTTGTTTCTCTGCATGAAGAGATGTTACTGGTTTGTAGTTTGGCCTAGAAAACCTTGCATTTGCAAGTGCAAAGTTACCGAGTTCATGCAGGAAAGAAAACAGAAAAGACAGTTTTCTCCCTGGGCTTCAGTGTGCTTTCACAATCTCTTAAAGCTAACAATACATACTTGTTCGGCTTCACAAAAAGGGCTACCGCAGATAGTTTTTCTGAGGAAGCCTTGTGTGTGCAACAGCCAAATTAACCGAACTCATTGTAGGAAAGAGAAACCACATGACAGTTTTCTCATTCTGACTGCTTTCGTCAGAGGACTGGATGAAGTCACAGAGTTCTTTCTTTTACTGAGAAACGTGCAAGCTGATGTTGCCTCTGAGCTCTGTTCTTTGGAAATAACATAAATTGACATGCATTAAACTGTGGAAAGACGCGGGTTTGCTAGGATTACACTATGCACTCTTTTTTTACTGGGCATCACTGTGCTCTCAGTATCTCTTCAAGGTAACTCTACGTAGTTGCTGCTCTGCAAGGAGAGATGTTACTGCTTTGTAGCTTGGCCTAGGAAACCCTGCGTTTGCAAGTGCAAAGTTACCGAGTTCGTGCAGGAAAGAGAATACAAAAGGCAGTTTTCTCCCTGGGTGTCAGTGTGCTTTCACAATCTCTTAACGCTAACACTATGTAGCTTCTGCTCTGCAAAGAGAGATTTTACTGGGATCTACTTTGGCTTAGGCAAACCTTGCATTACCAAGTGCAAAGTTACTGAGTTCATGCGGGGAAGAGAATACAAGACAGTTTTTTCCCTGGGCGTCAGTGTCTTTTCACAATCTCTTAACGCTAACACTATGTAATTGTTCCTCCGCAAGTATAGCATTACTGTGATGTAGTTTTTTCAGAAGAAACCTTGCATTTGCAAGAGGAAATTACCGAGATCGTTGCCAGAAACAGAAAATAAAGGGCAGTTTCTCTCATACTACTGGCTTTTCCCAGAGGACTGGATGAAGTCAAGGAGTTCTTTCTTTAGTGAGAAACTGGCAAGCTGATGTTGCCTATGAGCTCTGTTCTTTGGAAATAGAGTAAATTGACAGGCATTAAAATATGGAAAGACACTTGGGTTTCCTAGAATTTCACAATGCAGGTTTTTTCCCTGGGCATCAATGTGCTCTCAGTATCTCTTCACTACGTAGTTGTTCCTCTGCAAGGAGAGGTATTAGTGGTTTGTACTTTGGCCTAGGAAACCTTGCGTTTGCAAGTGCAAAGTTACCGAGTTCATGCAGGAAAGAGAATACGAAAGAACGTTTTCTCCCTGGGCATCAGTGTGCTTTCAGAACCTCTTAACGCTAACACTCTGTAGTTGCTCCTCTGCAAGGATAGCGCTACCACAATGTAATTTTTCAGAAGAAAGCTTTCCTTTGCAAGAGCAAATTACTGAGTTCATTGTCGGAAAGAGAAAAGAAAGGAAAGTTTCTCTCATACAGCCCGCTTTTCTCAGAGGACTAGGTGAAGTCAAGGAGTTCTTTACTGAGAAACGTGCAAGCTGATGTAGCCTCTGAGCTCTGTCCTTTGGAAATAAATTGGCACGCATTAAACTGTGGAAAGACACTTGGGTTCGCTAGAATTTCACTATGCACTTTTTTTCGCTGGGCGTCAATGTGCTCTCAGGCTCCCTTAACGGTAACACTACGAACATGTTCTTCTGCAAGGAGAGATGTTACTGGTTCGTAGTATGGCCTAGGAAACTTTATGTTTGCAAGCGCAAAATTACCAAGTTCATGCAGGAAAGAGATTACAAAAGAGCGTTTTCTCCCTGGGCGTCAGTGTGCTGTCATAATCTCTTAGCACTTACACGATGTAGTTGTTCTGCTGCAAGGAGAGGTGTCACTGTGATGTAGTTTGGCCTAGAAAACCTTGAGTTTGCAAGTTCAAAGTTGCCGAGTTCATGCAGGAAAGAGAATATAAAAGACCTTTTTCTCCCTGGGCGTCAGTGTCTTTTCACAATTTCTTAACACTAACGCTCTGTAGTTGATCCCCTGCAAGGATAGAGCTACCGCGATGTAGTTTTTCAGAAGAAACCTTGCGTTTGCAAGAGCAAATTACGAGCTCATTGCAGGAAAGAGAAAGTTTCTCTCACGCTGCCTGCTTTTCTCAGAGGACTGAATGAAGTCAGGGAGTTCTTTCTTTACTGAGAAACCTGCAAGCTGATGTTGCCTCTGAGCTCTGTTCTTTGGAAATAATGCAAATTGACATGCATTAAAATGCGGAAAGACACTTGGGTTTGCTAAAATTTCAGTATGCACTTTTTTCCCCTGGGCGTCAATGGGCTCTCAGTATCTCTTCATGGTAACACTTCCTACTTGTTCCTCTACAAGGAGAGATGTTACTATTTCGTACTTTGGCCTAGGAAACCTTGTGTTTGCAAGTGCAAAGTTACCCTATTCACCCGAGAAAGAGAATACAAAAGAGGGTTTTCTCCCTGGGCCTCAGTGTGCTTTCGCAATCACTTAACGCTAACATCCTGTAGTTTCTCCTGTGCAAGGATATTGGTACAATGATTTTTTTTTTCCAGAAGAAACCTTGCGTTTGCAAAAGAAAATTACCGAGTTCATTGCCAGAAAGAAAAAAAAGAAGGGACAGTTTCTCTCATACAGCCTGCTTTTCTCAGAGGACTGGGTGAAGTCAAGTTCTTTCTTTACTGAGAAACATGCAAACTGATGTAGCTTCTGAGCTGTCTCATCTGGAAAACAGTGCACAGTAACACACTTTCAACTGCAGAGAGACACTTGGGTTTCTTAGAATTTCACTACACACTTTGTTTTCACTAGGCAACAACGTGGTTTCACAATATCTCAACCCTAACCCTGACCCTGACCCTGACCCTGAAAGTGACCCTGACCTAACCCCGAAACCGACCCCATCACCAATCCCGACCCTGACTCCAACCCCGACCCCAATCCCAACCCCACTCCAAACTCAACCCCAACTCTAACCCTATCCCTAACCCCTAACACTAACCCAAAACCTTAACCCCTAACCCTAACTGTAACCTTAACCCTAACAATAACCCTAACCCCAACCTGAACCCTAACTAGAAACAGTAACCCTAAACCCTAAGCCTAACACTAACCCTTACCCTAACCCTGAACTCTAAAACTAACCCTAAACCCTAACCCTAAACCCGAACCCAAATACTAACCCTAAAACCTGACTCAAACCATAAATCCTAACCCTAACTGTAAAATTTCACCCTAAACGCTAACCCTAAGCATAACCCTAACCCTAACACTAAGTCCAACCCTAAAAACCCTAAACCCTAACCTTAACCCTAAAAGCCCTAACCATAATCCTAAAGGCCTAAACCTAATGCGAACCCTAAACCCTAAACCTAATCCTAACCTTAACACTAACTTTAACCCTAAACGATAACCCCAAACCATATCCCCGAACCCCCAAACCTAACACTGACCCTAACCCCTAATCCTAACCCTAACCCTAACCTTAACGCCAACCACAACCCTAATCCAATCACAGCCTGAACCCCAACGCTAACCCTGAACCCGAACCCTAACCCTAACAGTAAAACCCTAACCATAACCGTAACCCTAGCCAAAACGCTAACACTAACTGTAACCCTAATCCTAAACCCTAATCACTAACCCTAACCCTAAAACCGAATGCTTTCCACCCAAACCCTTAACCCTAACCCTAACCCAAACCCTAACCTAAACCACCCTACCCTGAACCACCCTTACCCTAACCACCCTCACACTAGCCACCATCACCCTAAACACTCTCACCCTAACCACCCTAAACCTAACCACCCAAACCCTAACCACCCTAAACCTCACCCTAACCCCTAACCCTAACCTCTAACCTTAACTCTAACCCTAACCACCCTAACCCTCACCCTAAACCCTAACCCTAACCTCTAACCCTAACACACTACCCTAACCCTAACCCTAACCCTAACCCAACCCCAAATCCAACCTCAACCCCAAAGCCAGCCCTAACCAGAACCCAAACACAAACCCCAACCCGAACCCTAACCCTGACCCTAACCCTAAACCCCTAACCCTAACCCGAAACCCTAAACCTAAACCTAACCCAAAATCTAACACCTAACCCTAATCCTAACCCTAGCCCTAACACTAACCCTAACCCCTAAAAAAAAAAAATGCTAACCCTAAAACAATAAACCTTAACACTAACCCTAACCCTCTAACCCTAACCCTAACACTACCCCTAACCCTAACCCCGCACCGTAACCCTAACACGACCCCTAACCCTAACCCGAACCCAAACCCTAACCTGAACCCAAACCCTAAAACAATAAACCTTAACCCTAAACCTAACCCTAACACCTACCTCTAACCCTAACGAAACTCCCCCCCAGCCAGCCCCCCCCCCACTCAACCCATCTGACTGTCTGTCTCGGATCCCTCTAAAATTTTGATATTTTGTTCCTCATAGATTGTTTTTTAATGTACATTTCATTAAAGTGTCATTAATCTTGACCTCCGAGTTTCTTCTCTCCGCTTAAATAGGTTTCTCATTTACCCTCATCAGGCCGTGTGGGCAGGGCAGGTGTGGGAGCCCACAGGTCAGAGTCCAGGCCAAGGGAGCCCCAGCCTCTCTGTTTCTTTGCCCCTCCACTCTCCGCCTGTTTCCTCCCTCCACATTGTTCTAACAGTCAGTGGACTTTTTTTTTTTTGTGCTTTAGGTGAAAGTTTACAGCTCAAGTTAATTTCTCATACAAAAATTTACACACTTATTGTTTGCAGACATTAGTTGCAATCCCCAAAATGTGAGGGCACACTCCCCCTTTTCACCCTGTGTTCCCTGTGTCCATTCAACCAATTCCTGTCCCTTCCTGCGTCCTCATCCTGCCTCTGGACAGGAGCCGCCCATTTGTTTTTTTGGATCTGCTAGAACTAAGAAGCACACTGCTCACGAGTATTATTTTTTGTTTTATACTCCTGTCTAATCATTGTCTGAAAAGTGGACTTTGGGAATGGTTTCAGTTCTGGGTTAACAGAGTATCCGAGGGCCATAGTTTCAGGAGTTCCTCCAGTCTCAAATATTTTTTTATTGTAATTTAGATGAAGGTTTACAGAACACACTAGCTTCTGATTAAATAGTTAGTATACATATTGTTTTATCACATTGGTTAACAACCCCACAACATGTCAACACTCTCCCTTCTCGACCCTGGGTTCCTTATTACCAGCTTTCCTGTCTCCTCCTGACTTCTAGTCCTTGCCCCTGGGCTGGTGTGCCCCTTTAGTCTCGTTTTGTTCTATGGGCCTGTCTAATCTTTGGGTGAAGGGTGAACCTCAGGAGTGACTTCATTACTGAGCTAAAAGGGTGTCCAGGGGCCATATTCTCAGGGTTTCTCCAGTCTCTGTCAGGCCAGGAAGTCTGGTCTTTTTTTGTGAGTTAGAACTTTTGTTCAACATTTTTCTCCAGCTCTGCCCAGGACCCTCTATTGTGATCCCTGTCAGAGCAGTCGGTGGTGGTAGCCAGGCACCATCTAGTTGTACTGGACTCTGTTAGAGGCCATGGTAGCTGTGGTCCATTAGTCCTTTGGACTAATTTTTTCCTTCTATCTTTAGTTTTCTTCATTCTTCCTTGCTCCCGAAGGGGTAAGACCAGAGGAGTATCTTAGATAGCTGCTCACAGGCTTTTAAGACTCCACACACACAGTGGACTTTTGAACATTGAGCTCTCGCTTTACTTCCTGTCTCCACATCGAGACACTCTGACCCCACGTCAGTTTCAACTTCAAGACCATGGCTTATAAACAGCGGACACTGAATTTCAGCGATTCGGCTGTCGGCCGCCAGAGGGCGCGCGAGCCGCGGGTTCTGCGCACGTGGTCTCCCGGAGCGTGGGACCTGTCTGGTGCTCGGCCCGGTAGGACCTGGGCGCCGCTCCCACGCCGAGAGCCGGCGCTTTCCTTCCCGCGGGACCCACCGCCCCAGGCGGAGCCGCGGCCGCTTGGAGACCAAACCGGCGCCGAGTCAGCAGTGAGGAAAACGCTCAGTCTCGACAGCCCAGACTGCGGAGGACGGAGCTTTTCTGCAGTAGCGAGCACAGAACCGCGCATTTTCTAGACGGTTTCCGTGTGCTGTGTTCTTTGCTTTCTCATATGATATTTTAGCAAGATTTATGCAAACGGTTTCTACTTGACTACTAGCCTAAAGGTTGACGGTTCGAACCCACTCCGAAGAACGGGGAAGAAAGGCCTGGAGATCTGCTTCCATAAAGATTCACACTTAGCCAAGAAAACGCTATGAAGCAGAATCCTACTCTACAAAGAATGTCGGAATCCACTGGACAGCAACTGGTTTGCGTTTTTTTTGTTTTTTTTTTACAAAAGTATTCAACCATTCTTTGATTGTTTAGGTGAGTTGAAATCATAGTATGCCCTAGTTTTTTGTTTTTCTTTTTTTTACAGATTCAGCATTGCTGCTGGGGAGAAACTCCACAGATTCAGATAAGATCATAAAACGAGTGTACAAAATATTGGGACCCTCCAGTCCAGTCAGCTGGGTACATAGGCAGTGCCAGGTTGGGCCCTATCCTGAAACTCAAGGAACGATTGAACATGGACGTCCTTGTACACATACTTCTGTTAAAAAGTTTAATGATTATTCTTTCCTACAACATTAAAGCAGTTAAACAAAAATTTAAAACTTTAAAAGTAGATGTATTAAAAGTCACACTACTTTAAATTTATAAATAAAAATATTATATAAATAAAATATTATTGTTTTATTCCAAAGCCATCATTTCTCATAATTTTACTTCCCTGGCTTTGTGGTGGTTGTTGTTAGTTGCCATTGAGTCAGTTTCTACTCAGAGCAGCCCCAGGTGTGCAGAGGTGAACTGCTCCACGGGGTTTTCAAGGCTGTCGTCACCTTTCAGAAGCACTTCTCTAGGCCTGTCTTCCCAGGAGCCTACGACTACGTCTGAACCACCAACTTTTTGGCTAGTAATTGAATGCTTAATTGTCTGCAACTACCCAAGGTCTCCTAGGAAGCTAGTTCATCAACGATATTTTATAAATATATTTCTTAGCTCATCTTATGTTCAAATGACAGTATTGCCACGCCCAGCATTTTCTCATGACATAGTAATGATCTTAAATAATTTTTAAATAACTTCAGCTTACTGAAATGTCTTTTACCGGACACCACGGTGACTGATGTTGTTAAAATAAATAAGTAATAAGCAAAGAAATCATGTTACTTCCAAACATTTTGTAAGACTGTACTAAGAATTTCCGAATCATCTCGAAGGTGATTGTTTAATACCATCGGTTGCCCACTGCCTAAAACCATTAAAGATGAAATATCTACAGGACTTGAATTGTCAGAATATTTAAAAGCCAAGAGCCAAGACAGTGGCTGCTTTTGTAAATCAGATGTATTAATTGAAAATAATTTTTCTCCTTTTAAAAATTCAAATTCTGAATATACTTGGTTTAGTTTTGTATATCTCCATTTCAAAGGTGAATTTAGGATGTATCTAGCATCCTTTTTGGGGCATGTTATATGCCTCTTTCCCATAATAACTGCCACTTTCATGCAGCAATTCAAATATTTCACATTACTTCCCTGTTTCTTTTCAAACTAAGAAATTATATTCATATGTCTTGTTAAAGTTTTCTATTCATCTAACATATTTTCAAAATACTTTCTGTCCTTTACTGTAAGAAAGGGGACAGGCCTTCTAATAAGCATGCAGCTTTCTTTATTTTCAGGATTTCTCCTTGGAGAGCTTCATTAAATGCTCCCACTTGGTTTAAAATATCATTCCATGATGATAAATTACATAAGAACTGGTAAACTATTTGCAATCAAGTGCCTTGATTTCATTTAATCAGCTTCACAGACGGGAACAAAAGGGCAAATCTCTGCATATTGTAATCCCCAAGCACTTCTCCACCTGGAAATTCCCTGACCCTGGCGCTGGTCATGTCTCTGACGATGAACCTGACCCTGGCTATGGCCCAGTCCCTGACTCTGGCCTTAAACATGGCCCTGGTCATGCTCTCTGGTGCTCTGGGAGCGTTGGTAATGTTCTGTTTCCTGTGGGTGCTGGCTACCAGGTGTGCTCCCTTTGGATGATTCATCAAGCTGTACACTTACACCATTTCTACACTTTTGCTATGTATGCTGTGCTTTAGTACACAAATCTTAATAGTTGATTACAAACTTTTTAGGGTTAGTTCCAAGACCAGATAACAGTGGTTGGTACGAGACTATGTAATTACAGGGTCTAGATTCAAATCCTGGCTCTAATCACCTCCTATCTGAGAGATCCTGGCCAAGTTACCAAGTCTCTGAGCTTCAGTTTCTTCATCTGTAAAATAGGGTTAATTACGTTCCCCTTCTCATAGTTGTTGAGAGAATGAAGTCCTTTCTGGCATACAGCAAGAGCTCAGTACGTCATAGCTCCCATGGCTGTTTTTGTTGTTCTCATTCTATGGTCTAGGGAGATAGGGGACAGTGGCCTGTGGCAGAGGGAGAAGGATGAAGATCAAGTCAAGAGACATTTTCAAGGTGAGGGGTGAGGGGAAAAGATCAGAAATGATGCTGAGGTGCAGGAGAAAGAATCCAAAGGCCTGGCTTTCCTGCCTCCACTCCCTATCTTGGCCTGCTGCCCATCTGTAAACATGGCAGGTGGACTAACCAGGTGGTCTCTAGCTGGTTAGTCCTTCCAGCTATGACACTGTGGTGTTGGGAGGGCAATGGCAACGCCAACCAAAAGCCAAACACATGTTTCCCAGTTTGACCCAATCTCAACAGTAAGGCCTAGAAGTACAGGAGTTAAGGGAGGAAATTCTCAGCGGTGAGATTAGGAATCATTTCTATACTTTTCATTGCACTTTTTTCAGTTTTCTAATTTTCTGCAATCATGTGGCAACAATCAGAATAAAATACCATACATGCTATATCTATACCTATAAAACCAAACCCAAGCCCATTGCCACTGAGTTGATTCCGACCCATAGTGACCCTATAAGACAGAGTAGAACAGCCCCATAGGATTTCCAAGGAGTGGCTGATGGATTCAAACAATCAACCTTTTGGTTAGTAGCCAAGTTCTTAACCACTGTGCCACCAGAGTTTCATCCATACCTATATATCTGTATAATTATAAAAGAAACCTAAACTTACAATGTGTCAGCAACTAGAACTCAGAAAGTATCTTGGCAAGGATGCACTATTTCTTATGTACAACAACCAACCCAACAAGGTGCCCTGGAAGGGCCTGAGGGTGTCTCTCTCAGGGTATGGGTGACTGCAAATGATTGTTAGATGCTTGTTTTTTAAAATTGTAACTCCAACCCTTCCCCTCAGTTCTCTTTCTTTTGCTTTTCCAGCTGAAACCAGTCTAATCTTTTGTGGCAACGTTTTACCTTATAAATAAAACCCAGATCAGAAGAATGAGAATGAAAGATTTTCCTACTCACTGTTCCTTAATTTCTGAGACTAGACTGGATGGAATGATCACTTGTTCTAGGACCTTGGTGTCGAGAGGGTTGTCAGTGAGCACAGCCAAGGGGTGGCAGTGGGGCCGCTGGTACCTCTGTTCTTCTTCCTCCACGGGGAGAGAGATAAGTATTTCCACTGGAAATGGTGAAGGAGGCCATGTCCTCGTTGGAGATATCCCCAGACTCTCTTTTTTTTGGACTCAGCCTAAAAGGGTCATGCACCTTTAGACTTGAGATCCTCAAATGGACTTTAAGATCCCGACCACAGTTTCCTTGCTAGCAGAGGTTGTAAAGTCACAACTGTGTAAAGCAGCAACTCTCCCAAATCTTGCCTACCTTTTTTTTTTTTTTTTTTTGCTCACACTGTGCCTTGAAAATTTGGAAATTGTGCACAAAATCTGGGTTTCTGATTTCTCCTTATAAACCAGAATGTCTGGCAATTCCAAGGCTGCATTCCTTCAGGACATCCTGGGCTGGAGCTGAGTGACACCTGCACAATCTCCCCCACGCCTCGCGGCCTTACACTTGGTCTCCTGCCCTCTTTTCTCTTACATGTCCGTGGGCATTTCAGTTTGGGATTCCTGCTCCGAACAAGCCCCCATGTGCCAACCCCCACAGCAATGTAGGCAACATGGCTTTTGCAATTTCGTGATTATGGAATTGAGGGTACTGCTCTGAGTTTGAGGGTGTGTTGAGGAAAGGATGTACTCACATGAGTCACTTCCCTGCTCTCTACAGAGAGGTTTGCATGCCCTGTGACTACGGGTCTTTTGTGTTACATGAATTAAAACCCACTGCCATCAAGTTGACGACAGTTTTGGCCATCAACTTGACTCTGACTCATAGTGATCCTATGGGACAGAGTAGAACTGCCCCATAGGGTTTCCAAGGAGCCACTGGCAGATTCAAACTGGTGACCTTTTGGTTAGCAGCCAAGTTCTTAACCACTGCACCACCAGGGTTCCGTTACATGAATGGAGAATGGGAAAGGAGAAGGGATGCCGAGGCTGGAGTGGAGCAGGGAGCGCTTGCACAGTGGCTAAGGTGATCTGTACAATCTAGACAGGAGCTGAGGAAGGGAGAGGGCCTAGAGAGATGAGGAAAGCAATAGAGTTGGGGGTGACTCCAGAGCAGGTTGAGGAGAGAAAGGGGAATTTTTACTAAACATTGCTGTAAGTTCACAATTGGATTCTTGTTGACAAAAATAAAAAAAGACGTGAATGCCTTTGTCATTCTTTATATGCACCTCTGTGGAGACTGGGCCGTGGGGGACCTTGCTTGTATCAGGAATACACAGAGAATGAACACACCACAATTTCTCCACACTCAAGTGTGAATCCGTTGCTGGCCTACCTCACCCACAGATGAAATCTCATCTTCTTCCTCACCCTCCTCCTCCGCATCTTGAACCATCACATTTTCTTGGGTCAGGGTGGTTTTAAGGAGCTTTCTCTGAGTCTGCATTTCCTCTACTGCTTTTCCTTTAGACCTTGAAAATGACTTCCCCACCCAAGTTCTATAAGGAAACAAACACAGGACACTGACTGAATGGAGGTATGTTTGCCCAGAGGGCCTCTTCCTCTCTTTTGTCTTAAGTAGAAGGACCCTCTTCTCTTCTTCTGCTGTCTTTTAATGGAGTAAAACCTCTTTCTGATACATTTTGGATAGTGATCTGATGCAAAGAGTAAGACAATATAAACAGCGAGATCCAAACAAAGGCACAGGCAGCCTCTTATGAACATAAGCAGACTTAAGGAGCATAGGCTACATGATCCCAGGAGCCTCCTTGTTTACCCTACAAATCCCCTAGGGTCACAGGCTCTGAGTGAAGTCCTGGATGTGCTGTGTGATGGATCACAGTGTGGGCTCTGGATTCTGCAGGCCTCCTTACAAGCTGGGTGACCTGGAGCAGGTCCATTAAACTGTATAGGATCAGTGTTCTTCCTTGTGAAGTGAGGATAAAATAGCACCTCTGTCTTCATCTAGGGGACCAGAATGATCTCAAAGGGCCGATGATGGGCTCCCTTTTCACCCCCCTACAGCTCCAACCTCCACCTCAAGCCAGAAAGTGTCACAGGAAGCATTGATTAGCCATCGGAACAGGGACTTCTGCCAAGTAGAGGGAGTCCCTGAGAAGGATCCTTGTGTCCCCTTCCATGGTAAACTCGTGGCCTTTTGGGGCCAAGCACAAGCATTTTCAGCTCTCTGTCCATGCCGCACTCTGGCTGGGTCTGTGGGGAAAAAAAACACTTGGAAAGTCAAGCTGCTCCACGGGAACAAAGACAAAACTCAGAGCCCTGGAGGGCAAGGGCTGCTTGGGCTGCTGGCACTGGGCCTGGGGCAACCTCCTGGACATTCTTGCATCCAATTGTCTGGAGGCAGCAGGAGCCCCACAGCATCCCAGAGACCAGTCATGAGGACTGTCCCCTACTTGGGAAGCCTCCTGACCCTCCACATCTTCACTCCCTACACCTCTGCCTTCTACTGCCTCCACCTACTGCCTTACTCTCAACATCTCAGTGGCTTTCTAGTCCTTTGTACCTTCTCTTCTGCCACACCTGTGCATTTGCTGACACCCTCCCTTCTACTTCCTCCAAAACCCGTGCCTTTTGTGGTCTGTCCCTCCTCCTCATTCCCTACACCTTCATCACTTACCATGACTGGACTGCTTCCTGGCCCCTCCTACCTCATCATTACCCACACCTGGTGGTGTTGTTCTGGCCCCTGCCATCTTCCCGGTTCTTCTACAAGGCCTTCCCACTTATTCCTCCATCTCCTCAGTCACCACACAAGTGCTGCCTCCTGAGCCCTCCTGTCTCCTTTTACCCACATCTAGGCCTCCCCCATGTCCTCATCTTCCATAACTTGCCTCTTGATCTCTCCAAACTCTCACTCCTCATACCTGGGCTGTCTCCTCAGCCTCCCTTCCTCCTCCTTACCCACCCCTGGCATTTATCATGAAGTCAGGCAGGCACTCAAGCAAATATTTGTACTTGATGCTCACAAAAGCACTACTCATATTAGTCAAAAGGTGGAAACTACCCAGGTGTCCATCAACAAATAAATGGATAAACACAGTGTGGTAAATCTGTACAATGGGATAACATTCACCCATAAAAAGGAAGCAGACACTGACACATGGTACACATTGGATGAACCTCAAAAACACTGAGAACAAAAGGCAATGTATTGCATGCTTCCATTTAGATGAAAAATCCAGAGTAAGTAATCCTGTAGACACAGAAAGCAAATTTATGAATTCCAGGGGCTAGGGGAGAAGGTACTGGAGAGTGACTGCTTCATAGTTACAGAGTTTCTGTTTGGGGTGATGAAAATTCTCTATAAACAGATAGTGGCAATGGCTGAACAGCATTGTGAAAGCATATAAAGCCACTGAATTATGCACTTTAAAACTTGATTTTTGGCCAAACTTAAAATTAACTAGGGGATAAAGTAAAAGTTGAACAACAAAAAAAGATGCCCTCTCAGGTAAGGGACAGGAAGGGTCTGGAGCTGAACTATGCCTGCTTTGGCTCAGGACCTGATGCTGGAGAAGATGCTGAGGCTGGCTCTGCCTCAGGAGCAGGTTCCAGAGGCAACACTCAAGGTAGATCTGGAGCGGGCTCTAGAGGTAAGGCGTGATGTGGATCTGGAGTTGTTTCCAGAGGTGACACTTGATGTGGACCTGGAGAGAGCTTTGGAGGTGAATCTTCACGTGGATCTGGAGCAGGTTGCAGAGGTGATCCTCGACTTAGATCTGAAGCAGGATCCTAAGGCGATGCATGAGGTGGATCTGGAGCGATTTCTGGAGGTGAATCTTCATGTGGATCTGGAGCGTGTTCCAGATGGATCCAGACGGATTGCTTTTGTGTGGCCTTTCTCCCCATAATCTTGTAACTCTCACCCAGGTGATTGGGCAAAACTGTGCAGATAGGGTTATTGTAGCCCACCAAAGGGATTGGTCAGTTTTGTCATCCTGCTGGGCTTGAAATGAGCCACCCCAGAGGCAGAAAAGAGAGGCGATTCCACCACCACCAAGGAAGAAGAGTCACTGCATCCTTTGGACCCAGGATCCCTGTGCTGAGAAACTCCTAGAACCAACAGACTGAGAAAGAGACGAGGGCCAGGGAGAGGTGTGCCTGCGAGGTTGTCCTAATGAAAGAACTGTATCATGAGTGTTCCTGAGCCTGAATTGTAACTGTTACTTCCCTAATAAACCCCATAATCATGAGTGCTGTCTGTGACTTCTGTGTGGCAATTGCAATGAATTATTAAACTCAGCAGAGAAGTAGAGAGTGTTGTGGGAGGGATGGTTGGTGTCAGAATTGGTAAAGATGGCAGAGAGAGGAGGCATGTCTGACCTCTGCCTCATAGGAATCAGCCTTGGGCTGTTGATGTTGATTCTCCTTTCCCCTTGTGAATTTAGAGGAGGTTAGACGCTGCCCCCACGCCATTGTTGTAAGAGGCAACACTCAACATGATTCTGGAGCATGTTCCAGAGGTGATGCTCAATGCGGATCTGGAGTGGGTTCTGGAGGCAACACTTGATGTGGACCTGTAGCATGCTCCAGAGGTGAATCTCGATGTGGGTCTGGAGCATGATCCTGAGGCGACGCTTGATGTGGAGCAGGAGTAGGTTCTGAAGGTGAATCTTCATATAGATCTGGAGAGAGTTCCAGAGGTGATCCTTGATGTGGATCTGCAGTGGGTTCTGGAGGCGAATCTCAATGTGGACTTGGAGGGGGATCCTGAGGCAACACTCAGTGTGGAACTGGAATAGGTTCCAGAGCTGAATCTTCATGTGAATCTAGAGTGTTTTCCGGATCCAATACTTGAGGTAGATCTGGAGCAGGTTCCAGAGGTAAATGTTCATGTGGATTTGGAACATGTTTGGGAGGTGACACTTGACATCGACCTGGAGCAGGATCCTGAGGCAATGCTCGATGTAGATTGGGAACAAGTTCCAGGGGCGAATCTTCATGTGGATCTGGAGTGGGTTCCAACTATGACACTCAATGTATATCTGAAGCAGGTACTGGAAGTGCATGTTCCAGAAGTGACACTTGACATGGAACTGGACCAATTTCTGAAGATAACACTCTATGCGGACCTGGAGTGGGTTCCAGAGTCAACACTTGATCTGATTCTGGAGCGGATTCCAGGAGGAAGCCTCGAGGTGGATTAGGAGTGAATTCTGGAGGGAACGCTAGAGGTGAATTTGGAGAGTGTTCCAGAGGTGATGCTTGACGTGGATCAGGGGCGAGTTCTGGAGGCAATACTCAAGGTGGATTTGGAGTGGGATCCAGATGTGATGCTTGTGCTAGAGACACAAAAAGAAAAAAGTTCACCAAGGCCTAGGAAAGGAATGTGCCTTTCCAAAAACAAAAAACTTCTTACTGCCATTAAAAGAAGCCCAGCCGTAAGAACTCTCCAGGAAGTTTTCCCAGACAGCAGTCCACCAGATGAGTGGTCTGAGATTACTCTGAGCTCTGGCCCAACATCAGCCTCTGGAGACAATTCCCTGTGTAGTCCAGCCCCTTGCCCCTGCACATATGCTCAAAGGCACACACCCCACTCTCTTCACCCTCTGGCTCTGTTGCAGTGGGCCCTGGGTGCTCCAGCTGGGTAAGGAGCAGGCAGACATGACACTCCATGTCTGAGCCCAGCATGTTCATCTGAGCGTAGACTGTCAGCACCTTGAGGGGGAGGAAGTCCAGGGGCTGATGGAAGCCCTTCGAGTGCTCTTCAAGCCAGGTGCTCAGGATGGAGGAGATGGCACTGAGGGTGTAAAGGAGGTAAACAGGGTCAGAGGCCTGGCCTTCCTTTCACACTGCCATCCCACAGCACCTCTGCAGGGACTGGGCCTCTGTGCCAGCCCCTGACCTTCCAGAATCCAGCCCCACCCAGCTATCCCTCATGACTCTGGCTGTTCTGGCAATCACAGGCCTGGTCACCCAGCATGGGGCTAGGAAAGAGCCTTGATCCCAGAAACTCTTCTTCAATGGTCTGACCAACTCTCTCCATTATAGGGAAGCCTGACATACTTCCCTGTCTCCCCAACTGCCTCCACCCTGGGAGGAAAACTCCCTGACACCAGGGAGGGGCTATGTCTGTGTGTTCACTGCAGGGCCTGGCACACAGTAGGTGCCCTGTGAATATTTGATGGCTGAGGGAGAAACGGTGTCCATCCTCCTGCCCCAACCTGCCCAGTGCCCTTACGGCTCCTCGACCTGGAGCTTTCGTGCCAAACTGCTGCCTTATTTTCTGAGTGAATGTGAGTCTCTTCATCCCGCTGACACCATTCTCCCGAAGGGCCAGGGTCCAGCTACCCAAGCCACACATGCAGCTGACCCCACAACTGGAGTTCAGGAGACTGGGGCTCTTGGATCTGGGAGGAGGTCAAGCAGAGCTGGGAGGGGACAGTGGTGGGGATGGGTTCTCTAAGGATCCAGCCTCCCCTCTACACACCCCCTCCCAGAACACCCAGGCTCCATGCAAGGCTCTCTGTGTCTTCTTTCCTCCTGCAGGGTGAAGCCTCTGAATTCATTCCTCTAGGGGGAATCTAAATGTGTGAAACCCAGGGCTCTGCCCAACCCCTCCCCAACCACAGCCCCCCAACAGCTCCACATCCTTCTGTGGAGGCAGGAGCCCCTCCTTCTTAACCGAAAGTCCACTCACTGTTTCTGCTGGCTCTGGGATCTGCCATCCCCGTCAGAATAAGGAAGGATGCTTCCGTACCTGGAGGAGGCATGAGAGCATCTACATCTAATGCACCGTGCACACTACCTGCTCACTATGTCTGGCGTTCCTGCCTGACTCTCTGACTAGACTGGAGGCTCAGGAGAGAAGGAGTTTTTGCATGCTGTGTTCATTGGACCATACTTAGTGCCTAGAAAAGTATCTGCCCTGATTAGGTGTTTGCTATATATTTATTAAGGAGCCCTGATGGCACAATGGTTAAGCACTCATCTGATAACCAAAAGGCTGGCAGTACAAACCCATCCAGCAGCTGCATGGGACAAAGACCAGACGATCTGCTTTCATAAAGATTACAGCCAAGAAGGACAGGAACGATTCTCGAAGACAACTCATCAGACATGGAAGGGACTGGACAATGGGTTGGAGAGAGATGCTGATGAAGAGTGAGCTACTTGTATCAGGTGTACACTTGAGACTGTGTTGGCATCTCCTGTCTGGAGGGGAGATAGGAGGGTAGAGAGTTAGAAACTGGCAAAATTGTCATGACAGGAGAGACTGGAAGGGCTGACTCATTAGGGGGAGAGAAAGTGGGAGTATGGAGTAAGGTGTATATAAGCTTATATGTGACAGACTGACTTGATTTGTAAACATTCACTTAAGGCTCAATAAAAATTATTAAAAAAAAAAGATTACAGCCAAGAAAAACCTCCTGGGGCAGTTCTGCTCTGTCACGTAGGGTCACAATAAGTTGAAATCAACTCGACAGTACCTAACAACACCAACATATATTTGTTGGATGAATGAACTCAACCAGCACCTTCCTCAATATCTAAGTGGCCCAGGGTCCCTCTCCCAGCCCCCAGGGATCCCTCTTCTGGCTACACCAAGTACAGGAACCCACTAGATAGAATCTCAAACTCCCTTTACAAATGAGAAATGGCTTTGATCTATCTAGGTCGTGGAATCACTGAGAGGTGAGGCATAGAGCTTCTTCTCTGGGGAGAGGTAAGGATCAATGTAAACATCCCCAACCCCTTCAGCAGACTTTTCTGCAGAGCCACGCTCTGGGTTTAGTACCATCCATGGCTTTTTTTTTTTTTTATGGCTTATCCCAGGGGGCCCTCACAATACCCCTAGGTGTTACCACTCCACTTTTCAGAGGAGCAGAGACCCAGAGAGGTGAAGTCATATTCCCAAGATGCATAGCTAGTAGGTGGCAGTGTCACCACTGGGCTGTGGAGGGATAGGGGGCTCACCTGAGGAAGAGCAGGTCCAGGACCTGCTGGGTGGTTGTGAATGCTCCGTAGGTATCCAGGAAGGTACAGCTGTAGGAAAGGTTGGCCCCCGGGAAGGCAGGCACGAGGTGCTCCACCAGATTCTCCAGGATACCTGCCTTGACTGTCAGCACTGCACAGATCTCATCCAGGTCCAGGGCCCACTCATGTTCACATTGGATGTGGGAAAAAGGAGTGACACACAGAGATGGCAACATGAGGGTCATGTAGCCCCAGGAGGGTTGGGGGCTGGAGTTCAGACCAGGAACACTCAGGCCCTCGGTGACTTGAGGCAGGTGAGACACAAGTATCTAAAGCAGAAAGCAGTTCTTAGCTTTTAAAGGAGAATTTGAGGTGGGGTATGATTAAAAATATCATGAAGCTCAAGTCATTTTATTAACCAAGTAATCATGGTATCTCCCTGTATTAAGAGAATAATCCTCCCAGTGAGTCCTCACAAGACACCCCCATTCTAGAGATGATAAAACAGACTTAGTAATGTCAAGCAACTGCTCAAAGTCAGGGTCAGAGCCCAGAAACCTCCACCGGTAAGGCTACATGATGTTCCCTCTGTGCTGTGTTAGGCTTGGTTTGCTTCTACCGTGGAAAGGAAGGGTCTTGTGTAACCTCATTTCCTCCCTAGTTTTAAGACAATGCACAGAGCAGACACACCCCACGACATCCCATTTGATGGCAAAACAAGACACGTATTTTTCTTTCTTTATATTAAAAGGGGTTTTGAGAACTTGAAGCTGTGGTGGTCCCAGATCCAGCCATGGGTGAATGCCCAGAGATCCTGGGGTGGGAGAAAGACCTCCTCAGGGTCAAGGATCTGAACAGATGACTCAAGGAGAGCAAATGCAAATGACTGTAAACAACTAAAAGGGGGGCTCAGTTCTCGCAGATCAATTGTAAATCGAAGTAACACTGATTCCATTGGCCACCCTGATACCAGATTGCCAGGAATTAAATTGAACAATTACACCCCTGGCCAGGCTGGATGCAGGGACACAGCTACCATCACAGACTGCTGGTGACCACGTAACTGACACAGCTGTTTTGGAAAGGAGTCTAGCTCTAGCGATCTTAACTTTAAATGGGCATTTCTTTCAACTCCGCAATCCCATTCCTGGGAGTCTCTCCTGGGTGGGGGATCCATAGATTAGGACACACACAAGACGTTCCCTGCAGCACAGCTGATAGGGCAGCAGAAAGGAATCACGTTCAGGTCCACCAGCGGTGAAAGGCTCAGTTGCTGTGGTAACCGTTCTCCCTTCTGGAATATTAAGCAGCCCAGTCAGGACACAGCTCCTGACCTGGAGAAGTCACGGTATTGTGTTCCATGAGATTGCAAGTTGCAAAGAAAGGTATATCATAGCATGAACCCTGCCTTTTTTGGTAAAAAGAAGCCTACTAAGGGTGAAGATGTATGAGACTGGTTGGTGTACAAGGACAGTCAAACTGACTGCTCCGTGGGACACCTGGGGTCATGTGTGAAAACACTAAAAACAGTAGCAAAATGCAAAAGTAGTCTCACCCTGTCTTAGTGGTCTAGTGCTACTATAACAGAAATACCACACGTGGATGGCTTCAACAAAGAGAAATTTATTCTCTCACAGTCTAGTAAGCTACAAGTCCAAATTCAGGGCATCGGCTCCAGGGGAATGCTTTCTCTTCTCAGCTCTGGAGGAAGGTTCTTGTCATGAATCTTCGCCTGGTTGAGGAGTTTCTCAGCGCATGGACCCTGAGTCCCAAAGACACACACTTCTGCTCTTCGTTCTTGGCGGTATGAGGTCCCTATGTCTCTCTGCAGCTTCTTTCTTTTATATCTCAAAAGAGATTGGCTTAAGACACTGTCTAATCTTGTAGATCTCATCGATATAACTGCCACTAATCCATCTTATTACATCATAGTGATAGGATTTACAACACCTAGGAAAATCACATCAGACGATAAAATGGTAGACAATCATACAATACTGGGAATCAGGACCTAGCCAAGTTGACAGATATTTTTTGCGGGGGGGGGGGGCGACACAATTCAATTCATGACACACCCTAACATGAAGAGAAAGCAGTATCAAAGACTTGTTTCTGATGTTTCTTTGATAATGGGAAAAGTGACTTTGCACTGGGCCAAGGCTGGGGTTGGGCGGTGGGCGGTGGGTGGTGGAAGAGGAAAGCAGTGGTGGTCAGATTCCTTTGGGAGGGAGCTGGGGGCCCTCAAGGGGAAAATCCCCAGAAAAGAGCTCGAGGGAATCTCCAGGGTGGTATCTGGCCCCTGGAACCCCCTGCGACCACCTCAGGGACCTAGGTATGGACCCTGCCCCATCTGCACTCACCCCTGAGCCTGCATTGGCCCTTCCTAGCCCCTTTCTCAGGGGAGAAGGAGTGCATGATGCCGTTGCCCAGCTCTTTACAAATCTCCCGCAGGGAGGTCTGCAAAGACGGTGCCCTGCAGACTCAAGGGCCTGACTTCAAGGCTGCTTCCTTCCCTCTCTGCCCCCTCTGGCCCTGGTGCCAGTCTGGGCATCAGAGAAGCTCCCCATTCCCTGTCTGTCACCACGTGGTAGGGGCAGGTGTCAAACATGACAGTCCTGGGGTATGGGCTGATGGCTGGGGATCCACAGAATCCAAAATCATGAGGTCTTAGCTAGGACAGGAATGGGGACTCCTTTGGCTGCTCCCCAATCTGCGGGCGGAAAGGAAAGGCCCTTGTTGAAAAGGCATTAATGCCTCCTACTGGGCAGCCTGCCTGAGGGCTAAACCACCAAACCCTGGACAAGTCCACTGGCCACAGCCACCCAGGGACGAGGAAAGCTTACAGCAGAGAGGGGGGGTGCTCAGGAGCTGAAGTATAGATATCGACCTCTGAGATCTGCAGGAGGATCTGGGAGGGCCTAGACCAGCACAGGGACATCAGTGGCCCTGTCAATGAAGCCACTAGGACAGCAGGGTGACTACCCCACACATGGAGAGTATGCAGCTCAGAGAAGGCCCAGGCGAGGGTGCCGACTCGGCATGTGACCCGCTGACAGTCCCTTCCCCAAAGCCCTGAGTCTAAACTGGAACTTCCAGGTAGACACTTAGGTCCCAGTGTCTTATGTGATCTGGGGGTAGGGGCAGGGACTTGAACCAGGTCTCTATCTATGCCACCCCTGCCCCCCAGTCCCCAAGGTACCCAACCTGATGGACTAGACCCAGCCACACCTAAACTCCTGGTCAGACCCAGCCTCAGAGAACCTGGTGATAGTGAGACGTTGTGAGGATAGAGCCTGGGTTGTTGTTGTTAAGTGTCGTCGAGTCGGTTCTGACTCATAGCGACCCTATGCAAAACAGAACGAAACACTGCCCAGTCCTGTGCCATCCTTACAATCATTGTTATGCTTGAGCTCATTGTTGCAGCCGCTGTGTCGATCCACTTCATTGAGGGTCTTCCTCTTTTCCGCTGACCCTGTACTTTGCCAAGCGTGATGTCCTTCTCCGGGGACTGATCCCTCCTGACAACATGTCCAAAGTATGTGAGACGCAGTCTCATCATCCTTGCTTCTAAGGAGCATTCTGGTTGCACTTATTCCAAGACAGATTTGTTTGTTCTTTTGGCAGTCCATGGTATATTCGATATTCTTCACCAACACCACAATTCAAAGGCGTCAACTCTTCTTCGGTCTTCCTTATTCATTGTCCAGCTTTCACATGCATATGATGCGATTGAAAATACCATGGCTTGGGTCAGGCACATGCTAGTCTTCAAGGTGACATCTTTGCTTTTCAACACTTTAAAGAGGTCCTTTGCTGCGGGTTTACCCAATGCAATGCATCAATTGATTTCTTGACTGCTGCTTCCATGGGTGTTGATTGTAGATCCAAGTAAAATGAAATCCTTGACAACTTCAATCTTTTCTCTGCTTATCATGATGTTGCTCATTGGTCCATTTGTGAGGATTTTTGTTTTATGTTGAGGTGCAATCCATACTGAAGGCTGTGGTCTCTGATCTTCATCAGTAAGTTCTTCAAGTCCTCCTCACTTTCAGCAAGCAAGGTTGTGTCATCTGCATAATGCAGGTTGTTAATGAGTCTTCCTCCAATCCTGATGCCCTGTTCTTCTTCATATAGTCCATCTTCTCAGATTATCTGCTCAGCACACAGATTGAATAGGCATAGTAAAAAGGATACAACCCTCAAGGTCGGAATAACAGGCCCGTTGATCTGGGACTCTATCCCATGGGGGATATTACAAGACAACCCACACACACAGCCCATGATGCACAAAGTCTTACATATCTCTCTCTCTCAAGTTGTTTCTCATGACCCCACTATGGGGGTGGCGTCCTGCGTATCTCTCTTGTAAGTTGTTTTTCAGGACCCCACCATAGAGGGTGGTGTTACAAGATAACCCACATCCTGGACTCTAACACATGACGTTCCACACATCTTCCCTACAAGCTGCTTTCCAAAATGAACAGAATCAGCCAATCCCCCGGGTATGCGCAGTGAGAATGGGTGAGACCTGACAGTCTTGTCAAGTGGCCACTGAGACTGCGCAGTGCTGATGTGACATTGCCCAAACTGACCCTGCCTTGGATTCCAGATGTGCACACTCCTAATTTTTTTAACCCCTCTATTTCTCAGAAAGCCCCACCTTTTTCCCCAGAAAGCAATGAATAAAACATGAGATCCTTCCTGCCTAAAACCCCTTATAATCTCCAAGAAAACCTCCATTCAGAGAGAGACTGGAGGCTAGCATAGGCAGAAACCCCTCTCCATCCTTCCCTTGTGAGCTCTTTTTTTCCTCTGTCACTAATAAACCTTTGTTTGTGTGGAACTTCTGAGCCTCTTCTGGTCATTCTTGGTCAGCAGAAGGCAAGAACCTAAACAGGACTTGGTCCCAAACTGGGGAGCCTTGTCTTGCAACAAAATTAGGATGTCTATAACTTGAGGGCACTGGGTTTGGCTTTTTTGGTTTTATAATACTCTTTTTTTTTTTTGACATGTTACATGCCTCTTTCCCATAACAACTGATACTTATACCAGCAATTCAAATATTAGTATGTAGCACCATACTAACTCAAATATAACAGTAATGCCTTCCTATTACCGAAGGGAAAACACATCTTAGAGAATATTTTCTTAGGAAATGTATATCAGTGACAGATGCTTGACCATAAAAAGGTCCCCCCCTTTTTTTTTTTTACTTAAACCCCATTCCAACAGATTTAAAGTCTTAGTGACCAATTAAGTTTAATAAATCATTTGCAGAACTGGTTCTTGCTTATAGTTGAATCATGCAAAATACAATCAACCTACAAAAAACTACTTTAAGTATTTTTGGGGAGACCAGAGGCTTTTGGATATGTCACCTGCATGGGTATGTCATAGCAGTAAGAGATGATTTTCCAAAATGGAGTTTGGTCTTTCCTTCTGCCCAACAGGAGGCCCCCCTTTTGCCCCCATATGCACTAGGTTAGAATTAAAAGTCAGTGAGGTGGAAAGAGGGAAGGGCACACTGCCAGGAGCTAGTAAGGCAAGCTGTACTGGCCTGACATGCATTCACTGCTAGGCTGGAGCAAGGGCTGTTCCTCTATCTACGGTTCCACACAATAGAGCACCGAGGCAGCTTATTATCAAGTCTGGCACCATTACGGGAAGAAGGTGGCTCAGATGTAGATCTCACATAATCCAGTTTACCAGTTACCACTTATGTCTGGAAATCCTCTTCTTGGAATGATTCCACGGTGTCTATCCTTTGCCCATAAATTTTACACGATCACCATTAGAACCAGTTTGTAGTTAAAGAAAAAAAACAATTCTTCAGCTAGAATTAGCCATTTTTATTTTGATAGTCCCCTGGGAATTTGAACATACGTGTGGGTTTTCCTATTTGTAAGCAATTACTATACAAGAGTGAATGACCGGGTCTTTTGTTCCACAGTAACTGCCACATTATGTGGTTAGATGATATTCAAAGGTATCCACATTCACGTAACAACTTCCATCTGGAAGGATTCCCAAATCTCAGACCCACTTTATCTTATACCACAAACTTCATCAAGGCTGGCACAGTGCTGTGGAGGTACAAGGAGAAACACAAGCTTCCCGCTCCTCAGGATCTTACCGGCACACTGTTCCAGGACAACAGATCCAGAATCCACCCATCTTTCTGTTGCCGGAGAACGGCCTCGGGTCTTGTCTTCAGTGTAGGAAAGAATTCACTGAGACAGACAGTGCCAAGCGAGCAGAGGTTTATTAGCAAGCAGAGGGTGAGTAGTAAAAGTACACTTGACTAGGAAGCGTCCTGCAGACTCTCAAGTACAGAAAGAATCTGAGTGCCCCAGTTTTTTTAGGGTTTTATACTCCTTTTGTCTCTTGATCTGTCTCTATTAACATTTAAAAGCCAGGACAAGACACCCCCCCCCCCATGAAGACTATTTCCTTGGCTTAAGGCTTAATTACCAAATTAGAGATCTATCAAGTTAGGGACTTTATCAAGTCAAGGATTTTATCAAATCAAAGACCCCTGTAAAGACCATTTCCTTGGCTTAAAGTTTAACTATGTAGGGACCATTTTATTGAGGAATGTCACCACCCTCTGCCTCTTCCTCTTCCAGAGTGCAAGCTCTCCCCCTCCCCCTTACGTTTCCACCCACTCATCCACCATCCATCCATTCATCCACCCACCATCCACCCAGCCCTTACCCCAACACTGACCCTAAACCTTAACTCCAGACCCTAGTCCCCAACTCTCCAACTCCTTAATTCTTAACCTAAACCTCTTATCCCAATCCCAATCCCAACAACTCTAAACATTTATAACCAAAAAAACACAAACGCACTGACATTGAGGCTTTAAATCTCTAAGGAAGCTGATTGCCACGCCTTTCTCCCGCAGAGCGGCTGGTGGTTTCGAACCAACCACTGGCCTTTTGGTTGGCAGCTAATCACTTTAACCACTGCCCCACCTACAAACACCTAAATAAAGGAAAACACAGGATCTTATGTGGGGGACAAAGAACTTGGTTTGGCCTTTGTCTCTGGTGTCTGAAAATAGCCCTTGGGATTTGCCAGCAATAAAGGGGCCTTTGTTTTATAAAATATCCAGGCAACGCTTCCAATAAATGTGTGCAAATCAGTTGGGAGACCTCGATTCCACCCTCGCAGGCTACAACCCTCTGAAAAGGAGGGAGCAATGCAGTTAATCATGAATATTCATTGATTGGCTAGCTCGTACCTTGTATTAAGGCCCCAGTCAAGCATATTCATCAAGGCCCCAGGGACTAAGGCACCTTGGACTTCAGGCTCTTGCTTTTGCAACGTCCTGGAGTGGTGAGAACACCTGTGCAGGGGGGAGCATGGCACACCCTGAGGACAGTGGAGGCCCCGCGCCAGGGCTTCTCCCAGACCTTGCCTGATGAGTGTTACGTGTCAACTTGGCTTGGCTTTGATTTTCAGCAGTTTGGCACATACTGGACTGGTGCAGTGCAGTGGTTAAGAGCTCGGCTGCTAACCAAAAGGTCAGCAGTTTGAATTCACCAGCCGCTCCTTGGAAACCCTATGGGGCAGTTCTACTCTCTCCTATAGGGTTGCTATGTGCTCGAATCGACTTGACAGCAATAGGTTTTTTGGACTGGTTGTTCTTCCAAAATGTAATATAATCACCTTCCATGATGTGATCTGATGTGAACAGCCCATTTGTCGAAAGGGGAGTTTCCTTGGCAGTGTGGCCTACCTACAGAATATAAATGGATGTTCTCGTAACGCTCGCTCTCTCTCTGGACCCCACACTCTTCTCTTCACCTATCTTTGGTTCCTGGGATGTAAGCCTGCCACCTGACCTGCAGACTTTGGATTCGCGGGTCCCCCACAATTCCCTGAGCCGGAAGAGGTCTCCAGCCTGTCGCCTGGCCTATGGATTTGGGACTTGCCAGTCCCTATAATTGCATGATCCATTTCTTTGAAGTAGGTCTCTATGTTTGTATACATATACATCTCACCAGTTTTGCTCCTCTAGAGAACACAGGCTAAGGCAGTCACTCACTTGTATCCTTTCTGGTTATAATAAATGGGTAACTGTAAGTATGGGTAATATTCTCTGTGAATTTTTTGAGCCACTAGAGAAAATCAACAAACCCACAAGGGGCAGTGGGACTCTTACTTAGCTCAGGGTGGTTAATTCAGAGAAAGGCAGTCCATTTGTGAAGACCTCAGCTCTGGGTAGCTGCTGGTCAGGGAAAGGATGCACAGCCAGTTGATGAAGGATAGAGTCCTTCTAGCTTGTGACCTAGCCCAGGGGGCTAGAGAGAAAGAGTGAGGGGTTGGCTGGTCAGAAGTGCAGGGAACTGTGCAGACCCCTGAGCTTACCCTGGGACCTGATGACCTGGCTCAGGGCGGCTGGGGAAAAAGTCTGACCTAATTCTGGGTGGTCAGAGGAAGAGGAAGTGCCTCAGAAGTGGCTGGTGATGAGGAATGGAGATGTGGGACGGTGAAGCCTGGGTCCACACTCATCCTTACCACGCAGTGAGCCAGAGGTGGGGTTTGCCCACCTTGCCTCTTTAGTAGTGCATTGTGACGACGCATCTTAATAAAAAAAAAAAAAAAATGCATGTTTTGAAAAGAATGAAATCAAGAATTTAAATCTCACACAAGAGACAGCCGAGAAGGCTAAAATGTCTTAACTGACTTTATTGCCATATTTTGTATTCATCCATGTACTGTGTTTATTTTTAAAACCTATGTTTCAAATATCTTGCATTAACCCCCTGAAAGTTCCAGACTGGCACAAGTATTTTTACATGCATATTCGATTTTTATATTACATACCAAATATTTATAAATTTGAAATGTTTTGCACAAGGCTATGGCCTTATTACTTTTCAAGATAAACATCATTAAATTACAGACTACTCAAAACATCAATGTAAACAGCTGTCAAGACATGGTTTTACAATATATTTCATAAAACAGCCTGCAGAGAATACAGATTATATTTTATCCATCTGAAAACAGATAATAATACACTATACTGGACTCTTGTATAAGGTGCTTAAGCACTGGAAAATGTATTCACAATTCCCCTTTATTTTTGCTGAGATAAATGCCAACCTATTTCATACATACATCTATATATTTTTCAACCAAGTTCTGGGTTTGAAAAAAGCACAAATTGACAACATGTAAATATAAAATCTTGAGAAAAGTTTTACAGACATGGGAGAAACATATCCTACGCATTGTACAGAGTTTTTTACAATCAAGCGTAAGGACAAACGTGGTAAAAATATACATGCTCCATATGAAATTACGGGGGAAAATCGAGTCAAGCAACCTCGCATGACAGATGTCACAGACACTGCTCATTCAATATTAGGTACAGAAATGTCCATGTGCCTGCTGAGCTCTCCATGTGTTAGAAGAGTGTGGACAAGTATCTGCAAACTACACAGTGTCAGCAAGTGAACCAAGCAAACCATGGGCTTCTCTCTGAAAGAAGGAAGCTTGACTGACTTTGAACTTTCTTTCAAATAGCTTCAATTTACAAATCAAGGGCGGTATGCATGTTTTCCTGCTATGCATGCAGGTGGCAGCAGGGTGAAAACAATTCGGATACCAGGAGACAGAAAAGGTCCAAAATAACCAGCGCTCAGCTGAGCAGGTGAAACTGGAGATGCTGAGCCCCAGATGGTTCCAGTTATCAAAAATCTGGAGGCCCAATCCCACACAAGCACTCTGAGGGTCTAGGTTCATCATTAACATTTTATATATTTTTATTTTGGTGGAAAAAAAAGTTTTTTAAAATAATCAACGTTTTCGAGTAAGCAATGTAACTTCAAAACAACTAACCGATGTAAGTAAGGATTGCCATTTCTTCCACACCCACAGTTGGATATAGACGCGATGCTCTCACTACCCGAGGGCCTCCTGACACCCACCCAGGGCCTGGAGAAACCTAGTTCACAACTCACTACAAGTTAAACTGTTCTTATACAATTGAGTGCCTAAAATACATCCGTTCTCCAGAAAATCACAAAACTAACAATGTTTTTTTCTCCAGAATTATAAAAGATAAAATCTATGAATCAGTACTAAAGTATAAAAAGTATAGTTGCTGAAAAATCGCAAACTGAAGCCAAGAAAGCAGAGGCCGTCCACACATCAGTCCCACCACTAGGAGAACAAGTGAAGAATCTGAAATGGTCTCAGGAGTTGGATGAGGAGTCACATCTTTTGTTAGTGTAATTTCACTTATTAAATACACAGACACAACTTGTTTCATTTTTCAGGATATTCTTTCAGGGATCTCTTGATAATGGTTCTTTTAAAAGTAACAAAAGGTGCCAGGAAAAAAATGTCTTAGAATCCTTTTGGAATTACAGAAAGACATCTGGCAATTCGAGAATTTTATTACTCTTCCTCAATCAATTCCATTTTCTGCTTTAAAAATTACAACTGACAAATCAGGTAAGATTTAATCAATTTACCTAAAAACAAAGAAGGGTTTTCCAAGGATGTTTCCTCCATCTAGAAAAATCAAGGTTAGTGAAACTCAGTGCTAGTACATAAGATGCTGATACCATAAAAGGAAAACTTAGACGTAGGCATCCAGAAAGAATTCTGTACACTTATAAACTTGTGCTTTGTTTCACGTTTCATAAGCAAAATGCTTCCAATTTCTGTTCTCATCTGAGTGATTCATGCACGTACCCTGGCGCGGGGCAGGCAGCAGGTGGTGCTGGCACCGCACGGCACTTCAACCAGTGAGACAAAGACTCCTCCCGGAGACCCTCTTCCCTTTGGGAAACATACTTCCAGGCAGTTAACATTTGTCAGATTATTTGTAAAGAAATCATACTATTGTGTGAAAATCTGAGAGGACTGTCAAGTACAAACGAGGAAGAGGAACCAAGGCGTGGAGGCGGCAGCTCCCACAGATGCTCCTACCAGCAGATGCTCCCCACAGCAGTAGGGCAGCCCCCGCCCATCCTGGGCCGTTCACGCCCCCCTGCCTCATCACGGGAGTCTTACTTCTCTCTGTAGTAGAGCAGGTAGTACTTCAGGGGGTCTGGCAGAGGGAGGCTGAGGACCCTCTCACGTAGGAAGTTCATTGGGGGATCTGGCTTCACTGCAGGTGGGGCCCTGCCTTCGTTTTCCTGCCGCTCCTCTTCCCAGTCCTCACAAGCGTTGTCATCGGAGGGGTTGGAAATGCGGCTAGCAAAGACCTCTTCGTCCAAAAAGACTATAGTTTCCACCCGATGGCGGTGAGTTCTTCTTCGTTTGAACCTGGGAGTGTTCTGTCCGTTTCCATTTTTGCTCGCTGTTTCCTGATGGATTGTTTTCTTTATCGCGGCCCGGATGGCAATGCGGGCCAGGTCCTGGAGGCTTCGGACCACCAGCAGCGCTACAGGCATAAGGACAGACATGACCCAAGCTAGTGTAAGCAATGTGACATGAAGCCGCAACATCTAAACATCTAAACACCCTGCACAAAGAGCAGTGGCCCACAGCCTCCTGCAGGGAAGGATCCAGGGAGAGGACAGTGTTCTCCGATCAGAGGGGCCCCCAGCATGGTCCAGAGTGCTCAAAGCAGCACATTCAGCTGTCCCAGAAGACAAAGTGTCCCCTCCCTTCCTGGGGATGGGGTCCCATGGCAACTCCCCTCTACCTGGCTTCCCCCTCACAATCTGCCACTTTTTCTTCCCTTACCACGCCTTCTAGAAAGACTATTTCCACAGCTCCTGTATGACCTGCAGGTGTTCCCCGTAAGACAGTAATGAGATGGCGCCCCACAGGCCACTAGGACCCCAGGGCGGCTCTGGCCCTTCTGTGCTCCCATTCCCCTTTCTACGTGGCTTCTCATCCCTGGCCTTTACTGCATTCCACAGCTTCGAACAGCACTTACCAGACCACAGCCCAAGCCTCAGAGGCCACACAGAAAATAGCTTCCCACAAAGGAAAAGGCAGAGTGATCCCCCGAAGTCTTTCTGCTCCAGAGGCCAGGATCTCAGTCTCCATCTTTATCGCTCACCTGGGAACTTCCCCCAGCCTCCTAGCCAGATTCCTGGCCTCATCTTTCTGCTTCCATCCTCTGAGACCTGCACTGCTGAGCTCACCGTCTACAGTGATGTGACTCTTCACTGTTCTAGGAAACTCTGGTCCACAAACTCTGAAGTTGAAATAACTTTATTGCTTATTCCAGGAGCTCTGAATAGCATCAAATGATTGTTCACGGTCAAAGACTTACCTCGAAACCTGCCTCACACCGTGTGTCCACACCATATTGAGAAGCCACCCTGGTCCTCATCCAGCCCTTGCACCAAAAGATGTGCCTGAAACCGGGCACCCTGAGAAGCCTCTCTGCACCCCGCCTATGCCCTCGCCTCATACACTCCACCAAGATGCTGGCATGGTGGTGGCCTCCCCACCACAGGCAGCAAAAAGCACAACTTAGCTTCTTGTTACCTGCCATCGAGTCAACTCCGACTCATGGTAACCCAAGAGGTTATTCTGGTGGGCTTTTCAGGGAGCTGCCTTAGACAAGTTCACCCTCCCTCGACCACCAAGGTTATCCAAAGCACAGATGTGGTGCTCCACAGCCAACGTGACAAGTTCGACTCTCACCGTCCCATCTAATTTCCCCCAGGCCCTCCTCACCTCACTGGGTCAGGTGCCTCCTGAAGTCTCCATGTCTCTGCTGAGACCACTCTTCCACCAGGAGGGTCTTTCTTCCCTCTTTAGGGAATTCCTTGTCACCCTTGAGAGCCAAGCACAAGTCAAGCCCCTGAGCCAAGCCCCTCTGCTTGTGCCATTGTTGTCCTGGTCTACGACCCACTGCCTGGGCTCAGCAGAGACCAAGGCAAAGCATAAGTATTCAAAACAGCCCAAACCACCGTTCTGGAAGGAATCCACCAAAATGTTAACAATGGCTGTCTTAGTACTAAAAAAGATGACTATGTAAAATTGTTTTTCTCCCTCACTTCTTTTTTTTTTTTTTTTGCATTTTCCTCATTTCCTAAAGGATAAAAAATGAGAATGCAAGCACAACGGTTTTAAGTAAAACCTACTGGAATTCTCATTGTATGTGAATTTTTGTTTAAATAATAAAATGAAACTAGGATGTCTGCTGGCTGTGAAGGAGCGAAATGGGCAAAGTGGGCAGCTAAAACCCCCTCCTGCTGTGGAGAGGAGGGGTCTTTTGCCCCACACATCATCAGACTCCCAGCACGTGGGTCCTCACAGCCCTGAGGGCTCTCTGGAGCCCTGTGCTCAGTCATGCCTGGAACTCTCCGAACTCGTCTCCCTGTGGAGGAGGCCAAACGTCTAGCTCCCCGTTATGAAGGTCTTCTGCTTGCAAAGGCGTAAAGAGCAACAGCTCTCTGAGACTTAGAAGGGGAGACTTAGAAGGGTAGAAATGGATTGTAATTTTTTACATGCCAAAAAATCCCTGGTCATGTGTGAAGGTTTTGGAGGCGGGGGCAAAGGGGGAAATACTGATTAATATTAAAAGTTCCTTGTAAACTTTGTTTCCCTTCCCATTCTACTGAAATTAAGAACATCTACAAGACAAAACCATTTGAAATCCTTGTACTTACGTAACTGGACAGGGTGTGATATTCCCGACTCTGAGCGGCAGGGCTGGATCAGAGGAGCAAAAGAAACAGCCAGAATCTTTTTGGTTTCCCAAGCAGAAGGACCAATACGTGTTATCTTTGTCAACTATCCCAAAGACAAAATGAGAATACTGAAAAGATTTGGCTACTAGATAGCCTATAATTAAAATATAATCACTCCTATATATAATCCTTAAAAACAGTGATGCACAAATAATGAAATATCACTGCAGAAATGTTGACCCCCAACACACTCACGCCTCTAGGCCTAACATGGTTATGGTGATACATGCGGTAGAGAAGCAAGGTGGAGGAGGAAAGAGGAAACTATCAGGTGTATCTGGGAGCGAGGGTTCTCACAAGATCCTGGGCTTTCGGAAAAAGTCGATGCCTGGGGAAAAGGCAGGGGGGAAGGGGCTGCTCTAAAGTAAAAGCAGTTACAACCAACTCAATACCTGAACTCATACTGAATCCTGGGCTGGGTTCTGTTTGTTTTTTAGAAGGGGCTACAAAAAACACTCTTACAGCAACTGCAGACTCTTGGCCATGTCCCATAGAAGACACTGTTACAGAACTGTTGATAAGGTCCCTAAATGTGAACCTGGCACCCTGGGCATATGGGAGACCACCCACCCCTGGGAGGTGCTATCTCAAGGGTGCAATAGACTTCCTGTGACACCCACGGTAACACGGTGCAGCACAGGTGAGTTCCCGGGGAGACCAATAAGACCAGCACACTGCTAACCACAGGGCATGTGTGACCTGCGCAGCTGCCAAGTGTCCAGCAGCTTCCAGTGTTATTTTTGGTCAGCTCTGCCTTGCAAAGAGTACTTGTTAATCTTGTCTAAAAATAGCTAAGCTAGCAAATCCTCTAAAAACTAAGATTCTATGTGCTGAGTATTAAAACTAAAAGGACGTAATAAAGGAGCCGTATACCAGATAAACATCAAGAAGTTATTCACATTCATGTATACCAGCAAAAACATTTTTAAAATGGAGAATTTCTAGTTATAATGAGCACCAATCATTTAAATACAATCAGTGATGTATGAAACCTTAAACAAAGCCAACTATAAACCCTGATTTAATATTTCTGGATGTGCAGAATAAATACTGTACGGACATCTGCAATCTTCCAATTAATCTAGATGTGACACAATTCCAGTCAAAAGCCCAACACCTTTCTGCAATGCAAACAGAGATTTCTAATATCATTTGTATAAAGAAAGACATCTTTAAAATAATGTTCCAAAAACAAAGAGCAAAGACGGGAACCATCGCCCATTGTGCACAATGTCCTCGTAAAGACAGCAGCACTGAGACAGAGGGCAGCCATTAGCACCCACTGTCCCAGGGCGTCCCCACTGCTAATGGTGCTGGCAGCACCTAGCGAGTCCACGTTGGGGACCAGGACTTTCCCTTCACACTGCTCAGAGTACAGACTTTGGAAGGGTGGCAGGCAAGACTTTCTAAAATGCAGAGCCTTTGGTGGGACATGAGCACTTTTGAGACTGTGGCTGGAGAAGATCCTAGAAGCTGGCTGAAAGTGAGACACAAAAATGTCCATAGCGGGTGCACAGGTCCTTCATGTTGGCACGCCTCTAACAGCAGAAAAACCCAGGAAGAGCACAAAGACCCCTCAATGAATCACATTCCAATGTATCAATAAAAGATTGTTAAAAATAAGCAAAACAGAGGAAAAAGGATTTGGTAGTTAAAATGAACACCCACTAGTTAGAAATAAACAATAAATGATGCACAAAGCCTGGAAAAGACAGTCTTTTTAACAGATGGTGCTGGCATAACTTGATATCCATCTGCAAAAAAATGAAACAAGACCCGTACCTCACACCATGCACAAAAACTAACTCAAAATGGATCAAAGACCTAAATATAAAATCTAAAACGATAAAGATGATGGAAGAAGAAATAGGGACAATGCTAGGAGCCCTAATACATGGCATAAACAGTATACGAAACATTACTAACAATGCAGAAGAGAAACTAGATAACTGGGAGCTCCTAAAAATCAAACACACATGCTCATCCAAAGACTTCACGAAAAAAGATTACCTACAGACTGGGAAAAAGTTTTTAGCTATGACATTTCCGATCAGCGTCTGATCTCTAAAATCTACATGATACTGCAAAAACTCAACCACAAAAAGACAAATAAGCCAATTAAAAAATGGACAAAGGATATGAGCAGATACATCACTAAAGAAGACATTCAGCTAGCTAACAGATACATGAGGAAATGCTCACGATCATTACCCATTAGAGAAATGCAGATCCAAACTACCATGAGATTTCATCTCACTCCAACAAGAATAGCTTTAATCCAAAAAACACAAAATAAGAAATGTTGGAGAGGTTGTGGCGAGACTGGCACTTACTTATACACTGCTGGTGGGAATGTAAAATGGTATGACCACTTTGGAAATCGATTTGGTGCTTCCTTGAAAAGTTAGAAATAGAACTGCCACACGATACAGCAATCCCACTCCTTGGAATATATCCTAGAGAAACAAGAGCCTTTACACGAACAGATATAGGCACACCCATGTTCAATGCAGCATTGTTTACAATAGCAAAAAGATGGAAGCAACTAAGGTGCCCATCAACAGATCAATGGATAAACTATGGTATATTCACACAGTGGAATATTACACATTGATAAAGAACAGTGAGGAATCTGTGAAACATTTCATAACATGGAGGAATCTGGAAGGCATTATGCTGAGTGAAATTAGTCAGTTGCAAAAGGACAAATATTGTGTAAGACCACTATTGTAAGAACTCGAGAAGCAGTTTAAACAGAGAAGAAAATATTCTTTGATGGTTATGAGAGGGGGGAGGGAGGGAGGGTGGAAGAGGGGTATTCATTAATTAGATAGTAGATAAGAACTACTTTAGGTGAAGGGAAAGACAACACACAATACAGGTGAAGTCAGCACAACTGGACTAAACCAAAAGCAAAGAAGTTTCCTGAATAAACTGAACACTTTGAAGGCCAGCATAGCAGGGGCAGGGGTTTGGGGACCACAGTTTCAGGGGATATCTAAGTCAACTGGCATAATAAAATCTATTAAGAAAACATTCTGCATCCCACTTTGGAGAGTGGCGTCTTGGGTCTTAAACGCTAGCAAGCAGCCATCTAAGATGCATCAACTGGTCTCAACCCACCTGGAGCAAGGGGGAATGAAGAACACCAAAGACACAACGGAATTACGAGCCCAAGAGGCAGAAAGGACCACGTAAATCAGAGATTACATCCTCCTGAGCCAGAAGAACTAGATGGTGCCCGGCTACACCTGATGACTACCCTGACAGGGAACACAACAGAGACTCATAGCAACCCTATGGGACAGAGTATAACTGCTCCATAGGGTTTCCAAGGAGGGCCTGGGGGATTCAAACTGCTGACCTTTCGGTTAGCAGCCATAGCTCTTAACCACACCACCACCAGGGTTTCCAGGCTTAATGTAGCAAACCCTAAAAACTGAAAGAAAATAAGCTGTGTATCTGGCTGGTAGTGTAACCTCCCAGGAAGTATTATTCCATGCTCTTTCTGGCTCTAAACATAGTGACCTGAACATCCCTAGTGCATTACAAAGGCTAAAAAGGCAAAAAAAAAAAAAAAAAAAACTTCATAAAAAATTGAACTATTTTCAGTAACCAGATGGCTGGTGATATGATGTATTACAGGATAAACAGTAAGCAGAAGTGGCTGGGCACCAGAACTCAGCATGTGAGAGAAGGGAGATACTGATGTGAGATGGAAGAGGTTACTAGAAACCCCCCTGGTCCTAATTCTGAATTGAAATTAGCAGTACGAATTCATGGTACCTTTTATCTTTTCAAAGTGTGTGTGTGTGTGTGTGTGTGTGTGCGCGTGCGCACAGGTATGTGTGTGTATGGGTGTATGTGGGATATGTGTGGCAGGGTTGTGTGTGTGTGGGATATGTGTGAGAGTGTAGGATATGTGTGTGGGGGGGTTGTTTGGGGGGGATATGTGTGTGCGTGTGGGATATGTGTGTGGGATACGTGTGAGTGTGTGTGGGATGTGTGTGTGTGGGATGTGTGTGGGGGGATATGTGTGAGTGTGTAGGATGTGTGTGTGTGGGATACGTGTGTGAGTGGGATATGCGTGTGTCTAAGATGTGTGTGTGCGCTGTGTGTGTGGGATGTGTGTGTGCGATGTGAGTGTGTGTGGGGTGTGTGTGCGGGACGTGTGTGTGGGACGTGTGTGTGGGATGTGTGTGTGGGATATGTGTGTGGGCTCTGTGTGTGGGATGTGTGTGTGTGAGATGTGTGTGGTTATGTGGGATATGTGTGTGTGTGGGATATGTGTGTGTGTGGGATACGTGTGTGTGGGATGTGTGTGGTGTGTGGGGCATGCGCGGGTGTATGTGTGTACTTCCTGGCTCTAGAGGTCGGCAGAAAAGGCTAAAAAAAGATTAAAAAAAAAAGAGAGACTAGCTCAACAGCAGTGAGTATCTACTCCTAATACCCCGATTGTATCTAAAAACCAATCCCCATCACAATGGAACAGGCATTCTCCGAAAAATGGTTAATTCCAAGTCTGTGGTAAAAAAATGTATAAACCGAGTCAGGGACACCTTTTCTTACCAGAAAGCAATGAGACTATCAAAGACACTGAGGCCACCAAAGGACTCAAGATCCAACCTGAAGAGGCTTCCACTGGCCAAAGACAGAACAATTTCAGCTTCAGTCAGAATAATGCAGGTATGTTTAAATCCATGAATTCATAGTGATACTAAAACACAGACAAACACACCACATCGGTCACTACCTTTGGCAGAGAGCTGATAAACACAGGTGGAGGATCAAATTCATCCCATCTCTTCTGTACAGGATATGCCAGTGACAGAAGGACAAAATGACAGAACTATGAGGCATTATTCTGGGGCCCCCAATGGACAAATGGATCAGACAAAGAGGCCTCCAGTCATGCTATGCCTTGGCATGGAAGGACATTTCCCCACCAAAAACTGTTCTTAAAAAGATAAATAAAACCTGGATCTACCCAAATCTCTGGGTCCCACTGCCAGCTTGGACAGTAACTTTATGAGACAAAAGGAAATAAGATAGAAAGGAGAACCTATAGATTAGAAAAACACTTAAGACATATATTAACCAAATGTAACATACGAACCTGAAATGCATCCTCACTTGAACTATTAAAAAATTTTATAAGACAACTGGGAAAACCTGAACACTAGTGGAATATTTGAAGATACAAACCGAAATCCAAATCAAACCCTTTGCCAATGAGTCAATTCTGACTCATAGCCATCATACAGGACAGAGTAGAGCTGCCCATAGGGTTTCCAAGAAGTGACTGGTGGATCTGAACTGCCAATTTTTTGGTTAGCAGCTGAGCTCTTAACCACTGTGCCACCAAGGCTCCTTGAAGATGCTGTTGTTGTTGTTAGGTGCCATTGAAACTGTCCCAACTCACCGCGACCCCGTGTACAACAGAACAAAACACCGCCCGGTCCTGCACCATGCCCACAATCATTGTTCATTGTTATGCTTAAGCACATTGTTGCAGTCACTGTGTCAATCCATCTTGTTGAGGGCCTTCTTCTTTTTTGTTGACTCTGTATTTTACCAAGCATTATGTCCTCCTCCAGGGACTGATCTCTCCTGACAACATGTCCAAAGTATGTAATTCATTTTTTAGGTTATGATAATGGTTTTTTTGTGGTGATGTTCAAAACCAGACACATATTATAGACACATAATATTTATCGATGAAAACTTTTTAAATCTAAGGGTACTCACTAAAGCCTTTGTATAAGAATAAATAACTGAAAAAGCACACACAGCCTGATGTTCTAACAATGTAGAACAGTACATGATTTTTTAAGTAAACACTGCAAGTTACAAACCACTATGTACAATAACATTTTTAAAAAGGAAGGACTACAAACGGAAAGAAAAGTGCTGGAAGAATTATACATTAATGGCAGTTACATCATTGACTATGAGCGGTTTTTCTTAATATTCTTGTCTTCTGAACTTTCTAAAATGGATATTTTAGAACAAAGTTAATTAAATGCTAACACTTAAAAACAGCACAAAATTGCACAATCTTTTAATTTTTATCATTTCTGTGTTTCCTAATTCTTTGTGTCTGACACATTCATGTCTATTAATGATTTATTACAATCTATTTTTCCCAATGAAATACAGTATCTAAAACACACACAAACATTCAAGAGCAAATAGCAAACTTGGAGAAGATTCCTACAAAATACCATCAAGGCAGCAAACACTCAGAAGAACAGTTATATGCTGACTTGGGGCGGGGTAGGGGGAAAGATGGTGGAGGGGAAAGAGGGGAACAGTGAAAAAAGGAAAGAAGCAAGGGAGAGGAGCAAGGAAAAGAGGAGAGAGGTGAAGAGAAGGTTCGGAGCACAGGCCTTGCGCCTGGAATGGCTACCTGTACGACCTGGGTGAGCTCCTTACCTATCCCTGCCTCTGTTTCTCATATGTGAAATGGAGAGGTTGCTGCGAGGGTTCCGAGGGGAAATCTGTGCGTGTGAAATGCTCAGAACAAACATCTGTGAGGGAGGGACTCTGACCTTCTCTTCCAGCGGCATGACAAGGATACCCCCAACTTTGAGCAGATTCTTCATGTAGTCTTCATGCTCTTTCTGAACACCAGCCCCACAGTACACACGATCATACTGAGTACAATCTGGAGAGATTTCTAGGCAATTGCCAGTAACAAACGATGGTTCACAGAATTCAAACCTGAAAGTAAAAAATGTTTTCTGCAACTAAATCTATCACGTTGTGACATGTCTATGAGGAGCACTGTCGGCACAGTGCATTAAGTGCTCGACTGCTAACCAAAAGGTCAGTGGTTTGAATCCACCAGCTGCTCCTTGGGAGACAGATGTGCCAGTCTGCTTCCATAAAGGTTACAGCTTGGAAACTCTACGGGGCAGTTCTGTTCTGTCCTATAAGGTCTTTATATGAGTCACAATCAACTTGACAGCAATGGGTTAACATGTCGATACAGTTATCTATTCTATCTGTGGGTTATGTTTTAATGGTAAAATTCCACAGTAATGTAATACATTTATAAGGTCAGAAGCTGAAAGCCGGATGTCCAAAAAGAATTATAGAACCCTAGAAATTCTAAACAAAATATTATGAGAATGAATATATAAGCATAATTCAAATTTAAAACAATCTCCGATCATCACTGTTTTTGCTCTGTCTCATGGAAGAACTACTACACAATGAATAAGATGAGGGAAAAATAGATTAGGTTTCTCTAAAAATTTTAATCTGTAAAATAAGAACTTCAATGTTTTATTGGAAAATGGCAAGAGCTAGTTATATACACTGTTTAAAGATAAATACAGCAATTTAATTTTACAAACAATTAGGTGATATGAACTCATCTACACTGGAAACGTGCTAAGTGAGCAAAAAATTCTGTTTTCTTCTCTTATTATACTGGTGAAAATTACCTGGACCTAGGTACCTTTGTTGGGAGTGGTTCCTACCCTCAAGAAGTTTAAAGCCCTTAAAAACACAGACCTTCAAAAACAAAAACTAGACAAGGCACATAACCCTATGGTTACTGCACCACGGCTTCACCGATTCTGTCGGTGTGTGAACGCTGATGCGCCACTTCCACACATCTGATCAAAAGCCCATTAAACGGCAGTCATAGCCTTTGACAGCTGAACAGCCCTGCCTCTTACTTGTCAAAGCTGTCACTGGTCTTGATAAAGAAGTCCAGCTTCTGCCTCGCGTACTCAGTCACATCGGAGTGAAGCTCTACCCCGTGGTTGACACCAAAAGGACCTGAAGGTTTACAAATAGGAACACTCAGAGCTAGGGCGAGGGCTCTTCCTGATTGTTCACTTCTGTTTTATTAGCCACAAAGCACCAATCTGACAGTATAATTACAGAAATCCATGAGGTCTCAAATTGTAAACACATCACTGGGCCTAAATTCCCCACCAATTTCTCCAGCGTCCGGGGCAGCCCCACTCACACACTGTAAAGACATCTTTCCATCATACTGCTGATTCCACAGCTAAAGGCTGGCAGGTCTTCAGAAGCCAGGTAACCCTGCTCTCAAACTTTAAAGAATCATTTTAAGATGGAACTAAGCCAAGTTCATTTGCAAATGAGACTGGGCAGTGGTCTCTAAGTGGGACAGGGGTTCTAGTTATGGGAGGAGGCATGAGAAGCCCTCAGGGGCTGCCCACACTCGGTACCTTGGCCCAGGTGGTGCCCCCAGGGTAGAGATACAAAAATCCACCAAGCCCTAACTAACACTTTTGCACACCATACCTCCATGTACGTCACACCCCCGTTACAAAAATCTGTGTGAAAACCAGTGGAACATGCAAGGGGACTTCAGTAAGGTGTCCCCATGAATTAGCAGTGTGACACTCGCCCACAGTCCAGCAGGAACAGTGGCAAACAGGCCAGAACCTCTGCACTTTGTATTGAGCACCCAGCCCCTTCCTTGATAAGCAGCCCCAGCCAAGGCTCTGCTGCATGTCTGCCACCTGGCCCCTCTCCCAGCACCTTCTCACATACTTGTCTCTCCCGTTACTCTGGCATGGGATCACTGTGCCAAGACCAAGGACATCTGCTTGCTGTTTTCACTCATGATATTCTCATCGACACTTCATCTTCACAATCACACAGTAAGTAGTTAATTCCAGTAACAGATGCAATAGATGTGGGATGTGATCCCTACCCCTCAGAAGTTTAAAACCACACAGAGGAAGGACCCATGCGCCTACCTGCCCCCAATAAAAAGTGACAAGCAGGCAGGGGTACACAGCAGATGTTGCGGATCCCGAACAAGAGGGCTCCTCATGGCTGGTGACTCCTGGCACAGTGCTGAGGCCAGAACCACTGTGACAGAAACCCCTACACTGCAAGGGATGTGACAATGACCCCTGGTCACCTGCACCCTGCAGGCCTGAGCCTCTCTACACCCTCCAGGCTGCACAGCCAAAGCAGCAGCAAGGCCCATCACCGCAGAAAACTTGTCTTTTCCTCTCCCCGGATCCTCTTCCCAACAGCTCATGAAATTCTCAGGAACCGAAGAAACAACAATCTCAAATTTCAGCTCATTCTTTATAACTTTTAGGGAATGTCGAGTGCAACAGACATTCCAGTTATTTTCAGCAGCACTTCTAATCTAGTCAGTTTGATAGCCCACTTCCCCCACACACCAACTACAAGGGAGAGAATCACGATTTCATAATTCCAGCCTGATAAATAAAGCGAGCACCGTGTTCCCATCACAATGCATGCAAACGTGTCGCATCCAAGACGAGCTAAAAAATAAGGTCAGAAAGCAGGTGGCTGAAAACAACACACGTTTAAAATTACGAAGGCAGCACTCCATAGCCTAAAGCCAAATGGTCAGAGTCTCAAAAGAAACCAAAAATTTCATTCCATACACAAAAAGCTATTATTATCACTGAGATTTTCTAAAATGACAGCAACTACAAAGACACAACGCTATGACATAAAATACTAATCCGTTCTTATGTGGCTTCTAAGCCACTAGAACTTGAAGTCACCAATATTCAGAGCTCTTACACTGATTTGTTACAAGGTCAAGATACTTAAGTCAAAATATTATCAGTCATTCTTCAAGGATGTCCTTTATCACTGCTCTTATTCTACATTGTGTTGGAGGTCCTAGCCAGAGCAATTAGGCTAGATAAAGAAATAAAGGGCATCCAGATTGGCAAGGAAGAAGTAAAAGTACCTCTATTTGCAGATGACATGATCTTATACACAGAAAACCCTAAGGAATCCTCAAGAAAACTACTGAAACTAATAGAAGAGCTCAACAGAGTATCAGGATACAAGATAAACACACAAAAATCAGTTGGATTCCTCTACTCCAACAAAAAGAACATGGGAGAGGGAATCACCAAACCAATACCATTTACAGTAGCCCCCAAGAAGATAAAATACTTAGGAATAAATCTTACCAGAAATGTAAAAGATTTATACAAAGAAAACTATAAAACACTTCTGTAAGAAACCAAAAGAGATCCACATAAGTGGAAAAACATACCTTGCTCATGGATAGGAAGACTTAACATTGTAAAAATGTCTATTCCACCAAAAGCGATCTATAGATTTAATGCAATTCTGATCCAGATAGAGAAACAAATCACCAACTTCATATGGAAGGGAAAGAGGCCCCAGATAACTAAAGCATTACTGAAAAAGAAGAACAAAGTGGCAGGCCTCATTCTACCTGATTTTAGAACCTATTATACCACCACAGTAGTCAAAACAGCCTGGTACTAGTACAACAGATACATAGACCAATGAACAGAATTGAGAATCCAGACATAAATCCATCCACATATGAGCAGTTGATATTTAACAAAGCCTTCAAATCAGTTAAATGGGGAAAAGACAGTCTTTTTAACAAATGGTGCTGGCATAACTGGATATCCATCTGCAAAAAAATGAAACAAAACCCAGAACTCACACCATGCACAAAAACTAACTCAAAATGGATCAAAGGCCTAAATGTAAAATCTAAAACGATAAAGATCATGGAAGAAAAAATAGGGACAACGCTAAGAGCCCTAATACATGGCATAAACAGTATACAAAACATTACTAAGAATGCAGAAGAGAAACTAGATAACCGGGAGCTCCTAAAAATCAAACACCTATGCTCATGCAGAGACTTCACCAAAAGAGTAAAAAGACCACCCACAGACTGGGAGAAAGTTTTCAGCTATGACAATTCTAATCAGCACCTGATCTCTAAAATCTACACGATACTGCAAAAATTCAATTACAAAAAGACACATAACCCAATTAAAAAATAGCAAAAAGATATAACAGACACTTCACTAAAGAAGACATTCAGGTAGCTAACAGATACACGAGGAAATGCTCATGATCATTAGCCATTCAAACCCAAAACCAAACCCAGCGCCATCGAATCTATTCCGACTCATAGCGACCCTAGAGAAATGCAAATCAAAACTACAGTGAGATTCCATCTCACTCCAATGAGGCTGGCATCAACCTAAAAAACACAAAATAAGAAATGTTGGAGAGGTTGTGGAGAGACTGGAACACTTCTACACTGCTGGTGGGAGTGTAAAATGGTACAACTACTTTGGAAATTGATTTGGTGCTTCCTTAAAAAGCTAGAAATAGAACTACCATAAGATTGAGCAATCCCACTCCTTGGAATATATTCTAGAGAAATAACAGCCTTTACATGAACAGATAAATGCCTACCCATGTTCAATGCAGCACTGTTTACAATAGCAAAAAGATGGAAACAACCAAGGTGTCCATCAACAGATGAATGGGTAAATAAATTATGGTATATTCACACAAAGGAATACTATGCATCAACAAAGAACAGTGATGAACCCACGTAACAGTTCATAACACAGAGGAATCTGGAAGGCATTATGCTGAATGAAATTAGTCAGTTGCAGAAGGACAAATACTGTATAAGACCACTATTACAAGAACACGAGAAACAGTTTAAACACAGGAGAAAATATTCTTTGATGGTTACGAGAGGGGGGATGGAGGGGGGGTTGGAGGGGGGTATTCATTAATTAGATAATAGATAAGAACTACTTTAGGTGAAGGGAAAGACAACACACAATACAGGGGAGGTCAGCACAACTGGACTAAACCAAAAGCAAAGAAGTTTCCTGAATAAACTGAACACTTTGAAGGCCAGCGTAGCAGGGGCAGCGGTTTGGGGACCACGGTTTCAGGGGACATCTAAGTCAACTGGCATAATAAAATCTATTAAGAAAACATTCTGCATCCCACTTTGAAGAGTGGTGTCTGGGGTCTTAAAAGCTAGCAAGTGGCCATCTAAGATGCATCAATTGGTCTCAACCCACCTGGAGCAAAGGAGAATGAAGAACACCAAAGACACAAGGTAATTATGAGCCCAAGAGGCAGAAAGGACCACATAAAGCAGAGACTACATCATCCTGAGACCAGAAGAACTAGATGGTGCCCTGCTACACCTGATGACTGCCCTGCTACACCTGATGACTGCCCTGACAGGGAACACAACAGAGAACCCCTGAGGGAGCAGGAGAGGAGCAAGATGCAGACCTCAAATTCTCATAAAAAGACCAGACTTAATGGTCTGACTAAGACTAGAAGGACCCTGGTGGCCATGGCCCCGAGACCTTCTGTTAGCCCAAGACAGGAACCATTCCCAAAGCCAACACTTCAGACAGAGACTGGACTGGACAATGGGATAGAAAAAGATGCTGGTGAAGAATGAGTTTCTTGGATCAAGCAGACACCTGAGACTATGTTGGCATCTCCTCCCTGGAGGGGAGATGAGAGGGCAGAGGCGGTCAGAAGCTGGCGGAATGGACATGAAAAGAGAGAGTGGAGGGAAGGAGCGGGCTGTCTCATTAGGAGGAGAGCAATTAGGAGTACATAGCAAGGTGTATATAAGTTTTTGCATGAGAGACTGACTTGATTTGTAAACTTTCACTTAAAGCACAATAAAAAATTTAAAAAATAGTATTTTCAGTCATTCTTTGTATTTCTTTCTTTCACAACCACATCCAGTGCATCAGCAAATCCTGTCAGTTCCAACATCAAAAAAAATGCACAGATCCTATAAACAACTGTATGGCAATAAACTAGATAATCTAGATGAAACGGACAAATTCTTAGGAGCACACAACCTACCCAAACTGACTCAACAGGAAACAGAAAGTCTCAGTAGACCCATACCAAGTGAAGAGACTGAGTCAGTGACCAAAAACCTCCCAACAAGAAAAAGTCCTAGACCAAATGGCTTCACTGGGGAATTCTACCAAACATTTAGAGAAAAATTTACACCAATACTGTTTAATCTCGTCCAAAAGATCGGGAAGGAAGGAACACTCCCTAATTCATTCTATGAAGTAAACATAACCCAGAAACCAAAACCAGACAAAGACACCACAAGAAAAGAAAACTACAGGCCAATATCTCTTATGAGTAGATACAAAAATCCTGAACAAAAACCAGCGAACAAAATACAACAGCATATTAGAATTATATACCATGACCAAGTGGGATTTATTCCAGGAATACAGGGATGGCTCAACATTAGAAAATCAATCAACATAATACAACACATCAATAGAAAAAAAGGAGAAGAAATACATGTCATCTTGACGCAGGCAGCCTCAGAGCCCAACCCTTCTAAGAGATACCTGCTCTGACTTACCCTCCTGCAAAGGGCAAAATAAGCTGCCCTTTCTTCTGAAACTGTCCTTGACAAGATAACCACAGAATGGGCCATAGATGGCCTCAACCTCCCTCTGGGTGGAGACTTAACATCCTAATGAAGAAAAATTCATCGCTTCCTCCATGCTGGGGAATCAAACCCTTGTCTAAGCTCTGAGCTCTTGCGTGAAAGTCAATCCTGAATATCCATGATGAATTTGCATTTCCTTGACTGCTCTCTGTAAAAGCCCATCTTCCCAAGCTGCCTGCGAGCAGTCTTGGAGGCAGCAGCCCTGATTGCGGCTTTCCCTGTACACCTCAATAAAGACATCTTTCTCATCTCCCACCTCGGCTTCTTGTTAATTGACTGTAACAAGTCGCACCAAGCAAAGCCTAGGGTTTTCACCCGGCAACAACCTCTGTGGATGCAGAAAAAATATTTGATAAAATCCAACACTCTTTCTTGATAAAAAACCTAAAGATGATTGAATAGAAGAAAAATTCCTGAATATGATTCAGCGCATATATGAAAAGCCAACGGCCAACATTATACTTACTGGAGAAAGACTGAGAGCTTTCCCATTGAAATCCGGAACAAGACAAACGTACTGACTCTTACCACATCTATTCAGTACTATATTAGAAGTCCTAGCCAGAGAAATCCCTGAGACTATGGCAGTCCTAGCCAGAGGAATCCCCAAGACTACGGCCCTAAGGCACTATTCTGACCTGGAATTGAAGCCACTCCCAAGAGACCACATTTCAGCTAAACAATAGATAGGCCCATAAAATAAATAACACCCAAGAAGAATGTGTTCCTCGGAACAATCAATTATATAAGATCACAAAGACAACATTTGCCCAAAAGCAAAGATGAAAAGGCAGGAAGGGGTAGAAAATCCAGAGGAAAAGAAACGGGAAATGCAGGGCAGAAATGGGGAGAGTGCTGACCCATTGTGGGGAATGCAACCAATGTCATGGAACACTTTATGTATAAACTATTGAATGGGAAACTAATTCACTCTGTAAACTTTCACCTAAAGCACAATAAAAATTAATAAATAATAAAAGCACAGATGAGAACTTTAAGGGGCAGAGAAGATTAACCAATATGGGTAGAGATAGAATAGTGACACGACGTGAAGTATGTAGTCTGTTACTGAACTGTTCCTGTAGAAACTGTGAATGGAGGTATGTTTGGTTGTGTATATTGACACCAAAAGTAAATAAATTCTAGTTTGGGGAATCAAAACAAACAGAAAAAAAAAGTCCTAGCCAGAGCAATAAGACAAGAAAAAGAAATAAAAGGTAACCGGATTGGAAAAGAAGAGGTAAAATCATCTCTATTTGAGATAATATGATCCTATATAGAAAATTTGGCTGAAGATCATTCAAAAGATGTTACAATAGTACATCGACAAGGAACTGCCAGAAATTCAAGCTGGATCCAGAAGAGGACATGAAACAAGGTATAGCACTGCTGACGCCAGACGGGTCATAGCTGAAAGCAGAGAATACCAGAAAGATGTTTACCTGTGTTTTACTGATTACGCAAAGGCATTCAATGTGTAAATCATAACAAATTATGAATAACATTGCGAAGAATGGGAATTCCAGAACACTTAATTATGTTCACAAGGAACCTATACTTAGACCAAGAGGCAGTCATTCAAACAGAACAAGGGGACACTGCGTGGTTTAAAGTCAGGAAAGGTGTGTGTCAGGGCTGTATTCTTTCACCACACTTACTCAATCTGTAAACTGAGCAAATAATCTAAGAAACTGGATTATATGAAGAAGAACGGGGCATCAGGATTGGAGGAAGACTCATTAACAACCTGCATTATGCAGATGATACAACCTTGGTTGCTGAAAGTGAAAAGGACTTGAGGCACTTACTGATGAAGATCAAAGATCACAGCCTTCAGTGCAGATTACACCTCAACATAAAGAAAACAAAAATCCTTACAACTGGACCATTAAGCAACATCACGATAAACAGAGAAAAGATTGAAGTTGTCAAGGATTTCATTTTACTTGGATCCATAATCAGGCCCACGGAAGCAGCAGTCAAGAAATCAGATAACGTGTGCCACCAGAGATCTCTTTAAAGTGTTAAAAACCAAAGATATCACTTTAAGGACTAAGGTGCATCTGACCCAAGCCATAGTGTTTTCAATCGCCTCAAATGAATGTGAAAGCTGGACAATGAATAAGGAAGACCTAAGAAGAACTGACACCTTTGAATTATGCTTCTGGCGAAGAGTAATGAATATACTGTGGACTACCAGAAGAACGAACAAATCTGTCTTGGAAGAAGTACAGCCAGGATGCTCTTTAGAGGCAGCGATGGTTAAGACTTCATTTCATATACTTCGGACATGTTATCAGGAGGGAACAGTCCTTGGAGAAGGACATCATGCTTAGTAAAATACAGGGTCAGTGAAAAAGAGGAAGACCTTCAACGAGACAGACTGACACAGTGGCTGCAACAATGGGCTCAAACACAGCACAATTGTGAGGATCGCGCAAGACCAGGCAGTGTTTCTTTCTGTTGTGCATGGGGTCACTATGAGTTGGAATCGACTCGACAGCACCTAACAACAACAACGTATAGAAAATCCCAAAGAGTCCACAAGAAAACTTTTAAAGCTAATAGAGTAATTTAGCAAAGTTGCAGGGTACTAGGTCAACAAACGGAAATCAGCTGGGTTTCTCTACACCAGCAATGAGAAATCTATAAGGGAAATTAGGGAAACAATATCATTTACAACAGCATCTAAGAGAATAAAGTACCTAGGAATAAATCTAACCAGGGATGTGAAGGACTTACACAATGAAAACTATAAAACACTACTGAAAGAGATTAAAGAAGACTTAAATAAATGGAAAGATGCTCCACGTTCAGGGACTGGAAGACTTAATATTGTTAAGATGTCAATCTTACCCAAAGCAACGTATAGATTCAACACAATCTTGCTCAAAATTCCAACAGCCTTCTTTATAGAAATAGAAAAACCAATCCTCAACTTTATATGGAATGGCACGAGGTCACGAATAGCTAAAGCAATGCTGAAAAAGAAGAACAAAGCAGAAGGACTCACACTTTTTATTTTAAAACATACTACATAGCTACAGTAATCAAAACAGCCTGGTACTCATATAACAATAGACACACAGACCAATGGGACAGAGTTTAGAGTCCAGAAATAAGCTCATACAACTACGGTCAACTGATTTTTGACAAGGGTGCTAAGTCCATTCAATGGAGAAATATGAGTCTCTTCAGTAAATGGCGCTGGGAAAATTGGATTTTCACATGTAGAAAAATGAAACAGGATCCATGCCTCACACCATACACAAAAAAAAATTCAAAACGGACTAAGGACTTAAATGTGCAAACTAAAACCATAAAATTCTTAGAAGAAAAAGCAGGGCAACACTGACAATGGATTATCTAATGTAATAACAAAAGCACAAACAGCAAAAGACATAATGAATAAATGGAACCTCATAAATATTAAAAACTTGTGTTCAGCAAAAGGCTTTACCAAAAAAGTGAAAAGACAAGCTGCCAACTGGAAGAATATCTTCGGAAACCACATGTCCAACAAGAATCTACTACCCAAATTACATATAAAACTCCAACAACTTAACAACAAAAAGAAAGATAACCCAATCATAAAATGGGCAAAGGACTTGAATAAATATTTTACCAAAGAGGACATCCAAATGGCCACCAAACACATAAAAAGACGCTCAGCGTCACTGGCCATCAGAGATGCAAATCAAAACCACAATAAGATACCATTTCACTCCCACTGGGATGGCTAGGATAAAAAAATAAAACAAATGATGGCAAGCATGTGGGGAAACTGGAACCCTTACCCATTGCTCATGGGAAAGCAAAATGGGACAGCCACTGTGGAAAACGGTGTGGCAGTTCCTCAAAAAACTAAAACCTAAAACTAAAACCTAGCAATCCCACTCTGAGATATATACCCAAAAGACTAGAAAGCAGAGACTCGAAGAGAGATTCGTACACCAAAGTTCACTGCAGCACTATTCACAACAGCTAAAAGGTAAAAACAACCTAAATGTCTGTCATGAATGGATAAACAAAATGTGGTATATAAATACAATGGAATACTACTCAGCCAGCAGGAGAGACAAAGTCTTGATACATGCCACAATATGGATGGTGCTAGAAGACATTATGCTGAGTGAAGTCAGTCAATCACAAAAGGACAAATATTGTATGACTTCACTTAGATATAAAAAAAGGAAAAGGCAAATGTATAGAGAACAAAGTTTATTAGTGCTTACCAGGCAGGAGAAAGGGGGTAAGGGGAGGCTAACGGTGATGGAAATATTGCGTTGATTAAGCATAGGGTCGAACAGCCAATTATCGTAATTGCTGTCAATAAGCTGTATACCTGTAAAGAGTTGAATTGGCAAAAGTTGTGTGATAGATATATTTACAGTGACAAAAAACAAAAAAGGAGCAGCTACTAAGGCTGCCTGTGTACAACCAAAAACCTCATGGGATTTGGCTTCCTGGTTTGGCAGTTTAAGGTCATGGTTTCAAGGGACATGCCAGTTAATTGGCCTAATAACACGTTTAGTGCTTCTGTTCTACCTCCTAGTTCAATGTGTAGTACCAGGGATCTTAAAAACTTGTAAGGAGCGATCCAAGGCACAATGATTGGTCTCTATCTGCATGGAACAACAGAGAAAGAGGGAGAGTCAGGAATAGGATATAGATTGTGTGGCAATTTGCCTCTATGAATAACTGCCTCCTTTGCCATGAGGCCAGAAGAACTGGATAGTGCCTGGCTACCATTACTGAGCATTTTAACCAAAGATTTCATAGAAGAAGCCTGACCAAAAGGGGGAAAATAAAGAACAGAATTTCAAATTCTCACGGACTCCAGACATCCTGGAGCCTTGAGGGTTGGATGAACTAGTGAAACTACTGCCTTAAGATAATCTTTAAACCTTAAATCAAAAATATCCCCAGAAGTCTTCTTAAAACCAAATAATAATTTAGCTTAACTTAGTAAAAAATATCTGCCTTGAGCATTATGCTCTTTTAAGAATTATCCACATGGTAAGAACACCAAGGTCACACGATAACTAAGAGCCCAAGAGACAGAAAGGGCCACATGAACCGGAGACTGACATCATCCTGAGACCAGAAGAACTAGCTGGTGCCCGGCCACAACCGATGACTGCCCTGACAGGGAGCACAACAGAGAACCCCTGAGGGAGCAGGAGATCAGTGGGATGCAGACCCCAAATTCTCATAAAAAGACCAGACTTAATGGTCTGACTGAGACTAGAGGAGTCCTGGCGGTCATGGTCCCCAAACCTTCTGTTGGCACAGGACAGGAACCATCCCCGAAGACAACTCATCAGACATGAAAGGGACTGGACAGTGGGTAGGAGAGAGATGCTGATGAAGAGCAAGCTAATGATATCAGGCGGACACTTGAGACTGTGTTGGCATCTCCTGTCTGGAGCAGGGATGGGAGGATAGAGAGAGTTGAAAGCTGGCATCGTGGTCATGAAAGGAGAGACTGGAAGGGCTGACTCATTAGAGGGAGAGCAAGTGGGAGTACGGAGTAAGGTGTATATAAACTTATATGTGACAGTCTGACTTGATTTGTAAACGTTCACTTAAACCTCAATAAAAGTTAAAAAAAAAAAAAAAAGCCTTATAAAACCTGTAAAAAAAAAAAAAAAAGAATTATCCACATGGGATCAAACTGACAACAGCAACCCAGAAGATTAGAAGCCTTAGAGGACAGTGAATTTATGTTAATAGGGGAGGAAAAACTCAGAAAAGGAAGGTGAGAATGGTAACACAATTCGAAGAACGTAATCAATGTCACTAAATGGTACATGCGCAAACTGCCGAATCGGTGTATGTTTTGCTGTGCATATTCGCAACAACAAAACAAATAAAATTATTAAAAATGCACAGACTCCAGCTACTTCACACCAGCTATACCGCCGCCACCTCTGGTCTAAGCCCCCTCATCTGTGGCACAGCCTCTGGGCCTGCCTCCTCTTTGGAGGGACCTGGAAAGACCCAGCCCAGCACCTGCCACTCCTGTAAGTGCCCATGTGTCACACTCAAAAAGGCACTTTTCCCAACTAGAGCACTTAAAACAAAGTGGGAACTCAACAGATACTTAGTTACCTGACACTGCTTTTATTATGATTAAAAATGACCGTATTCCCGCGTACATTGTCACAGCGTATTTATGAAAATACGTTAAATGGCTTCAAACAAGATAACCTTTGAAATCCCTTTCATCCTTGAAATCTATTTAAAAATAAATAACATAGTTATTATTCTATTTTAGTATTAAAACAAAAACTACTTGGAAGAACTATGATCCCATTATCCTCACTGTAGAGATGGAGTGAGGAGGCAGTCCATGAAATTGAGCGGAGGGCGTGGTGAGGTCAGGTCACACAGACCTTTTGGGCCCATCACCCCTCAGGACGATGGTATGCTGAGCTACCTGTGGGGTGTGGATGGAACGGGAGAGGTGTGGGAAAGACAAGGGACAGAGTAGAAAATGTGATGTGGCTTTCCCACCACGTCTCCAGCCACCACCTGGGTACCAGGTGCAAACAGCACTGGGTGACTTCTGTAGAAGCCAGGACAAGAGGGTCTGGTCCCCACTCACATAGGACACACAGTAACTAAACACACCTTCTCTAGGAAGAAGACCAAGCCCTATGCCACGCAGACACTGTGCTTCACAGCAGGGCCTCCAGTCCTCCTGATTTACCTAGAATGAGCCCAACCATGGAGCTGAGGTAGCCAGTGCCACTGCCCAGGTTCAGGAATGAGAGTCCAGGCTGCAGGTCCAGGGCTTCCATCACTTCTGAGTAGACGCATGGGGCGGAAAGGTGGATGTTCCCATGCCTCCACGCCAGGTCCTTGTAGGCGTTTTCCTTAAACTCCTCAAGATAATAGTCCGCACGATCGATAGCACGGAAAGCCTGCTCCACCAGCTCAGTGCGGATGTACTGGGCCTCCTTCAGGTTGTCAATGAGTTCATCATTGTCCTCCCCGGCACTCACGGCACCTCCCATCCTCAGGGCAGCACTAGGGTGAAAAGAGCTAGTTACGTTAAAGTAAGGGCAGCACAGAACAACAAAATATACTAATTCCAGATTCTGGTTCTGCAAATAGAGATGGAATACCTTGTTAACACCCACCCATCCTGTTCCCTAGGGATACCAGATTTAGGGGGAAAAACCTTCCAGTTAAATCTGAAATTCAGCTAAACAACCAATACTAAAAAATTATTTGTTGTTTATTTGCAATTCAAATTTAATTGGCATCCTATATTTTATCTGGGAGCCCTATACACCCACATAAACACAAAAAAAAAATTTTTTTTTTAAACACAACATTCACCTAAATCAAGTAATCCACTCAATATGGTGATATGTATACTTTGATGATAAAATTTTACACAAAGGCAACATCAACAAAACTGTCTTCCCAAATTTAACATATTGTGACAAATACCTTATTGTTTCAAGGCCTAATCTTAGGAGTAAGAGAAGCTGCCACTAGAACTTCCTACACCCACTTTAAAAGTGTGTACTGTGTACCTTCCCAGCTCTTCGAAAACAAAAAACCACATTTCTCACCTTCTTCCAAACTGCCCTCAAGAAGAAAAGGCACGGCACTTCCTCCTCTCTGAGCCCAACTACTTCATGCAGTGTCCCTTCTTACACTCCACAGTCAAACTTCTCCCACAACTATACAAATATCCTCTCCAAGACTATACTTGCCCCGGGAGTAGCTTTAACATACTTGGTCGTGTTAGGGAAAAACTACCAGGCCTCGTAAACACTGACCTGTTCTCTGAATCAGTCTTCACACACTGTAATACTTTCATACAAAGTTTATATTTGTTTTCCCCTCACAATCCTCTCGATTTCCAAAAGCAGAATTAGAAACATAAAGAAATATTGGAAGAGAAACTAGATAACTGGGTGCTCCTAAAAATCAAACACCTATGCTCATCCAAAGACTTCACCAAAAGAGTAAAAAGATTACCTACAGACTAGGAAAAAGTTTTTAGCTATGACATTTCCAATCAGCGTCTGATCTCTAAAATCTACATGATACTGCAAAAACTCAACTACAAAAAGATAAATAATGCAATCAAAAAGTGGGCAAAAGATATGACCATGCACTTCACCAAAGAAGACATTCAGGCAGCTAACAGATACATGAGGAAATGTTCACGATCATTAGCCAGTAGAGAAATGCAAATTAAAACTACAGTGAGATATCATCATCTCACCCTAACAAGGCTGGCATTAATCCAAAAAACACAAAATAAATGTTACAGAGGTTGTGGAGAGACTGGAACACTTACAACTGCTGGTGGGAATACAAACTGGTACAACCACTTTCAAAATCAATTTGGCACTTCCTTAAAAAGCTAGAAATAGAACTACCATATGATCCGGCAATTTCACTCCTTGGAATATATCCCAGAGAAATAAGAGCCTTCACACAAACAGATATATGCACACCCATGTTCATTGCAGCACTGTTTACGACAGCAAAAAAATAGAAGCAACCAAGGTACCAGTCAACGGATGAATGGAGAAATATATTATGGTATATTCACATAATGGAATACTATGGAACGATTAAGAACAATGATTAATCTGCGAAACATCTCATAATATGGAGGAATCTGGAAGGCATTATCCTGAGAGAAATTAGTCAGTTGTAAAAGGACAAATATTGTATAAGACCACTATTATAAGAACGCTAGAAGAAGTTTAAACACAGAAGAAAATATTCTTCGATGGTTATGAGGGTGGGGGCGAGGAAGAGGGGTATTCACTAATTAGATGGTAGACCAGAACTATTTCAGGTGAGGGAAAAGACAACACACAATACAGGAGAGTTCACCACAACTGGACTAAACCAAAAGCAAAGAAGTTTCCTGAATACAACAGAACACTTCTAAGGCCGAAGCAGCTGGCACGGGGGGTTGGGGACCATGGTTTCAGGGGACATCTAAGTCAACTGGCATAACAAAACGCATTAAGAAAACATTCTGCATCCCACTTTGGTGAGAGCCATCTGCGGTCTTAAACACTAGCAAGCGGCCATCTAAGATGCATCAATTGATCTCAACCCACCTGGGGGAAAGAAAAATGAAGAATACCAAAAACATATGCTAAAGATGAGTCCAAGAAACAGAAAGGGCCACATAAACCAGCGACTACATCAGCCTGAGACCGGAAGAACTTGATGGTGCCCAGCTACCACCATCACTGCCCTGACAGGGAACATAAAAGAGAATCCCTGATGGAGCAGGAGAACAGTGGGATGCAGATCTCAAATTCTCGTAAAAACACCAGACTTAATGATCTGAATGAGACTGGAGGGACCCCAGAGGTCATGGTCCCTGGACGCTCTCATAGCCCAAGACCGGAACCATTCCTGAAGCCAACTCTTTGGACAGGGATTGGACTGGACTATAAGACAGATGATGACACTGGTGAGGCGTGTGCTTCTTGGCTCAAGTAGATACATGAGACTATGTGGGTAGCTTCTGTCTGGAGGCGAGATGAGAAGGAAGAGGGGTACAAGAGCTGGTTGAATGGACACAGGGAATACACGGAGGAGAGGAGGAATGTGCTATCTCATTGGGGAAGAGCAGCTAGGAGTACATAGCAAGGTATGTATAATTTTTTGTATGAGAGACTGACTTGATTTGTAAACTTCACTTAAAGCACAATAAATAAATAAATTAAAAAAAAGAAATATTAGGGGCAGGGGAGATACTCTACTCTTACACACACACACTCACAACTGGAAATTGTGATGTGATGGCTTGTCCCAGGAATATGCCATGATGAACCACTGGCCTTTTACAACAGGTAAAAAAAATGTCTGAAGGGTATGGCATAATAAAATACTCTTCCCATTTTACAGTCGGGACATCAGTACAGTTAACCTTCATAACCGACTTTAGAACTGAATACTAGGCTTTTCAGACCACTGCAATGGTCAAGGATTGATTTCTTATACCCTTTTTAAACAGTTTCAGAGCCCTTATATTATAGTCCATGGCCAGTTAACACAGCTGGACAGGTAAGTGTTAATGAGGCCAAGTTTAATCTGGATAAGCCACTGAGACCTGAGCTAAAGACTATGCCCCGAGCCTGGGACAGTCATCTAAATTGTGGGCTACTGCTCAGAAGTGGAGTCATGAGTTTGGATATTTAAGGGTCTATCTGGGAAAAGACCTAAAATCACATATCCTACTAAGAAATGTTGGGTCACCCAGAGCCTGTATACAATGTTGTACTACTCTATCTCGATACCATCACTCTATCTTTACAAAATCAAAATAAACCAAATATTAGGCATGTTTCATTTTCTACTAAGTACTTACTGCTTATTTTGAATTTTTCCTCAGTTTGAAAGCTCATTACATATCTAAAGGCTAGCTTTGGTTGGCACAAACAGTAAAGCGCTCAGCTACTAACTGAAAGGTTGGCAGTTCAAACTCACCCAGAGGTACCTAGGAAGAAAAGCCTGAAAATCTACTTGGAAAGATCACAGCCACTGAAAACCCTATAGAGTGCAGTTCTATTTTGGGACAGAAGAGGTCACCAGGAGTTGGAATCGACTCCACAGCAACTTGTTTACCTGCCAGTCACGACTTCACTTAGGCTATGACATCATGAGGCAAATCAGGGCCAAGAGGTTACTCTGCTCATGGTCGCACAGCCAGGAGGAAGGGCTGGAATTCACACCCATGATTGTCTGGCCAAAGCCCTGTGTGCTTTATACCACACCAAAATGCAGCCTTAAAGGTTCTCAAGTGAGCAAAAAACAGGTGGGCAATCTTTGTTTATTCCACAATGACAGGCTCCATGACTAGGGGGTAATCCCATCTACTGCCACTGATGGGGTGCCAAGGAACACACGATGAGCTATCAATCACTGACCATGGATGTGAGCAGTGGTGAGGTCACCAAAACACCACCAACAGCAGGCCCAAAGATGTCCTTGCCAAACCAAATCCTATCACTGTCACCTAATTTCAAAACACAGTCAAGGTAATGGTGGTGAAGCTGCACTTGGCTTTCAAACATGTATTAAACTCTGCAAGCCTTAATGCAATGCACTACTCCGCATGAACTGTCCACAGCGCAACAACTTTGCTCACAGTAGCAAGGGCAGAGTGAAGAGGCTCTGCTGAGCAGCAGCAGAAGGGGAAGGCCTCACGACTGTACCCTATGGGGAGGCAGTGATTCTGTGTCAGCACAAGCTCAAAGCCCACGTGGGAGTGGAGAAGTGCTAAGTTTGCCAGAATGCACAAGGAGGACCACGGTCCAATCTGAGTGTCACTTCTTAAAACAGATCCCAGTAAAAAAAGGAGCCTTGGTGGGCAGGATGATGGGAAAAACTCAGACTTCTAACCCTGGAAACCATAACTCTTACAAAGAATCAGGCTGGTTTTTTCCAGACACTTGAAAGACTCACATGAGGCCCCGCTGACTTGGTATTCCTGGGAGAGCAGGACCAATGGAACAATTTCTACTAAATACAAACGAAGTTTTTTAACAACAAACTGCAAAATAGGAAATGAGCTCCTCCTCTGGGCGCAGGGTCCTATACCCAGGCCATGTTCCACGTCCACATCTGAGCAGAGCGGGGTTTTGGGGCAGGGGTGCTGGCCTGAGGAGCAGGACGCCATTACCTCCAAGTCTATGCCTCTATTTTCCCTGAGCACAACCACAACAATTTAAGCTATTACAGAGAAATCTGGACTTCACTAGTTCTTGGATGACATTCTACTGTAAACCCAGGATGGAGTTGTTTACTTTAGCCATTACTTTGTTGAGAAGAAAAAAGGAAAATACATAGGCACAGGAGTTTGGGGGTAGGAGGGTTAGGTACTTAGATGGCCTTTTGAGGTGTGTTAACACCGGAACAAACATCAATTTGAAGGGTTCCCCTGCTGCCCGCACAAAAACAAAGCACAAACCCTGGTGAGTTCTCCCCCGACTTTTACAGTCTGCTCCAACCCTGAGTACCTCCAAGGCCCGGGACTCTGCCGTTTTCTGAAAAAGCCCAAGGTTGAATTTATTTTAAACGCGTCAATTCCTGACTTAAACTATTACAAACACTACGGTTGGGAGAGCGAGTAATCCAAGGGTGCAAGCAACGGGCATGGGGTGGCTACGGGGGCTCCCGGACGCGAGGGGGGCGCACGGGACGGTCCCACTCCGGGGAGTCCAGAGACTGCAACACCCCGCCGGGAGAGCACCGAAGTTGGGGACACGCCCCGAGGTGGGAGGCCGAAGTGAGCAGGGGGCCGAGGTGGGGGCGACGCCCCCCGGTGCGAGGAGGAGGTTGAGGTGCTGGAGGCCGAAGTGGGGTGCAAATGCCCCCGGGGAGGGGACCGAGGTAAGGGAGATGCGCCCCCAGGAACGGAGACGAGGGAACGGAGACGGGGAGACCGAGAAAGGAACGAAGGGGAGACACCGCCCGCCCGCCCGCCGCAGGCCAGGCCCGAAGGGCGGTGGCTCTACCTCCGGGCTCGGCCCGCCGCGACCAGGCGCCCCTACGGCCCTCCCCACCGCGCTCCACCGCCGAGGCCGCCGCCTGGGCCGCAGGAAACAGCCGCCGACAGCGCCCGCGCGCAGCGGCCCCACTGCGCCTGAGCGCCAGGCTCTGCTCTTAAAGGGGCAACGGCGCCGTGCGGTGGGCCCGGGATGGGTGGCCGCCGGCCTTCCGCCAGGGAACGAGAACCTCCTGGGGGTCCTTGCCCTTGTGGGGCGAGCGCAAGAGAAGGACACGTGACACAGAGCGGGGAGGCCGGGTGGTCTGTGTGCTAAGCTGCCTCGGCTTGCCCAGGAGCGCCGCCCGGTCTTAGTCGTGCGGAACGCCTCGGGACGGAGACCCAGTGACTCTGAAGGACAGCGAGCCCCGCGGGCGGCCAGGCCCTGTCCTAGCGGGCGCGGGGTGGGGGGGTGCGGGGCAAGTCGTGCCCGGGGTGGGGGACGGGGTGCGGGGCAGGTCGTGCCGGGGGGGCGAAGGGGGGTTGCGGGGCAGGTCGTGCCGGGCGGGGGCGAAGGGGGTGCGGGGCAGGTCGTGCCTGGGGGAGGGAAAGGGGGTTGCGGGGCAGGTCGCGCCCGGGGGGGGGGAAGGGGGTGCGGGGCAGGTCGTGCCTGGGGGAGGGAAAGGGGGTTGCGGGGCAGGTCGCGCCCGGGGGGGGGGGAAGGGGGTGCGGGGCAGGTCGTGCCGGGGGGGGGGCGAAGGGGGGTGCGGGGCAAGTCGTGCGGGGGGCGGCGCGGGGCAGGTTGTGTCTGGGGGCATGGGGGCCCGGGGAGTCCCAGGGTGTGGGGGCAGGTCCTGTCTGGGAGGCCGCGAGGGGTCTGTATTTATAATCCATCCAGTTTCGGCCACCAGGCAGAGGTTCAAGGCACATTCTTCTCTCTTCTTGAAACTTGGAGGTGGCAAAATTGACATTCTGCTTTTAATTAATCATTACAAGATATGAAGAACTCCCTAATAGTTTTTTTCTTTTAAAATCTACTTTTTCCTAAATGGAATTAAATGTAATTTTTTAAAAGTTAATTTGAGATTTAAAAATGTGCAAAAGACCTGAACAGACACCTCATCTAAGAAGATATAAATACAGATAGCAAATAAGTACTTGAAAGGATGCTAGACCTTATAAGTCATGAGGGAATTAACAAATTAAAACAACAATAACACTGGACACCTATTTGTTGTTGTCAGTCACCATAGAGTTGACATACCTATTAGAATGGCTAAAATCCAAAACACTGACAACACCAGATGCTGATCAGGATGTGGGGCACCAGGGACTGTCATTCATTGCCCCTGGGAATTCAAAATGGGATAGCCACTTTTGAAGACGGTCTGGGAGTTTCTCATAAAGCGTACAATCCAGCAATCATGCCCCCAGGTATTTACCCAAATGAGATGAAAACATATCCACACTTATATCCTGCACACGAATGTTTATAGCAGTTCTATTCATATTTGCCAAAAAATTGGAGGTAACCAAGATGTCCTTCAGTAGGTGAGTGGATAAACTGTGGTTCATGTCTTAGTCATCTAGTGCCGCAACAACAGAAGTACCACCAGTGGATGGCTTTAACAAAGCAAAATTTATTTTCACAGAGTCTAGTAGGCTAGAAGTCCAAATTCAGGGCGTCAGCTCCAATGGAAGGCTTTCTCTCTCTGTCGGCTCTCGAGGAAGGTCTTTCTCATCAGTCTTCCCCTGGACTAGGAGCTTCTCTGCACAGGAACTCCGAGGCCCAAAGAACACGCTCTGCTCCCGGCACTGCTTTCTTAGTGGTATGAGATCCCCAACTCTCTGCTTGCTTCCTTTTCCTTTTGTCTCTTGTAAGATAAAAGATGGCACAGGCCACATCCCAGGGAAACTCCCTTTACATTGGATCAGGGATGTGATCTGAGCAAGGATGTTACATCCAAACCTAATCCTCTCTAACCAGAGAGATTTTGATTTATAACACATAGGGAAATCACAAAATGGAGGACAACCACACAACAGTGGGAATCATGGCCTGACCAAGTTGACACTTATTTTGGGAGGACACAATTCAATCCATGACAGTACATCCATACAATGAATTATTACTCAACAATAAAAACAAATGAGCTCTCAAACCACAAAAAGACATGGATGAACCTTAAATGCATACTGCTAAGTGAAAGAAGCCAATCTAAAATGGCTATATACTGTATGAGTCCAACTACATGACATTCTGGAAAAGGCTAAACTATAAAAAAAAAAAACTATAGAGAAAGCAAAAAGATCAGTGCTTGTCAGGGGTTCAGGGGAAGGGGAGAGATGAATAGGTGGGGCACAGGGCACTTTGAAAGTAGTGAAACTTCTGTAAGACACTGTAATGGTGGACACATGACATACATTTGTCAAAATCCATAGGACTCACAAAAGGACAAATATTATATGAGTACCCGTATATGAAATGTCTAGAACAGGCAATTGTATACAGACCTAAGGTTATTTGTGGTTACCAGGGGCAGGCGGAAGGGAGGGAGGAAGAAAAGGGGACTCATTGCTTAGGAGACAGGGAGCTTCTGTTAAGGGCGATGGATGGCAACAGTTTTAAAGGACAGTGCTGATGGTTGTACGACATGATGAATGCAACGAATGTCACTGAACTATACATGTTCAGAGTGTGGAAATGGCAAATATTTTGTTACATACATATTTACCACACAAAAGAATTTTAAAAACACCCGTAAGACTGAACAACACCAAGAGTGAACCCTAAACTATGGACTTTGGTTAATAATAATATATCAACATTGTTTCATCAATTGTAACAAATGTACCACAGGGATGCAAGTTGTTAATAATAGAGAAAACTGTATGGTAGTAATACTGGAGACCCTCGTGGTGTAGTGGTTAAGAGCTTTGGCTGCTAATCAAGAAGCTGGCAGTTCAAGTCCACCAGGAGCTGCTCGGAAACCCTACAGGGCAGCTCTACCCTCTCCTACAGGGCTGCTATCAGCTGGGACTGACTCGGAGGTGATGGGTTTGATTCTTGGATTTTTATGTGGAGGTGGAGGGGGTGGGTATGTGGGGACTCTCTGCACTTTCTGCACAATTATTCTGTAAACCTAAAATTGCTTTTAAAAAAATAGCCTATTAAAAGATAAAATAAATTTTTCTTTTGACGTATGAAAGCTAGAAGAATTCATGAACAGCAGACTCACAAAACACAAAATGTTAGTCTTTCAGGCAGAAAGCAAATGACACCAGATTTCCACAAAAGAATGAAGCGCACTGGGAAGGATAACTACATGAATACAAGATGATTTTCTTACTCAGCTTCTCAGCTCTGGTAGAGGGCACCACCTCTTACTTTTTTACCTCTGTGCCGTCAAATTGTTTTTACCATGGGCAAATATTGCTTTTGCAATTACAGTAATTCAAAAATATTTTTCATCCTCTAAGAGTTTTAAAAACAGCAACCTGAGCTCCACGTCTAAGGCTTGGGCGGTAGCTGCCCTTGGTCCTGCCCTGCTTTGTGCTCAGTGCTGGACAAAGGCTCACCACTCACTCAGTGCTATCTGGGGAGGGGTCACCATGTGCTGCTGCCCTCCCCCAACCTTCAGCCCTAAAACACTTCTTAGAGCCCCCCTCAGCCCTTTTGCAGTGAAAGTCTCCTCCTCAGCCCCTTGCCTGCCTCCCTCTTTTCTGCCATCTCCTCTGGCTGCTCTTTGCAGTCCAGGGAGGAAAGTCTCATACTCACCGTTGGTGCTCTGGGCCTCTGAGATCCTCCCACAGACAGGGCAAACACTTGTCAGCGTTGTCATGGCCACAGGGGCAGCAGCATCCCTACTAATGGCTTTGCACCTGGGCCAGGTGTCACACTTTGCATTGGGCTGGGGCCACAAGCGAGGACAAGATGCAAAATTTACCACAAGGTGTCACCACTTCACAGCTGTTGGAAGAAGGTGCTAGAGAAAGGATGTGGTCGCCTGTGTGCTATTGATCTGAAAATACGGATTTCTCAAATGTATTCACATATGTTAAATGATTGAAAGAGGAGTCTCTAATTTCTCACCTTAAAAGGTTGTTGGTTGCTGTCAAATTGATTCCAACGACCCCCATGTGTACAGAGTAGAACTGCTACACAGGATTAGCAAGGCTGTACCTTTCTACAACAGATCGCTGGGCCTATCTTCCCAGGCACCGCTGGGTGGGTTCCAACTGCAAACCTTTCTGCTAGTTTATGCCACCCAGGGATTCATCTTTAAAAAATCACCTAAATAAAAAGTTAGCAAGACCTAGGTCAGGGAAGGGTCCTAACAAAGAAGTGGTGTTGAACCAGGACTCAGAGGTCTGTCCATAGGACACACAGAGGGTGCAAGCCCCTGGAGAGCTGACCCCCGTCTCTTAGGATCTGGAACCCCTACCCCAGCCCTTTCCCCCCACCAGTCTTCACTGCCTCCTGTGAACACGAGAGGGGAGCTTGGGGAGGGATCCGGTTGGGGTGTGCACTCGGGAACCCTCGGGCAGAGCGGCGTCTGGGCCTCGGGGCGCACAGACCTTGACCTTTGCACTGCGGGGGCTCCGGGTAACGAACCGAGCGAAGACAGTGCTGTCTAGTCCCGGGCACTGAACACACGGTCCGCTTGCGCACCAGTGGCTGTCTACCCACTGATCTTTTGAATGGGTGGGGAGGGCACAGAACAAACACCTTGGCTACACTGGGCGAGGACGCCCAGCACTGGTTCTGGGGGGTGGGGCGTGCAGAGAGGAGGGGCGGGGCGGGGCGTGCGGAGCAATGGGGCATAGGGAGGGGTGGGAAGGGTGTGTGGACGTGCGGAGTGCAGGGGGTGGGGTGGGACCTGGTGAGCTAGATGGGGCAGGTGGGGCCCCCCAAAACGCAGGTTCACTATTGGGATGGACGAGGGGGTCAGATAAACCTTCCAGGTGAAAAAGGAGCAAGACCCACTGGGTGGAGGGAAGTGGCCGTTCGGACCACCAGAGCCGGAGCCGCCCGCGAAGGGAGGGACCTGCCCACAAGCCCTGTGCTTGCATGTCCCATGCTGACTCTCAGGGAGGCCAGAGCCGCGTTGGCATTCAGGCTGAGTCTGACCAGAAGTCTCAACCAAACTCTCACGCAGGAGGTCTAGAGCCCCATCGGAAACAAAGCGTGGCAGTGGTGAGGTGCCATCACAAGGCGGAAGAGCCCACTCAAACCAGCTTAAGGCAAAAAAAAAAAGGGGGGGGGGAGGGAATCCATTGCCACACGTAACTGAGTCCCAGAGCGGCAGGATCAGGAGCTGAAAGGGTGTCAGGGGAATGGTCTCACTGCCTCCCCTCCCACCCCCACCTTTCCTTCTCCATTGCTCAGCTCTGCCTCCCTCCAGAAGGTCTGAACTCTCTCCAAATGCAGATGGTTTCCTCCTGGTCGTCAGGAAAGATGGCCCAGGGGGCCCAATTCCACACACACACACACACACACACCGCCGCCGCCACCACCACCACCACCACCACCACCACCACCCCCCCGTTTAACAACCCCAGCAGAAAGGCTTTTCCTCTTTAACTCCAAGAGAAAACTCGTGGGTAGAACTCTGATGTGCGCACGCCCAGTCGTGTGGTAAGAGGTAGATACAGTCACTTAGAACCATCAGCACCACACAGAGGGGGAAGGTGCTGTTGGCCAAGCCAAAAAGTGGCCGCTGCGTGAGGTATTAGGGAGAAGGAGGACAGAAGGAGGAGAACCTAGCGCAAGCTCCAAGGAGTCGTTCTATCCTGCCCACCCGACCCGACACCAGTGCTGGGCTTGGCCCTCCTCCCCCAGCCTGCCTGTACCCAGGAGGGTGAACAAGAGCTGCGTCTTCACAACAGACCACAGCACCACAGTCACAATCAGAAGTGGACTTTTATTAGGAAATCACCCTGCAGATACATCATGAAGTGCTGTGGGTTTAACACATTTCCTGAGGAAGGAGGGTCACAGTATTAGAGCTGTCAGAACAGGTGAGTAGCCTGCCATTACACGGAGGCTACGGGTACTGCAGTTGACAGTATTCCTTCACAGAAACACTATGTAGCCATCACAGAACTGACACACACGAGGACACGCCAGCGCACACTCCGCCGCATACACGTAAATAAACAAAGAACAAAGAGCCCCATCCTGCCGTCAGTGCCGAAACAAAAGGAACCCAGAAGGGAAAAAGAAAACCAAAAAGTCTCTCTCTCCATTGGGCCAAGGGGAAAAGCCCCAAATTATCAAAATTCCTCAGTTACAAAATACTTTTTTAAAAATTCCATTATTAAAAGAATAAATAACAAAATATATAAAAAATAACTTGGTTGCATCAAAATTATAACTAGAAGTTATATCAAGATTTTTTGTGGTCTTATAGTCAGTTACCTTTGCTTTGAATTTCATTCATTTCCCTTTCCTGGTGCCCTGGGTGGGGTCTGGTTAAAATAGTATAAAATTAATAAATAAAAATGTGAAATAAATAGTGAATGTTAACATAGGAGGTTGTGAATATAAATACTTACATCTTGACAAAATTAAATAATTTACAGAATAATTAAACTAACTACTTTTTATTTCTTCCAGGAAGTGCAATTTCTCTACTTTTAAAGACTAACTCGGAATTGCAGTCACAATTTGGACTCTATTTACATGTAGGAACATTGTGTTTTTAACACATTAAATTTGTCTTTTTTTGCATCTTGAGTGAATCTAAAAGGAAGTGAAATCTTTGTGGTCTCCCACTGGGACTCTACTCGCCTCCCCACCCCCGCCATGCAGCATCAGCGTGACAACTTGGTCACGAAGGTGCAGGGTCAGTCTTGCCATTACTCTCGACGCGGCCACTCCTTGCATGTCAGGGGGGCTTTAAGCGTCCCAGTCAAAGCTCTCTGAGCCAAAGGCGGCAAGCAGAGTGGCTCTGGGAGGCCCATTCCCAATTTTTCCCTGGGACAGGCTTGTTCTATCCTTAACACAAAACTGAATCAAACAAAACTGTGAAAAACACGCTGGCACGCGCAGCCCTTGCCAGCAGATGCGCCCCGCTGAGCCTCCTGCCACGGTGCCCTCCCAGCCACTACAGACAAGGAATACTGTGGTTGCAAACTTCAGAAGCTTCCCTGAGAACCTTTTCCGCTGAGCTTTCCGCTAGAGGTTTCAAACTGCTCTTCAGGTGTCTTTCAGAAAACAAAAATAAATTGCTTTGTAATACTTCAGTGGCCCATGGCCTCCGTGCACAGGGCCTTGGGGAACACTGACCTGTAGGCACCCCTTTGTATAAACCTGACAAGGCCCCCCAGCATGATTTTACCCCACCGCTGCCCAGCAGAGTCCTGTGGGGGAGGCCCTCTGTAGCAGGTTGGGTCTGGAGGCGAGGTGGCCCACACTGCTCATTAGACCTGGATGCCCCTCACAGCCTGCTTGATGCTCTCCAGGAGGGCCTTGTTCTCGGGATTCTGGTAGCAGTCCTGGTCGGTGTACATGTTGGTGAGGGTGCTCACATACGCATCGAAGTTCTGCTCACAGATTGGCTCCTGGGCCCAAGAGAGTGGCACCAGGTTAACAGCCCACCACAGGGCTCTGCACTGGGGTCACCAAACCTGGGTTCTGTACTCCCACCCCATAGATACAGCCATAATACTGGTCCCACAGTGACACAGGCACCACCGGACAATGGCGGGCCGCTTTGGGCATCAGAACCGAAGGGCCAGCACCCACCCGGCCGGGTAAACGGGATCAGGATCCCAGAAGCAGCTGGGGCCTCCACCAGGCCGCGGGTCAAGCACCAGGACCCCAGGGACAGGGCACCCCTCCCAGCCCTGACTGCCTACCATGTGCGGGAGGCGGATGTTGGCAAGACTTTGGATGAGGGCCTGGCTCAGGCCAGACAGCTCTAGGAACAGTGCCTCATTCTGCTGCTCAATGACCTTGTTCTCCTCCTCAATGTTCTGGAGGTTCTTCTCCATGGAGGATATCTGGAGAGGGAGAGGGATGTGCACCCTCACCAACCACACCTCCCATCTCTCTGGGAGCACAAGGGGCTGGGGGACAGGCGGAACCCTGCCCTAATGCATGTTGGTCGTACTGCCAGTGAAGGGGCTGCAGTGGCCTGGGGTGCTTGGTGTAGGGAGGGAAAGAGGGGTCACCTGGCACACAGCCTGACCCCAGGGGAGCAGGGAGGGGATGAGGTGGCTAGGCCAGTGCTTGTGGGGCTGGACCTCGAATCCCTATTGTGTGGTTGTGCTCTGTGCTCCTCATCAGTAAAGTGGGAAAAGAGCCCCACCATGGGGGTGTTGGGGCTACCTCTGGGTTTCAGCTCACTAAACATACCAACGATGGCCTTAAACAAAGCTTTAGAAGGCGAGCGTGGCAGGCAGACACCCTCCCCCTGCATGTTCATGCCCAGCAAACTGGGCTGGAAACTGAGGACCAGGGCAGCCACGACGCTCGCGGAGGAAGGCCGGGCAATGGCTGGACCCGGCTCCAGAGGTCACATCCTTAGGCACAAAACTCATAGGACACTGACCTTGATGGCACCCCTAACCCTGATGGGACCCTTGAGCCTGAGGGGGCCCCTGACCCTGACAGGACCCCGGACCCTGATAGGACCCCTGACTTTGAGAGGGACTCCTGGCCCTGAAGGACCCCTGACCCTAAGGGGAACCCCTGACCCTGAGGGTACCCCAGCCCTGATGGTGCGAATCCCAGTACAGCAACGTTGGCTGCTGTGTGGATGAGTGTGGCTGGGCCCTCCACTGGCTGAGCCCTCACGGCAGTCTTGGCTCCGCCGTCCTCCACCTCCCAGGAGAGAAGGCCAAGGAACAGGGAGGGCATTGCTGGGACCTGCCACGCCAGCTGTCCCTGAGAGCTGGACATAGGTTGTGGGAGGGGCTCTTGGCTGCAGCGCTCACCTGGGACTGCAGCTTGACCATGGCAGCCTCCATCTCTGAGTTGGACTCGCTGAGGTCGTGGATCTCCTTGTTCAGCTGCTTGATTTCCTCGTCGTTCTCCAGCACTGCAGAGAGAGGCCCTGGCATTGCCTTCTGCCCTGAGCGGACAGGGGGCCTCAGAGGGCGGCACAGACCAGCGCCCCATGTCAAGCAGAGGCCATCACACCTGGCCTGCTCATCTTTCTCCAGAGCTCATGGACCCACATGCCAGTGGGCTCAAGAGCCTGAATTGGGACAGGAGGCTGGGAAGCCCCGTTTCAGAGACTGTTGAGTCTGCCTTTGTCGCTGGTCTCCTGCCCCATGTCACAGGTGGGAAGGTGTGATCTCTGAGATAAACCAGACCTGTTTCTAGGCGATGGTGACCATCCTCAGTCCTGTCTTTGCTGTGGCCAAGCAGGAGCAGCCAGGGCTCTCTGCATCGTCGGGAATGAGGCTTCCTCTGCTACCCGCAGCTCACTGGCCCCAGGGAAGTCATGGATGCCCCAGGCCACAGCAGGCTGCTCGAGGGGCTTCATGGGTTTCGGAGCCAGAGTCAGGAGCCGCCAGCTCAGATGGAGGGTCTGTTTCCACCAAGCCTCCCAGTCCTTCCACTGGTTCCAAGGGGCTGAGTGCCCAGGCCTGGTTACCAAGGCCCACGGTCTCACACATGGACATCTCCACAGACGGTAAGGGGGATAGCTTACCATCACTTGTCTTGAATTTAGTGCTGAGAATCTCATCCCCTGAGAGTTTTCCCTTCTTTCCAGCAAAAGTTGCTCTGGGACAGCCAGACAAGCTGGAAGGAAAAGGTCACACATCAGGATAGGTCTGAGATCACAGGTCAGGACAGGTCTGAGGTCACAGGTCAGCACAGGTCTCAGGTCAGGACAGGTGTGAAGTCACATGTCAGGACAGATCTGAAGTCAAAGGTCAAGACAGTTGTGAGGTCGCATGTCAGGACAGATCTGAGGTCACAGGTCAGGTCAGGTGTGAGGTCACACATCAGGACAGGTGTGAGGTCACAGGTCAGGACAGGTGTGAGATCATACGTCAAGACAGGTGCGAGGTCATAGGTCAAGACAGGTCTGAGGCCACAGGTCAGGACAGGTGTGAGGTCTCAGGTCATAACAGATCTCAGGTCACAGGTCGGGACAGGTGTAAGGTCATGACTGGTGTGAGGTCACAGGTCTGAAGTCATGAGTCAGGACAGGTGTGAAGTCACAGGTCATAACATGTCTGAGGTCACAGGTCGGGGCAGGTGTGAGGTCATAGGTCATAACAGGTCTGGACCCGGCTGAGGTCACACATCAGGATAGGTCTGAGGTCACAGGTCAGGACAGGTGTAAGGTCACAGCCCAGGACAGGTCTGAGGCAACCAGGTGGCTGGATAAATGCTCACGACTATATTTGTTTCTTGCCTGCCTCCATCCCCCTGCTGAAGTACTCGCCCATGGGGGTGGTGCAGCTTGCTCTCAGCTCTGTCCTGAGAGCCCAGGGCAGGGGACTCTACTGAGTGCTAGCTGAAGGAATAAGCTAGGCAATCCTGTGGGTGGAGAGGCAAAGGCATAAAAGAGCGTGACCTGGACCAGACGCAGGGTTTCTGATGGGACCAGGTGCTGACCTGCACAGAGAGGGAGCACGGTGGGTAAGGGGGTAACTCAGGAGGGCTCACCCCTGAACATGTCCCAGAGCACCTGGCTAGGTGGGCACACGTCAGGTGTGCAGAAGGGAGGCTTGTACCACAGATACAAATGGTGAAATGTAACACACCCTGCAGTCTGACACCACAGTTTCCTGGGGCTTCCTCCAATTTGGGGTTGGCGCCCCCTTAGAAACTTCCAGCAGCACCTGAGCCCTTCTCTGCTCCCTTCTGGGGTCTCACCCCACAGTCCCAGGCCAGGTGTAGCCATCCTGCAGAATATTACCTCCGGTGGGTGAGGAAGCTTCCATTGGCATGGCCAGAGCCATCACAACCAGGTGTGGGGCAGGTAGGCCCCTCATTCTTCAGTGATTTCCAGGAAAACGATGAGCCGTTGAGGGACCCTTCTTTCTGCCTGCGGGCGGCCAGCGGGCAGCCTGATGCACTCCTGTGCGAGGCATACTTGCCACTGATGTGGCCAAGCCCCACGCAGCCAGGAACCGGGCACCTGGGCACAAAAGGTCAGAGGTGAACCCAGGGTACAAGGCTGCAACCTAAATATCCCAACCCTCCCAGGCAAGCATCAATTCTGAAAACTGCTGGGGGCTCCTGGATCAACTCTCAGCGCAACTGGAGCTGATGACCAACAGGGCTGGGTCCCGCCTAACCTCAGCCTCACCACCTCACATCCCTGCATGGCAGAGGGGGTGGTGTCTGGTCAGCACCTGCATTCTCACCTGACCCCAGTGGCCACAACACCTGGGCAGGTCTAGGGCCAGCTCTTGGGGCCTCTGGGCCAGGCCAAGTTCTTGCTGTGACAAGCCTGCTGCCACCACCAGTGGGATTACAGTGCCAGCTGAGACCACAGAGCTGCTCACCGCCCCAGGTGTGACACGTGCACCCCACCCAGGGACTGCAGTAGTCACCTGTCATCAGTGCTGAAGGGAAGAGTACATGGTCACAGTGCATCTGGGACTCAGTGCAGACACCCACTCCCCTGCTTCTCAGGATAACTTGGCATGTTAGGGTAGAATCCCTTATGAAAACTGCATAAACGCAGCGGATAACTTCAGAAGGGCTCAGAGGAACAGGGAGAGGCAGGATTCAGGGTCTGACCCAGGAGGAGACCCTCTGTGTTCTCATGACCACAGACGAAGGCCGTCTAAGTTACTATCTGCCTGCAGGAGTCAAGTACAGCGCCCCTGCATTTGCATTTCTAATTACAGCACCACCACGTGTTCCAAGGTCCTGGGGCGCCCAGGGCTGACAGCCTCCAGCAGGCCACAAAGTGAGGTCATAAGTCACCACACACGCGGTCGGCCTGGGGTGGGGAGCAGAGGTGGGGTCAGGTGTCCAGGGCTAGGAGAGCTCCAGGGAGGGCCCAAGGGCGACAGGGGGTGAGTCAGGGTCTACCCCACACACGCACCGCCCACTGTAGCCCCGCCACTGGGGGCCTCTTCTCAAAAGGGGCCTCCCTTCCCAGTTCCCTTTGCCCGGCTCTGCGCCCCGCCCCTGGGCCTCGCAAGTCCCGCCCAGCCGCTCCCCTTTCCCCCAGGGCCCCACCCTCTCCATAGTACCGCCTCTCGCTTGACCTGCCCCCTCCTCTGCGCCGTCTCTCCCTTGGGGTGCCCCCCTTCCTTGCCTCTCCCGGCCCCCTCAGTGACTCCGCCCCACCCCACCTCTAGCCCCATCCCTCCCCTCCTCCCAATCCTCTGCGGCCCCACCACCCCGCCTACCCCACCGCTGCCTCTCCTCTTCCCATTGCCCGCTCCGCCCTCCGTGGCCCCACCCCACCCTTTCTGCTCTTTCTCCCACTGTCCCACGGAGCTAAGGCCTCAGACGCTCTGGAATTCTCCCGGTATTCCTACAAAGCGGAGGCAAGGGCTAGGCCAGGGGCCCTGAGGGGTCTTTGAGGGTCCACGTTATTCCCCAGGCAGGTCTGTCTCGTAGAGAACCGGCGCCGGAGCCGACACGCCACGAGAGAGGGGCTAGTCATGGCCACACCAGCACCTGAGCTGCTCTGTCACAGGCGTCTGCGGCGCTGACTGCGTGTTTCCCTTGTATCCTTAGAAACCCGGCCTTTTCACCCTCCACAGCTCAAATCGGGAGGAGGGGCGCTGTGGTCCAAGCTCCTCAGTGAGCTTAGTGGGAGCCGGTCTCCCCAGGCATCGCCCCAAGATGGGTCCGGTTTTTATGGAGTTATAAAGCTGTGGCAAAAGGGCTTTACCACAAAGTGCTGACGTGACTTAATCTCAAATTGGTGCAGCCACGAGATGCCATAAAAAGGGGGCCCTCCTCCGCCAGCTGGAGAAAGACGTGGGAGTCTGCTCCCTTAAAGATGACAGCCTTGGAAACCCTTTGGGGCAGTTCGACTCTGTCCTATACGGTTGCTATGAGTCGGAATTGACTCTATGGCAATGGGTTTGGTTTGGATTCTCCTCCACCAGCCCCACCAAAATCACTGCATAAGGAAACGCCTTCCTGTGCACACCGGAGCACCTATTAAGGTTTCTCCATGTCAGCACCTATTTAAAGGTATTGGTCAATTCTAAACACAGTAAAAGTTTATGGCTGGGGGCCTACAGGATCGGAGGCACTGAAGGGGCCAAGCGGCCTTTCAGCCTCCTCGTGTGAGGCCAGGGTCTCATCCATCCCAATACAGCTGAGCTCTCCAAATCCACACTCTCCACTTGGCTGCAGAGTTCCTGCCTTTTTTTTTTTTTTTCTTTTTAAAGCAATGGCAGCACACTAGAAAGAGAAAAACCATTTTTCCAAGTTAATTTGAAAAATGCTGATCCTGACGATAGTCATTTGCAAATGCAGCACAATTCGTCTGTGATATGCCTGCCAGCAGGATCCTTGCTAAATCCATAACAGCACTGCATTTATATGATCACAAACAAATTCCTGCATTTTCCAGAGGAAAAATACTTTTACCCACCCCACACTGAGTGTGCAATGTTCATGATGCCAACAACCACACGATTTATGTTGTAATTTAACACTCATTACAGCTTTGCTGTAAAAAATAACTGCATAAGCAAACAAGCCCTGGCCTTCTGACACTGACAGCTGTTGGGGATGCTCCCCGAGGGTTCACGCTGCTCAAGCCCTGGCACAGCTAAGTTGCTTGCCCCTGGCAGGGGTAAGCAAGGCCCCTGGCTGTTCCTGGCCCACAGGGAAGTGGCCATCCTGCCTCCCCTGAGCCTGGGCCTGCCACAAGGAGAGAAACACTGGCCCCAAGCCCTGGGAGGAGAAACCATCCTTCCACTTTCTTGGCTGAGTGCTCCCCTTTCCTACCCTGTGGCTGTGCCGGCTCCCGAAATCTCACCACTGCAAGCCCCGGGTTCCAGGAAACCCCCAGTCCTGTGCAGCCCCACTGGTACCCTGCCAGTGGTGCCTCCTCTCCCTCCCACACTCCCTGGGGATGGGGAAGTGAGGTTCCTAACCAGAAAATGAGCTTGCAATTGTTCAAGCCCCAATCTGAGAGGTCATACACAAGGTCCAGGCAGTACAAGTCAGTCTTTTTGCCTCAGGAACTGGCACCAAAGTCCCATGCAGGTGCATGAGTGTGACCTTCCCTCATGCAGACTGGGGTGCCCATGAGTGCCTGGAGGGCCACCTCTCAGTCTCATCCTCACATCCCCAGGTGTGAGAGGCTTGTGTGCCTGGGGTGTCAGTGTGTCAAGTGCAGAATTAATGTAGCTGTCGATCACCTTGACAATCAGTGGTATGAATGAAAAGAAAACCTCAACCGAGCTTGTATAATGACCAAGCTCAGGGAAGCCCTTGTATCTGAGCGGCACTCACTTCATCAGCTCAGGGTCCTCCTTGTCGTCCTTGGTGGGCGTGATCTTGATGCCACTCTTCTTCGCTCGAGGGCAGCCCGACAGGCTGTATAGAAAAAGGGGCCACTTCAGCCCCAGTAGCCCCCACCCTCTGCCCCCCACTGTGTCTACTGAGTTTTATCCCTCTAGAGGGGCTCCCTGACTCTGACCTTCCTCTCTGTCTTACTGCAGAGAAACCTAACCAGGTTCTGGAAACATCCAAGGCTCAGGGTGATGACAGGAAACAGGCCTTAGCCATCAATGTTGTGTTCACACTTCATACTCTGAGGAAAGACCCCTCACCCCCACTGACTGAGGGGTTCACTGAGGAAAGGACCCCATCCCCACCTGACCGAAGGGCTCACCTCCGGTGTGAGGCGTAGTTTCCCGTGATGTGGCCAGAGCCGTCGCAGCCGGGCGTGGGGCACCTGCGGAGGGAAGCAAGGTTGGGGCCAGCCTGTGAACAGGCCCACTCACTCCAGGAGGGAGCCTCTGCCCTCCTCCCCAGCACCAGTGTCCCACAAATGGCCCACCCTCTGTCAGCACTCTCCACAAATGAGAGTCACCAATGGCACCCAGCTGCATGCCAACGCCACGCCAATAACCTGCCAACAACAAGGTGTCTGAATACAGTGACCTCAGCATTTTGCCATCCAGGGACAACCCGGTGCGGAAAGCACGTCTCCACTGCAGAGAAGCTGGGCCGGCTCGGCCGTCTGTCAAATTCCAGAATGGACTAGAACCATCTGCTGTGCATGAACACACGGACTATGAACTCCAAACGCGGGAGCCCAGGAGAGCGGGCTCAGACCTGAGGACCAGGCCGTCTTTCTCACAGGAAGGATGTCACCCGTGGTTACAAGTGAACGAATGTCCATATTGAGCACCAACAGTGTGCCAAAATAGCGCTGCCTGCCACAGTTCCTTTAGTGGGTGGGGAGTGCCAGCAGAGGGGCGACACAAACGCAAACCCGATGCAGCATCCGTCATGGTGAGTGACTGTCACAGGCAGTGGTAACAACTCCATTCTGATCGCATGAGCATGGGGTTCTGTCCCTCCAAGTATCCACTGAGGAAAACCTGCTCACTCCAGAGTGGCGGCGCCAAGCCAACTTTGCAGTGGCTCCATCTCCTGCTGGCACCTAGGTGGGCCTCACATGTGGAGCCTGTCACTCCTGCAGAGGGAGGATCAGGGTATGCTGATGCTTTTCCTCACACAGAAGTGACTAGAGAGGTGGAGGGCCTGGCCAAAGTCACCAGCTGACACCCACTGTTCAGAGTTGCCCAGCACAGGGCTCCGTGGTGCTCAGTACCCATTCGAGGCTGTGACCATGTCTGCTGGAGCCTTTTGCGTGGAGCCCACCTGTAGTGGGCAGCTCCCGCCAGTACAAAGAGACTGGGCAGCCCCTGGTGCCTGAAGGCCTCCTGGGCACCAGCTCCATCTGCACCCCTCTGCGGCCTACCTCTGGAGCCTCAGTCCCTGCAGGAACCAGGACCAGGGTCTGGACAGGGCCTGAGAGGTCCCTGGTCCTTGCCTCCAGGACACTGTGTCAGCCTGTCAGCCAGCCAACCAGTCACACCGTTCTCCCTCAGCATGTGGGTCCCTCGAACCTGACTGTACTTCTGTCACGCTGGCTCCCATCATGCTGGCTCCCGCCATCACACATGGTCACATTTGCACCACAGGTTTGGGATGTGGCATCATCTCCGTTTCACTTCCTTGAAGTGGGGTTGCACCTTCTCCACACATCCCAGCTCCTCTAACACCCTCCTGCTGGGCAGATAGGGCCTCCTGATTGTCCCAGGTCCTGGTGGTTCCAGGCCGGCATGAGCTTCAGTGGCCTCCCCAGTCTCTGTGGTGCCATGCTGTAGGCTCTGGGCTTAGGCAACTCAGGCCTTGCCCCTTGGCTGCATTGAAAAGTTAGATGCAGACTCAGCAGCTGGCTACCCCTGGGATGCCCCAGGACTCAATGGTCTGGGCCCTGAACGGAGGCCAGTCCTGTGGGTAAGCCTGGGGGCACCAGTGAGCCTGGCCCTTGGCACAGTGGGCCCTACTGCACGCCCTCCCTGAGATGACTCCACTGCTCTTCCAGGAGCCCTGTCCAAGAGAGGGAGCTATGTCTGCGATGAAGGAGTGATATCCCGTCAGGTGGCCACAGCCCTGTGGGCCACCTGTTCCCACACTGTCTTGGCTGAAGGACATGCCCGGGCTGGCAGCACACAGGCCTCACCCTAGCCCTGTCCTGCCTGGCTCATGGGCCACCCCCACCCCCACATGAGACAAGCAGCACCCAAGGAGTTGTGGGAGGTGGCACAGGACCCCAGGAGGAGGAGCCTCAGGAGGGAGTCAGGGGCCGCCAAGGACACTGCTGAAGCTGAGAGTGACTCATTTCCATAAAAGGAGGGCTCCTTGTGGCCATTTCGTAGGAGGTGCTTGGTTAACCACTCCCAGATCACAGTTGGGAGGTGCCAGCCCTTCCACGGGCTAGGCTACATCCAGGCTCAGAGCCCAGGGCTTTCCACCCACCCTGTCTGGCTACCACACTCACGCTCTTAGTGAGTCAGCCCCTTAGATCAGAAAATCACAAACATGCTTTTTTCTAGTTAGAAGAGAAAGGAAAAGCGAGACCAAGAACACCGGCAGGAAAGGAGGAGAAGGAAGTGGGGTCAGGGCAGGGCAACAGGGCAAGAAATGCAAGACGGCTGAGTCTGGGCCTCAGAATAGGCTCATGCTAAAGCTGCTCACTCCTGAGAAGAGTGCCCTACCGAAAACCAACCACAGGTTCCACTGGCCATGGAACACCAACATGCCCCGGGCTCTCTGACCAAAGGTGGTAGGCGATAGGCCCAGGGACACTCAGCCCCCAGGGCATCTAAAGCTTTCTGTTCTGTTTCCAAACCAGCTCAGGTCCTGAAAGCCCTCAGCAGCCCCAGTGCCTCATCTTGGAGGCAGTGTCCCGTTCCTGTACACCCCAGTGTGGGAGAGCCAGGACACAGGGGCCTGGACCCACAGCCTCCATATGGAGACGTGGGGTGGCACGCAGGGACAACTGGGAGAGGGAGTGACTGAGGGGACAAGTGGGCCCTCTGGTGGCCAGGATGAGACTCTGGCTCAAGATCACATGACTGTAGTGCCACAGGCAAGGACAGCCCCCAATTCCAGCCCCAAAGGGTACCAACACCTGGGAAACCTCTGGTCAAAGCAGGCCAGCTAGAGCCCACAGCAAAAGCAGAAGGAGGCAGCTCAGCAAGACAGAGGTGAGCAGGGAGGCCCGCCTGGGCGCCAGGAGCAGAGACAGCAGCTGGGGGCAGTGGGGACCAACAAGGTCAACGAGGACAGGACAGAGGGCAGTGGGGACAGATAGGGGACAGCAGGTATGAACAGGGAGACGGCGGCCTCCTCTTTTGTCTCTGCACCTGGTTCACTCAGCAGGAGCCACAGGCTGTGGCCACTGGGCCTCGCAGGATTGACAAGCCCAGACACTTGAGGCTGTCCCTAAATCTCTGGAGTGGCAAGAAAAGTAGCGCCCAGGCAACCCCAGTGGGCTTCGCACGAAAGGCTGATGTTGGAGGCACCAGGGCAGATCCTGTGCCCCTTAGGAGGCTAGCAGATTTGAGAGCCACATGGCAGCAAAAGAGCCCCTGGCGGCCTCTGAGGCTAGTCAGTGGCACTGGTACAGTGCAGGGGCACACCAAGGTGCCCAGAGCAGGGGCGCAGAGCAGGGGTGACGAGTAGGGGCGCAAAGCAGGGGTACCGAGCAGGGGTGCAGAGCAGGGGTGAGGAGTAGGGGTGCAGAGCAGGGGCGCAGAGCAGGGGTGAGGGGTAGGGCCGCAGAGCAGGGGTACAGAGCAGGGGCACAGAGCAGGGGTGCAGAGCAGGGGTACAGAGCAGGGGCACAGAGCAGGGGTGCAGAGCAGGGGTACAGAGCAGGGGCACAGAGCAGGGGTGCAGAGCAGAGGTACAGAGCAGGGGCGCAGAGCAGGGGTGAGGAGTAGGGGCACAGAGCAAGGGTGCAGGGCAGGGGCGCAGAGGAGGGGTGCAGAGCGGGGGTGCAGAGCAGGGACATAGAGCAGGGGTGCAGAGCCGGAATGGAAGGCAGGGGTGTAGAGCAGGGGTGCAGAGCAGGGGCACAGAGCAGGGTCACAGGGCAGGGGCACAGAGCAGGGTCACAGGGCAGGGGCACAGAGCAGGGGTGCAGAGCAGGGGTGCTGAGCAGGGGTGCCGAGTGGGGGCACAGAGCAGGGGTGCAGAGCAGGGGTGCAGGGCAAGGGTGCAGAGCAGGGATGCAGAGCAGGGGTACACAGCAGGGATGCAGAGTGGGGGCACAGAGCAGGGGTACAGAGCACGGGTGAAGAGCAGGGGCTGGAGTAGGGGCTGGAGCAGGGACACAGAATAGGGGCCAGACTGGGGTGCAGAGCAGGGGTATAGAGCAGGGGTGCAAAGCAGGGGTGAAGAGCAGGGGCGTGGAGCAGGGACATAGAGCGGGGTGCAGAGCAGGGGTACAGAGCAGGGTCACAGGGCAGGGGCACAGAGCAGGGGCGCAGAGCAGGGTCGCTGAGCAGGGGTGCCGAGCAGGGGCGCAGAGCAGGGGTACAGAGCAAGGGTGCAGAGTGGGGCACAGAGCAGGGGTACAGAGCAGGGGTGAAGAGCAGGGGCTGGAGTAGGGGCCAGAACAGGGGCTGGAGCAGGGGCTGGAGCAGGGACACAGAATAGGGGCCAGACTGGGGTGCAGAGCAGGGGTATAGAGCAGGGGTGCAAAGCAGGGGTGAAGAGCAGGGGTGCAGAGCAGGGATGTGGAATGGGTGAAGAGCAGGGTTACAGAGCAGGGGTGAAGAGCAGGGGTGCAGAGCAGGGGCCCCAGCCAAGCAGATTCGGCCCCTCCGTGACCCTGCCTCCTCCACCCTGATCAGGAGGGCAGAGGCCCTGGAGAGGCTGATTTTGGCTGGAGCCTCACGGAGTGAGGGCAGCTAGGGTGCCGCCCAGGAGACAGGAGGCCAGGGAGCGCAGACGTACTTGAGGTCAGCAGAGTGGGCAGCCATGAGGTTTCTGAGGCTCTTGTCAGCAAGAGGGCAACCAGAAAGGCTGAAAGAGAAGAGATGGGAGACAGGGGTAAGCACGGGGGGGGGGGGGGCGGGGGCGCAGAGGAAAGAGAGGGAGCAGACCCACCACACAGCGCCCAGACTCGGCTGGACCCGGGCAGACGAACCTGCGGTGGGAGGCATAGTTTCCGGTGATGTGGCCGCTGCCATCACAGCCAGGGGTGGGACAGCTGGACAAAGAGAGAGAAGGTCAGAACCAATAGCAGCACACCACACCAGGCCGCCCAGGCCAGTGCCCACCTGGCTTAGCCACCCACCCTCCTCCTTGGGCTGAGCCCACACCTCTTTGATCAGTTTTCCCCCAAACAACTTAACTGGAGGAGGAAAAGGGACCTAAAAAACTTTCATGTGAGGTGGGGATACCTCTGAGGCATGGTGGGGTGTGTGCATGCATGTGTACATGTGTAGGGCATGTGTTTGTACACATGTGTGGGTGTGTGCATGTGCGTGCACATGAGTGGGGGTGTGTCCACATGTGAGTGTGCACACATGTGTGGGGCATGTGCATGCATATGCATATATGTGGAGCGTGTGCTTGTGTGTGTGTGCACACGGGGCATGTGCTGACATGTGGGACATGTTGGGTATATACACATGTGTGTCTATGTGTGCACGTGTATATGTGCTGATGAACAAGGAGACCAGGAATCCCTTCTCCAAGCCCTGAAGCAGGATGGCTGTCCCTAGGGCTGTGGCTGCCTAGAAGGGGCACCTACAGTGTCAGACCAAACTATGGAATCCTGGGCAGGGTAGGAGGAACCCCAGAAGTGAGCCCTGAGCGTGCAGAAGGGGCTGGTACCTAGGGTCAATGGGAAGAAAGGTACCACATCTGGGTGTGAGGAGTCCTCCAAGGAGGTGGCCCAGAGTGCCCCAGCTCAGAGCCCATGTGAACCTGACTGACCCAGGGCTAGTGAGAGAAGTGAAATTGCTCGTAGTATAGAAAGGCAGCACCAGGGCCAGCTGAGCAGTGGGGCAAGGGTCACCTTCGCATTCCCTTGTACACACCCAACATGCCTTCACACACCCTCACACACACAATGCACCCTTGTAGCCCTTGCACGCCCTCGTGTACACATAACACACCCTCCCAGTCCTCATACATCCTCACATACCCTCATAAATCTTCACATGACTTCACACGCCCTCCTAGTCCTCACACACTCTTGCACACCACTGCAGTTCTCATACACACTTGCATGCCCTTGCACACACACACAATACACCCTCATGGTCCTCACAGTTCCTTACAAACTCCCCACAGACACACATGACACATCTTTGCACACCCTTGCACACATGTCCTAGCATGCCATTATATGCCCTTGCATACCCTCACATGTCCACACACGACACACCCTCACACATAGCACACACTCATATGCTTGCACAACCTTGAAATTCTTGCATTCCCTTGCATACGACATGCCCTCACAACTATTGCACACCCTTGCAACACTCTCACACACACACAACATGCCTTAACACGCCCTCACATACGACACATGCTCACATGCCTGCATAGCCCTCTCACACTCTTGCACACCTTTACACACAACATGCCTTTGCATGCCCTCACACACATGACACACCCTCACATGCTCTCACTCACTCTTACACATCCTTGCACACCCTCTCTCACACATACATAACATGCCCTTACACAGAACACACACTCATATGCCTGCACATATCCTCACATGCTCTTGCACACCCTCACCTACCCTCACACATGACAAGCCCTCGCATGCCTTCATGCACACACACAACATGCCCTTGCACATGGGCAAGTGCATGCGTACACACACACGCACACACAACACGATCTTTGTCCCTCAAGGTGAATCAGCTAGATGGTGGCCTGTCATTGGGCCCTGGGAAAGGAAACTGTCTGGATGAGCAGACCCAGCTGACCCAGGCTGGATAAAGGTGCATTCCCCTCCAGACATAGAAGGTTCTCAGAGGAGCCCTGCCAGCCAAGGAGGGAGACTTACGTGAGCAGCTCCTTCTTTATGTCCTTGGAGAGAAACTTCAGCTTAAAGTTGGTTAGGGTGACTTCCCCCGGATATTTCCGCTCCTCAAAACTCTCTTCCGGCACTTCTTGCTCATCTGCTTCAGAAGAAGCAAAAGAATGGGCTGCTGGCTCTGACTGCAAAAAACCAGCAGGGAGACATTTTAACCACGGGGGAGCCAGGTGGGTGGTTGGGCTAGGGGTGCCCTCAGACAGTGTCCAGAGAGGCATCTCCTAGCCTCCTGTCTTCTTGAAGAGGTAGACCTCTCCATGCTTAGGAGCATGCCCTGAGGTGTGGGTCCCCGCTAAGCCAGAGGCCACATTTCTGGGGCCAGCATGTGGCTGCTCCTTAACACTGCTGCTGGCGTCTTCCTCCCTGAACAGGAACTGAGCCAGAGGCACTGCACAGATGTCTGCAGAAGGCCAAGAAGATGAGACGCAATGTCTTGTCAACCTCATGGTAAAAGTCTTCTCAGAGCCTGTGACACCGGCCTAGCCCTTGGCACCTGGTGATGCCTGACTTAAGTGTGGAGTGAGGTCATGGTCATTCAACACAGGCTGACCTGGGGCTCGGCGGCAGACCAGCCAGCCAGCCATTGGGGGCCCCAGGCCAGCTTCTTGACCGGGCAGCCTCAGGGGTCATCTGTGGTCCAGGTCCTTCTCATCAATGTACAATAACAGCACCGCTAAGACTGTGTGAAGGTGGACAGGGCGTGCCTCTGAAGCGTGTGCCGGAGGAGTCACTGAGAACTTGTTAAGCCCCGTGGCCTGGCTGCTGTCACTGTTGCTGCTACTGCACGTGCAGGAAGAAAAGTGTCCAGAGCAGCCTGAGTGTGCTGGACAAGCTCCCCTGGGACCAGAGGCACAGTGGTGGGGAAGGAGGGCAGAGGGGGGCACTTGTCCCAGGGCACAAGCCCAATGGGGTGCCGGGTGAGGCGGGGAATGATGTTCAGAGGCGGCACAAATATGAAGGGCACCTAAATGAGGCAGCTGGACAAGAAGGGGGAAGGCATTTCTGCTGACCCGTAGCTGCTATCAATGTCTATTCGTGTTGAAATTGCAGAGGGTGGGGGGTCACAGCTTAGAGATGGCCCCTGGGCACTTGTTACCCTCCAGGTGCCCCTGCTGGGGACACATGGAGGCCGAACCCTCAGGACGAGGGGGGTCTCGCAGAAGAAATGAAGCAGGAGCTGCGGGTCATGTACCCTCTTAGAGCACCACAAGGACAGGGCAGCACCCGGGGTGAGCCAAGCTGTGTGAGCACAGAGGGAGGCTGTGGAAGAGAGGAGGAGGAGGGGAGGGTGGCAGCCAGCACAGCCCCAGTGAGGGTGCAGGAAGAAGTGGACGTTCAGCCCTGGGGTCGGACCCTAAGGTCAGCAAGTTCTAGGCCTAAGGCTGAAAGCAGACAGTGGAGACACCACATTCCGTGCTGAGGGGTCCCCAAAGCCTTGTGTAGATGCAGTCATGGGTGAAGCTTTATGCAGTGGTGGCTCTGAGGCTGCCCTGCCCCTTGTGGGACCTGATACAGGTGGCCTGTCCCCTCCAAATAGAGGACGGTGAGGCTAGCTATGGCCAGCCTGGGGATCAGAGGTCACGCCGGAGACGCTGAGGGGCCAGCTCAAGGTGCGGCGAGAACCTTGGGTCCATTGCTCTGGCTCCAGGGCCTGTGCTCCACCCAACAGGCAAGACACTACTGCCACAGCACCCGGGCCCCCCCTCCCCCCACCCAGCTAACTGTCCACAAGACACACACCTCTGTGGAGAGGCGCCCTGTCGGCCCAGGCCTCGGGTTCTGGTTTTCCAAATCAGGCAGTTGGACGAGCAGATGGAAGAACAAACCATAGTCCCCCAGCACAGCCTCAGTTCACATCCTCCAGCTGCTCCTCTGAGACTCAGGCCAGCCTCAGGGTCCAGCCCCTCAGCATCGCAAGCAGCTTTTCCAAATGATCACATAGGATCCGAAGTAGGTTTTTCTCCTCCCTCTTCCCTCAGACCCCTACACTAGTGCACACGTGTGGGGCAAGAGATTAGCATGGTCTTTGCTGAGCGCCAGGGGGCCAAAAGGTCCCCAGCAGGTGGCCCCAGATTCCACCTGTACCAAGGGATAAGAACTCCCCCAGAGGCTCTGCTGGGGACATAGGGGTGACCTGGAAAAGCAGCACTTTATAACGACCTCCTGCGCCCACCTATTCTGAGCAACTATGAGACCATGGGGCTCAGTGGCACCCACCTCCTCGGGCTCCTCTTCGCGCTGGCGGCTGGGCTTAGTGTAGTCCAGGGGCCCATCCCACTCATCCTGGCGGGAGGCCTGGCTGGACTGGGGCGAGGTCATGGAGCTGCTGGTCGTGCTGACGCTGCCCTGGCGTGGGGCCACATCAGGAGACTTCACACCAGGGCTGCTGCTGCAGCTGCTGCTAGCGGGGAGAGCACCGTCTCGCCGGCGGTGCTTATGCGTGCTCAGGTCCAGGGTCCCATTCTCATCCACCTCGATGTCTACAGGCTGTGGCGCCAGAGAGGAGGCTGTGTTAGTGCCCCTTCGTGCATGTGCCTTCCAGCTGCACCCTGAGTCATACCACAGAGGCCCAAAGCACACTTCCCTGAGCACACCAGCAAGAGCTAGCCAAGAACAGGACACCCTGAGGACCAATTCCCAGAAAGTCACATGGAGGAGACACCTCCAGCTCCCTCTTGCCTCCCAACAGTGTTAGCCTGAGACCTGGACATGGTCAGACTGGGCACCTGAGCCAAGAACACATGTGCACACCTCCCAGACTCAGTCCGGGATCCATGGGGTCACAGCAGGTACAGAGCCCCCAGACTCAGAAGGGAACACAGCGTGTGCACAGGCCTCAGTCTCACTACAGGACACAGTGTGTGCACAGCCATCTGATCACACTTAGGAACAGCACACAGAGCACTCTCAGAGAGGATCCATCCACGCTGTAGATTGTAGGGGACGCCAGGCAGGAGGGAGGAAGGGAGGAAGAGATAATCACCAGCCAGACACTGGCCATGCCCAAGGATGTTTGTGCAGGCAGTGAGTGAGTCTCTGCAAATCTCCCACCTCCCACTCAGCAGGGCCCTGCAGACAGACCCACCTTGCCCGGGAGGTCCTGTGGCTTTGTGCTGAGGTTCTCCGGCATTTCCCAGCAGCGGGTGGAGAGGTTCAGGATGGCTGTGGCGGCCATGTGGGCAGCCTCGGCATCATGTGAGTAGTCGAAGCCTGTGGAAGAGGATGGAGTGCTCTTCACATAACTGCTGGAGGGGCTGTGCCTGGGGGAGGAGGCCTTTAGGAAAGGTCTGGCTGCAAAAGGGAACAACACCAGGTGGTAGGCAACGAGAACGGGGCAGCAAGTGCAGACATATCAGGGCTGCAGGGCACGAGGGCGCTGGGCACGGTGATGTGAAGCAGGCTGGGGCTCAGGAGGAAGCCCACTAGCACAGACCACCCTCCCAGCCATGGTTCTGGCCAAATCACACTCTGGGGAGAAAATAAAACCCTCCAAAGGCATTTCAGCAGCCCTGATATTTCAAACAAAACAACCTGTCAGCAAACGAATGCTAACTGAGAGACCGAAGAATTCTATATGCAGGGTGTAGTGCTGAGAATATCACTCAAGGAAGAAAATTTTATAGCAACGTCTCGAAAGCGTGTTACCACATTTAGGCTGACTTTGATGTCCCCAGTAATTCCGTGGAGTTGATTTTGACTCATAGTGATCCCGTGTGTTACAGGGTAGACCTGCCCCACAGGGTTTTCTGGGAGCAGGTTGCCAGGTCTTTTCTCCAGCAGAGCTGCTGATGGGTTTAAACCGTCTACCATTGGGTTAGCAGCGAAGTGCTTGGCCGTTGCACCACCGGGGCTCTTTGTGCCCGGTGATAGTCACTGTTTTAATAAGGTAATATTATTATTTATTTCATGTTCGCATACTGTCTCCTAATACCTGTCCTGCACCATAAATGGTATTTCTGAGCAGTCCCAATACCACTGGTATGTCCTGGAAGGACTAAGTGTATGCAAAGCAAACTGTGCGTTCACTCTCATGTGCACCACTGCAGTAGACCCTCAGGAAGGAGGGACACGTGTGCTGGAGGCCCGAGGCCTGAATTTAGTAAGTTCTGCCAAAGGAAGGAAAGACTGGTCACACTGCAGCTGGCAATTGCATCAGCTGGGTATTTTTCATTATTAGCATGTAGGAACTCATCGGTGCTCAGCAATAAGTAGGGGCTGGCAGCCGCCTCGAAGAGATGCCTGTCTCCACCCCACTCCATCCAAACTCCAGGCCAACGGGCTTGCAGTCCACAAATTAGTGACATAACCGACAAGAAAAGACAGAGAGGATTGTTCTTGAAGGTTTGCAGGGTTCGTTCTTGTCAGTACAATTACACAGATTTGTTGCTAATATTGTAACTAACACGTTGTATCCAGCAAGATAGTGCCCATCCATGATGGCCTGTTGGAGCCTTCCCCAACTCAGGGCTGGCAGCAGACACCCCGTTTCAAGCACAAGCTCTCTTTAGAGAGAAGCCAGGTTGGAATCAAACAGGGGTTGACCAGGAGGTTCTCTCACAAGGTGGACCCATCAGGCAAGTCAGTGTTAAGCTGTTGGACAGATACACCCACAAACACCCTGGTTTTGTTCCCCAGAATGACTGAGGAGACATGTAATGCTAATGGAGAAGATGGAGAGAGCAGCTCAGCGGGACTCAGGCTCCAGACAGGCCAGCAGGGATATGCAGCGGCATCTGGGCTGCTGAGACCCAAGTCAGCCCCCCTCCCCCAGGAGAGATCACCACTAGCTTTCTAGGGACAGACTCAGAAGGGGTGGCCTCCTCGACTGCCCCACGAGTCCTGCACCTCCAGAAGCAATGCATAAAGGGAAAAAGGATGATTCTCCCCAACTTACATTTAAAGGCTTTAGGTGAGGTTTCGCTGGTCTGAATCTTTGGGGCAAGCATGCGTTTGCCAAAAACCTGAGCATCGAAACTTGCGTAGTCGAAGGTGACCTTGGAGAACTTCTCCAGCTCCTTGGCCAGGTTGGCCCTGGGTGTGGCAGGAGCCACGCTGGGCCGGTAGCTCCCATATGGAGGGACCTCCAGCTGCTTCACGAAGCACATGGGCCTAGGGTGCAAGGACAGAGACAGAAGCCGTGAGGATGAGACCTGGGGGCCCGTGCTTGCCTCCCACCTCTGCACCTTACACTGTGGTCTAGGCAGGACCCCTCAGGGCCCGGGAGGTTGGAGAGGTAGGGAGCCCCTCACTCCATATCCCACCACTAAAGCCTGTCAGAATCCAGGCTCTTCAGGGGCCCAGGGAAAAGGATGGTGGGCCAGGCTCAGATATGTGTGAGAAAAGAGGAAGCTATAGGGGGCCGGAGGGAAAACTGGCCACATCCTCGTACTGGGGGCGTGGCCAGAAGGGGAGGCTGAGACAGAGAACTGGGGAGCCCCCTTCACCAAATTGTAACTGCTCATGTCAGCCCTTGAGAGGGCCCAGCAGGAGTTCAGCCCCCCAGGAAGTCACTCAGTGCAGAACTCTAGTGGTAGGTGAGGAAGCACCCCGTGTGATGGAAGAAAAATTGATGGTTTCTGAGGAGCTGCTGCTCTTACTGGGCCCTTCACCTGGCTGGCATAATTAACCCTCAGCTGGCCTGACCTCATAAGAGGTGGAGGGGCTCCTCCAGCTGTGGGAAGCCCTGGCCCAGGTCCCAGCATTGTTCAAGTGCATGTCCTTGTTCCTGAGCTCTGGGGGAGTTAGGTTTCGTCAGTGCACCAAGCGAGCGTGGCCGGAAGCATGCAGAACAGGAGAAGGTAGTACAGTGAGCCAAGCTGCAGAGCCTACGGCTACCTGTGTACAGGACACAGTCGACCCAAGCCTCAGGGGTGCCATCTGTGCTGTGGCCACAACCACTGAAGGTCAGCAGGTCCTTACCACAGGCTGCAGTGGGCAGTAGGTCGCTGCCCCATTTAAGCCTCGTGAGAAGCCTTTGCCAATCAGTAACAGTCTATCCACTTTACAGGCAAATAAACTGAAGTCAAAGTTGCAGGGAGTTGTTTTTGTGTTGTTGCTAGGTGCTGTCGAGTTGGTTCCAACTCATAGCGACCCTATGTACAACAGAACGAAACACCGCCCAGTCCTGCACCATCCTCACAATCATTGTTATGCTTGAGCCCATTGTTGCAACCCCTGTATCAACCCATCTCCTTGAGGGTCTTCCTCTTTTTCACTGACCCTCTATTTTTCCAAGCATTACATCCTTTTCCAGAAACTGATCCCTCCTGATAACACGTCCAAAGCATGTGAGATATAATCTCGCCAACCTTGCTTCTAAGGAGCATTCTGGCTGTACTTCTAAGACAGGTTTGTTCATTCTTTTGGCAGGCCATGGCATATTCAATATTTTTTGCCAACATCACAATTCAAAGGCGTCATTTCTTCTTCGGTCTTCCTTATTCATTGGCCAGCTTTTGCATGTATATGATACAATTGAAAATACCATGGCTTAGCTCAGGCACACTTAGTCTTCAAGGTGATATCTTTGCTCTTTAACACTTTAAAGAAGTCTTTTGCAGCAGATTTGCCCAATGCAACGTGTCCGTTGATTTCTTGACTGCTGCTTCCATGGGTCTTGATTGAGGATCCAAGTAAAACGAAATCCTTGACAACTGCAATCTTTTCTCTGTTTATCATGATGTTGCTCATTGGTCCAGTTGTGAGGATTTTTGTTTTCTTTATATGGAGGCGTAATCCATACTGAAGGCTGTGGTCTTTGGTCTTCATCAGTAAGTGCTTCAAGTCCTCTTCACTTTCAGCAAGCCAGGTTGTGTCATCTGCATAATGCAGGTTGTTAATGAATTTTCCTCCAATCCTGATGTCCAGTTCTTCTTTATATAGTCCAGTTTATCGGATTATTTGCTCAGCATACAGATCGAATAAGTATGGTGAAAGGATATAACCCTGACACATACCTTTCCTGACTTTAAACCAATCAATATCTCCTTGTTCTGTCCAAACAACAGCCTCTTGGTCCATGTAGAGGTTTCTCGGGAGCACAATTAAGTGTTCTGGAATTTCTATCCTTCACAATGGTATCCATAATTTGTTACAATCCACACAGTCGAATGCCTTTGCATAGTCAATAAAACACAGGTAAACATCCTTCTGTTATTCTCTGCTTTCAGCCAGGATCCATCTGACATCAGCAATGATATCCCTGGTTCCACATCCTCTTCTGAATCCAACCGAAAGTTCTGGCAGTTCCGTGTCGATGTACTGCTGCAGCTGTTTTTGAATGATATTCAGAAAAATTTTAGTTGCATGTGATATTAATGATATTGTTTGATAATTTCTACATTTGGCTAGACCACGTTTCTTTGGAATAGGCATAAATATGGATCTCTTTCAGTCACTTGGCCAGACAGCTGTCTTCCAAATTTCTTGGCATAGATGAGATTTCTTGGCACCGCATCCGTTTGTTGAAACATCTCAATTGTTATTCCATCCATTCCTGGAGCCTTGTCTTTTGCCAGTGCCCTAAGTGCAGCTTGGACCTCTTCCTTCAGTACCATCAGTGGCATCTTTGCTTTTTAACACTTTAAAGAGGTCTTTTGCAACAGATTTGCCCAATGCAATGTGTCATCTGATTTCTTGACTGCTGTTTCCATGGGCATTGATTGTCAATCCAAGTAAAATGAAATCCTCGACAACTTCAATCTTTTCTCCATTTATCATGATGCTGCTTGTTGGTTCAGTTGTGCAGGGAGTAGCTCTGAACTGAGAGCCCAGGTCCCACGACTCCCTGGGGACCTGTGACCCTAGGCTATGCCCTGTCCTTGGCCATGCCCCTCCCCCAGGTTGTCCTGCTCCCTTGCCTTGCCCCCAGGCATGCCCCATCCCAGATGCCCGCCTCCCAGTGACCCCACCCCCTCCATTTGGCCTCATCCCCCCCCACCTCATCCATTCTATTGGTACTTAGATCAAGGTAGGAAAGTATCAAACTCACAACTGACAGGAAGCCACAAGGAGCAGCAAATAAGGTGGAGGAAAACCCCCAAGGACATGAGAGGTGGACTGAAGCCAGCCAGAGAGCTAGGATATCAGGTGGCAAGGGGGACCAAGTTCATCTGGCTGAGATTTTGTCAGGCATGCACCAGGGGAGGGAGGCACAGAGAGGGGGGCATGGGGAAGGGGATACAGGAAAGGGGGCATGGGGGAGGGGACCAGGGATGGGTGCCCAGGGGTGGGTGGGGGGATTGGGGGAGGAGGATGGGGGACCATGGGGAGGGACCTTGAGGGAGGATGATGGGGAAGGGGTGGGGCCACAGTGGAGGGGGGCCATGGGAGAGGGTTCAGGAGTGGATGGTGCCCAGGGGAGGGGAAGGGGGTGGGGGACCACAGTAAGGGGCTATGGGGAAGGACCACAGAGAAGGGGGCATGGGAAGGGTCTCTGGCCTCTCACCCTTATTTGGGGAGACAGACATCAAACAGTTCTCCCACAGGACCCTCGATGGCCCTGGATGGAACATGGTGATTGAGAACAGGACTTGGGTCAGCCCAGCTCCTCCAATGACCCTATGGACTTGGGCGGGTCTTGTGCCTCTGGCCCTAGTTTCCTACTCTGTACACAGGGACTGCATGAGTTAGCCCACTCTCAGGCTCAGTCTGGCCATAGTGACTGCCACCTCCTACTTTATGGAGGAGGCCAGTAGAGCTGGGACATTGAAGGAGGGAATCCCTTCCATTTTGTGGCTTATTTCACTCACCTAAGGATGCGATCAGAATTGGAGCTAGTCTTGGAAGGGTCTCCCGTCTGTGGCTGTTGCTTCTCATGAGATTTGGCTAACTTCTCGGCAGCAGCAATGGGACACCCAGACAAACTAGAAAAAGGACAAGGAGGAGCATCTGAGCCTTCAGCATCATTCAGGCATCAGGGGGCTCACAGCAAAGTGGGGCACAGATGCCTGCAGGAGCCCGGGGGCGGCATGTGGAGTCCTGCCCATGTCACAGCACAATGCATGTTTTTAGAGGTAGCTTCCTTCTTGGAACACACAAGGTACCCAATGAAAGGGATTTTCTTCTCAGGTTTCTGAGCTCAGGCTTCAAAGCACCAGCTGCTTGCTCATTGTCTGTTTTGGGAAATTCTGAGCCAAGGACACACACAAAGAAGACATGGACAGGACGCCCCAAGTCTCTGAGGCAGGCACCCGTCTGGATGCCTGCGTGGACAGGTCCTGCCTCTCCTTGCCCTATCCCAGGAATGAGTCCTGCAGCCACCACTGGCTGCCTCCCCTTGGCTCTGGTCCTGTTAGCTGGCTCGGGCTAGCATAGGGCTCTCAGCCTGGCTGGAGACCTGGGCTCTGGCCCTGGAGGGCACAGGCTCTTGGGTGACCCCCAGCCCACTGCTTGGGGCAAACAGGACGGGACAGCGCCCTTCTCACGAAAGAGCCTGACCCAAGACCTCAAGGAGGGGCTGCTTCTGTTATGAGGGAGAGGACTGAGCTCAGGGCTAGTGCTTCACTTGGTTTACAGGTGATGAGGCCATTGCAGCCTCTCTCTTTCTCGGGTGTCCCTTCGGCGGAATGTATGCCTAATGGAAGCAAAGGCAGGAGCCTGGCCCAGACTGAACATCTCATCACAGCCACGGCCACCATGCTGCTGGGCACGGCTGAGATGAGGGCCTCTCTGGCCATGGAGACTGGCACACAGCACCAGACCAGCATCAGAGCGTGGCCAGAGGTGCAGCACTCCATTCCAGTAGCCGTAACTCAAACTGGCTCACTGTGGCTCCTGCCAGATCCCACCCTCCCCTTCCCCAAAGGGCAAGAGCTGGTCTGCAGATGTTTTCCAAGTATCGCGGTGCACTCATTCTCCACTGGTGGGCCACAAGGGCCTCAGACCCTTCCTCACTCCCTTCGAGCCCATCCTCTGGTCTCTCAGGACCCCTGGCTCCCAGGGGTGCACACAGCAGACCCTGGCCCACCCCCACCGCGCTCTGGCTCTGCCAAGTACCTTCTGTGGGTGTTGCGGTTGCTGTTCACGTGACCCTGCCCCGTGCAGCCGGGAGTGGGGCACTTCAGCACGTTCTCGTGCATGGCCAGGACTGTAAGAGGGGAGGGGGGCAGTGAACATTGCCACGCAAGGAGCCCGGCTAAAGGGAGAAACCACAGCTCGGCCAGGGTGGCCCCAGCCCACAGGCCCTAGCCTGGCTAAGAACCCCCCGCCCACATTGTGACCCCACCCCCTGCCTCCCTGAAGAAATCAGACAGCCCCAGAAGCTGGCTGTTCTATGTCCACACCCTCTACACCTAATGCTCACAACTGCTGCTTCTGGCCTAAAGGTAAGAGCAAGCCTCGTGAGCCTTCCGGAGCCCAGAGGTCACCGTGTTGCTGTATAGACTGTGTCCTTCTTCCTCCCCTAGCTCCGCTGACCTCAGCCTGTCCCCTCCATCATCCGTTCCTGCAAAATGCCAGCTATTCTGTTCTGTGGGGGTCACTGGGGGCTTTGGCTAAGCTGGCATCTCTAGGTCCCCAGGATTATAAGGCTCAAGTTAGGGCCGGGTGGTTTGGGGGAGTGGAAATTGAATGTCTGGATGGTGCTGAGCCAGTGGCAGGACACAGGGCTGGCCCCTTGCCACATGGGCACCACCTAAGCCCCCAGGAGACGGCCACGCCCTGTGGTTCAAGCAAATGCTGGCAGAGCCACTCACTCTCCGGGGGGATCCTGTCTTTGTGAGGGCAGCCAGACAGGCTGCGATGGTGTGGGTACAAGCCAGTGACGTGGCCCGTGCCATCACAGCCCGGAGTCGGACACTTGATCTCACGCTTTTCAGCTCTTGAAGGGTCTGAAATGCACGAGGAGCAGCAGTGAGTCTATATCTGTGACCCCCTGTCAGTGCCTCTCCCCGACTATGTCCCACTGATGTCTGCCCTGATCTGTTGGCTTCTCCATGCCCCAAATGACATCTCGGGCTGACACCCCACAAAGGGCCCCCCAAAACCTGTCCCTGAGTCTGCCTCACCCTGAACTGGCATCCCCTCAATATCTGTGCTTCCAGACCCATCTCACCTGGAATTCTGTCCCCATATGTGGCTTCTCAACATCCTTCCTCCAGGTTCATCTCATCCTGAAATCATGGCCCCAACTGTGTCCCCTCAATATCTGCCCCTGAAATGCTATCCTTTTGACAGCTGTCTTCTACGTCCATCTCATCCTGAATCCTGTTGCCTGTCTGTGTTTCCTCAATACCTATCCCCTGAGCCAGTCTTATCTGCATAGGTGTTCCCAGAAAATCTGTCCCCCGAGTCTCTCTCTACCCCCACCCATGGTGCCCCTGAGCTCTGTCTTGTACACATCTGTGTCTCTCCCAATAATCCAGGTCCGTGCTTCCAGGGTCTGCCTCCATGTCTCTCTCCCATTTCCTCGGTCCTGGCTCTGGTGTGAGTTGCCCCCACACTAGGCTCTTGGTTCTCCCTCTTTGTGTACTCTTCCCTGGCCTCAGCCCATGTGCCTTGGTGGGGTCAGTGGCAGAAGAGTGTGGGGACCCCACTGTCCACTTCCATCTGGAGGCCAAGCTGGTAAGGTTGGGGGGGGAGGCAGCTGAGGTAGGTGGCTCCTTGGACCGTGGAGAAGAGAGACCACCTCTGTGGAAGGGATGAGGGGTGAGTATGGACCTACCTTTGCTATAGTAGCTCTTTCGCACAGCGTCCAAGGGCTTCCCAGCCTGCCCCTCGCCTGGGCCCTGCTCGGCTGACCCCCGGGCCACGCGCACCTGCTCGGCCTTCAGGGCAATGGCCTGCTCCAGGAGGCCCAGGTTCCCTCGGGTCATCATGTCGTACATCTCTGACTCATCCGTGACAGCCGACTTCTGGGAGCGTGAATCTTCGTCCTTGTCATCGTCAGAACGTACCTCCACAATGACTGAGTACTCAGGCTCAGGGCGTGGGGGCTCAGGGTGTGGGGGCTCAGGGGCCTTCTGAGTGGAGGCATGGGGGGCATCCTCGCATATCACATCAGGAATCACCTCCTCCTCCTCCTCGTCCTCCTCTTCTTCCTCCTCCTCTTCCTCCTCTTCGTCCTCCTCCTCGTCATCCTCAGGACCCAGGGCACCTTTCTGCCTGCCAGACTCCTCGTTGACCAGGCCCTCTAGGGAGGTGGGGCCCAGCTCCCTAGGCTGCTCGCCAGTGGCCTCCACAACCTCCTCAGCGTCCTCAGGCTGGATGAAGACATCTTTCTCACCCTCATCGCTTGTGGCCCCCTCCCCAGCCTCCTCCGGGACCAGGTGCACAAGGCTGGGGCCTGGCTTGGCTCCCTGGCCCAAGTCCTCTCCAGCCAGGGTCTCCTCAGCAATTTGGCCCAGATTGAGGAGAGACGTGGCGATGATTTCTTGGTAGCTGCTGTAGCTGCTCTTGGAGGGGCCGGCAAGACTGGCTCCAAAGGGTGACGTGGCTGGGCTCCTTCCTGCAGAGTCAGGGCCATGCACGTGGGTGGTGGGGCATGTGAGGGTCCCCAGGTCTCCTGGTCCCCAGGCCCCGCTCTCCCCCTCCCCTTGACACCGATGCCTGGGGAACATGGGGCTCCCAGGACCAGGCTGTGCGCGGTCACTGCCCTCAGCCTCTGCCTGGACCCGGAGGTCCGGAAGGCACTTTTTTAAAGCTGAGAATTACTTTGGTATTTTTGATTCAGGCTCCTCTCCCATTCCAAGTACTTTCTCAAGTCAGATACACTTACATGTTATAAAGTGGAGCTACTCCTCCAAGGAAGGTGCAAATCAAATTTCACAAAATTGTTTCATAGTTGAAAAGCAATAAGGAACTTTATATCTTTAAAGGAGCCAAATTTAAACACTGGGTGTCTGTGTGTCTCTGTGTGTGCTGATGTCCCTAGACAGGGCCTAGGGCCAGTACAGGAGGACATCTTGTGGAGAAGCCCCCTCCACTAGGAGCTGGGGGCCAGTCAGCAAAAATGTCCTGCAGAAGGGCCCCTTCCACCAGGAGATGGGAAGAGGAGGCTGGCCTGGAGGACACATCCCCTTCCATAGGGCCAGGGCACCCTCAAACCAGCATTGCTAAGGGCTGGGTTCCACCAACACGGCCAATCCTCAGGGACCCACAGGGAAGGGGTGCAAGCAGGGAGCCCACCTCAGCTTCTCTCCTTCCCCTCCCAACTCCCCTGGTGCCCCCACCTTCAGAGGACCCCACAAGGCATCAACCAAGCACTCAGCATCTGCCCTGTGAGCCCCTCGGGGCCAAGCAGACACCTGACCTGCCCCAGGCTCTCACAGAGGACCAAGCTTCCAGGGGTCTCCAGCCCCAGACCTGTTCTATCTGGGCCACACCTGTGCACAGACAGATACACACAGACACCCACAGACATGCACATGGAGATATACAGATATGCACATAGGCATACACAGAGACACACACACAGACATGTACGCAGAGACACACAGACACGCATAAACACATACACACAGACACCTACAGAGACACGCAGACACGCACACAGATACACACATACAAGTGCAGGGCGCACACCCTGGACAGCCCCTCTCCCAGGAAACCCACCACGTCCGTACAAGCACCCCTTGTTCTCGAGGGCTTTCACTCGCCTCACATGCCCTCCCCCTCACATCGATCTGCAGGCTGCACTGAACGCCCTTTATTCCAGGAGGAAGAGCACAAAGCACCTTCAGCTGGCTCGGGGCGCTGCGTCCCCTCCTGCCCGGACATCTTAGCCTCGTCCCCCTCCAGAGTTCCTTCCGACTCGTCTGAGACAGAGGCGTCCTTCACCTCGGCGTCCTCGCTGCTGTCGCTGTCCATGCCATAGCCCTCGTCCAGAGCCAGCTTCAGGGGCTGCGGCTTCCGCTTGGCCGCCAGGTGCTCGGCCTCAGCAACCCCCAGCCGACGCTTCTTGGCCAGGGGGCAGCTTTGCAGGCTGAGAGGAGGGTGAGAGCAGGCTTGAGCCTCTCACTGCCCTTCTATCTCCAGGCCCACACTGTCTGCAAGGATCACCTAGCTCTCACCTCCGTTCCTCCCGCCACCTCCCAGCTAGATGGTGCTGAGTGTCTACCATCTTACACCTCCCCCCTGCACTCTTCTCTATCCTGCATTGCCACAGTGTCCACTCAGGGTGCAGAGTCGTTGCCCTTGGAGGGCCCCACCCAGCCCATCAGGCCCTGCAGCACCAAAGGGCCCCCTTTCTCCACCTCCAGACCCCAATGCCCACGCCCACCTGAGCCTGACCCTGCAGTGAGGGCACGTGAGGTCAAGCCAACAGGACAACAGAACAGCTGCTGCCACAGCTCACACGCCCCCCACCAACATGCACCTCCAAACATGCCCCCCAACACATGCATCCCAACATGCATCCCCCAGTATATGCCCACAAAGGGGGCCAGGCTGCTGTGAGTCCCTCTGGCCACACCTCATCCACACCCTGGAAGGCCAAGGGAGGGGTCCCACAGGCACCACGCCTCTCGACTTGGTCCAGGCCTGACCCCACAGCTGCAGGGTTTCAAATCCCTGAGGGCCCAGTGCAGCAGCATGGGGCCACATCCCACCAAGCCTCCTCCCTGGGCCTCACCTCCGGTGCCTGGAGTATTTTCCCCGGACATGTCCAGAGCCTGTGCAGCCCGGGGTGGGGCAGCTGCAGGAAACAAAAGGTGGGGTCACTTGGGTGTGGTCACTGTGGGGAGAGCCAAGTAGGGCCACCCCAACCCTTGGCTGGGAAGCAGAGGACTGGGAGCCACCAGCTACATGTGCTAAAAATGAAAAAACTTACTCGTTTAGATAAGCAAGCGCCCATCACAGTTTTACAAGTGTGTTTAACTAAAGCTCTGTAAAGGCATGTCCTGAGGCTTCACTGGGCCCTTCCCTCCCAGGACCAGTCTTCCCACTGCCCGGGCACTTTATGAACAGGGATTGCGGAGGTGTCCAAGGCGACTAGTCACAGCACCCCCTTCACTGAGGGCTCACAGCTCCACAACACCACCGATACTGCTGCAGCCCTAACAGGCCCTTTACCTGGACAAACAGCTCTGGCAGATATGCACAGCTGGCCAGGGCTCCAGGCCCCACTGGACATGGTGCAGGATGGCAGATGATGGGAAGGAAGGAGACTTGGGGAGTCCTTCACCCTCCACTCCACCTGTTCTCAATGGAATTGGCCCAGCAGTGGGTCCAGGTACTCTGGTCCAGGCACTGACCACGTGGTAAGACTGTGCCTGGAGTCTGTCCTGGGCAGCAGGCAGGGCAGCTACAAGGGCATCCAGGAGAAGGGTCAAGCACAAGTGCTACAAGGGGTCTGCCATTGCCCAGTGGGCCATACATGGGGCTAGCCAGCTCAGACAGTGAGGAGCCTGCCACAGGCTGCTAGGATTTGAGGGGGAGGGAGGCGCTGGGCCAGCCTGTTGTAACAGGACTGACATCACAGCCCAGGCCCCTGCCAGGTCAGGCCATCCTAAAACCCATATCCATGGACCAGAGGATAAGAGTACATCTCCCTGGGCACCAAAGAGAGAAGGGTGTGGGGCCAGCACCTTCCCTTCTTGTCCCCATGCCTTGACAGCAGATGACTGCCCTGCCAGCCACACGCTCACTGACCAAGACACACGCAGTCCCACCCACCCCCAACCTCCACCACAGTCGCTGGGGGTGAGGGGGAAGGGACTGTTATGGTGACCAAAGCCAACCCTTGGGGTGGGACCACCACAGCAATCCTAGTGCTGGATTCATTCTGTTAAAAAGATGGAAGGTTGGTTACTATTTGTCTGGAACAGCAGCGGAAGAGTGAGACCCAGGAATAGGAGAAGGAAATGGATGGCAGGCTTAATTGCCTCCAGAACCACTACATCCATTACCATGAGACCAGCAGAAACAGATGGTGCCCAGCTATCATTACGGAATATTTAAATCAAGGAACCAACAGATGAATCCTGATCAAAAGGAGGAAAAGCATACAAAACTTCACACTCGTTTGGAAACCAGACTTGCTGGATCCATTGGGATAGGGAGAACCCCCGAAACTAATACCCAGAAATAATCTTTAAACCTTGAACAGAAACTATTCCATGAAGCCGTTGTTAAGGTAAACAACAATTTAGCCCAATTAATAAAGAACATTTGCCTTGGGCATAGCGCTCTTACGAACTATTACCTATATGAGCTAACCTGACAACAATTAATCTAAAGCACAGATGAGAACTTTAAGGGGTGGAGAGTCTAATTTCATAGTGATGAAACAATATGGATAGGGACAGCGAGAATGGTGACACGATGTGAAGCATACAACCGATGTCATTGAACTATTCGTGAGAAATTGTGAATGGATATGTGTTTGGTTGTGTATGTCGCCACCAAAAATAAATAAAAATTAAAAAAAAGAAGGAAGGAAGGAGGGAGGGAGAGAGGGAGGGAGGGAGAGTGCACGACAGGAGACTGAGGGGAGCCTGGCGGAGGAGCACAGATTCCCCTCCCTCCCCGCTGCCCACGCATGTCCAGTTCTAACATCTCCACCCCACACTGCTGTCTTTGCTTTCAGTCTCTCAAGAACCAGCTTGGAGACTTTTCACAAAAAGCTCCTTGTCGTTGGTATTCGAAGCTGAAGTCCCAATTAGCTGGTTAATTACTGAGCTAAACAGGCCATGAGGTGACAGCTGCAGTGGTAGCAGTGGTGGCCTCGGGGTGGGGGGGCACTGGTGCTGCCTGAACACATCACCCAAGCAGCCACACCCCTCCCTTTGCCGGATGGCTGGGTCCTCCTAGACAGGAAGTTGGGGACCCCATCCCTGTCCCCAGGTGCATCTAGAGCCCACGGGAGCCCCCGTGGTGGGTGGGGAACCTCCATGGTGGGGAACCCCCATGGTGGGGAACCCCTATGGTGGGGAGTGGATCTGCATGTAGCACATCTTCCCTGACCTCACCCCTTGCTCCACATGGAGGGGGGCAAGGGCTCAATAAGACGGAGCAGCTCAGGTGCTCCAGGTAGCCCCTAGGTGGGTGCTGGAGTGATCAGAGGGATTTGCATTCATGAGGGATGTCAAGGAGAATACTTCTAGAGAACTTCCAGAAATGCTCATCTGTGACCGGAATCAAGGTGGATGGGTGCCAGGTCCCAGCATAAGGCCCAGCTCCACACCCAGGGCCCCAGGCAGGTAACCTCAGTGAGGAGGTGGCAGGAGCAGATTTGATGCACTACTGTGTCCACACAGACCCGCCCCCTCCAGGGACCCTGCTGAGTCCAGAAGGAAGTGCAAAGATGGTTAGTCTTCTCAGGCACTTGGAGCACTAAACTCAGGGCACCACATACTTGACATCCACTCAGGAGGTAGGAGAAGGTGCTGGCCAAGCCCGAGCCTCTCCCCAGTGACACAGTGTCATCAGGCCAGCAGCTTCCTGCTCTGCTGAGAGGCAGGTAGGACATGCAGGTGGGCGGGGCCTATGGGGCCATGTCCCTCTTCCTGCACACAGTCCCTCACCCCAGCACAGTTTCTCCATCATGTTTATATCCAGAACATGACTTTCCTCCCAAGATGATGGTGGAGTGTTCTCTGCAGTCATGCTCCCACCACAGCCCTCCCCACGCTGGCTATGTGGTGTGAACCCTACAGTGTGAGCCCCAAGTGTAAGCCCCATGGTGTGAGCCCCAAGGTATGAGCCCTGAGTGTGAACCCCAAGTGTAAGTCCCATGATGTGAGCACTGAGGGTGAGCCCTGAGTGTGAGCCTTGCATGTGAGCCTCATGGAGTGAGCGTCAAGTATAAGCCCTGAGTGTGAGCTCCAAGTGTAAGCCCTATGGTGTGAGCATTGAGTGTGAGCCTCATGGTGTGAACACCAAGTGTAAGTCCCATGGTGTGAGTACCGAGTGTGGGCCCTGCATGTGAGCCTCATGGTGTGAGGACCAAATGTGAGCCATGAGTGTGAGCACCAAGGTGTGAGCACCAAGTGTGAACCCTGAATGTGAGCCCCAAGGTGTGAGCCCCAAGGTGTGAACAGCATGCATGAGCCCTGAGTATAAGCCCCAAGGTGTAAGCCCCACCATATGAGCCCCGAGTGTGAGCCCTGAGTGTGAACTTCACCAGGTCAGGGCTCATCACCTCGTCTACCATAACTGGCTATGCTGTGCATGGACTTGGGGGTCCATGTCAGAGGTATAAACACTTCCACGTGGCTGATCCAAGCTACGATGTGATGCCGGGAAGAGGCGGCTGTCAGCTAGTGTGGCCACATGTCCAGGGGTCAATTAGTGTCTGCTGGATACATGAAGGACGGCGTCTCCACAAGGAACATGTTTTCATTCCTGCCGCGTCTTTCCTCTATTGAATTCTAAGCATCACTTTTCAGAACCTGAAGAGTTGCTGAGAAAATAGTTGCTAGAAACCTGGTGTCATTGCACAAGCCCCTAGTTTCCCCACAAAGCACATAAGGACCTCACCTTTGCCAAAGGCACAGGTGGGGCCATATGACCCTGAGCCAGGTGGTCATGTAACCCCTAGCTCTGGAATCAGCATGAAGGCACGGGGCAGATTGCAGGCCAAGTGTCTGACCACACTCTGCCTCAGGGCATGGTGTGTCCCACCCAGTCCTCTCCATTTCTAAGCAAATAAGCCTATTTTGAGGGTTACTTTGCCTCCCCCTGCTGCTTTGAAGTGACAAGAGAACACCTCGCCCCATGGGTCTGTCTTTCCAATTCACTTTATGACTTCATCTACTGCCAAAATTAATAGCCATTATGAAAACACAGAGTTCTCAGGTCCCCGGCCTCACTGTGGTGCCTCTTCTGCCTGTGTGCGCTTCCCCCACGTTCCCCACGATGCTCCCCAAGGTGGGTGCCGCAGGGCGCCTCCTCCCAGAGCACCCCCAGGGTAACGTGGAATCAAATTGTTCAGCCTACCAGGCCCCCTTACCCCCGACTACCCCAGTGACCCTGTTCCTTGGGAGGACTGGGTAGGGAATTGAGCACACGGGACCATCTGCCATGATCCTCCCCACCCAGACACAGACCTGGGCTTTGGACAGTAGGACATGAAGCAGCTCCTCTGGTTGAACTTTGACCCACTGAGCCTCAGTTTCCCCTTTCACAATGGGCTAATCCAACCACCAGCAGGCTCTTGTGAGGGTGAGTGGGTCAGGTCTATGACATGCCCCCTGCTCCCTTGGAGCGTGGCTCCGGACCCCACGCCTGCACAGGGTCACTGTGGGTCCCTTCCAGTTCTAGGCTTTGTCACCGTGATTGAACAAAGGCTTTGTGATGAGCAAGATGCAGGCCCCAGGCTCGCTCAGAGCAGAAAGTGTGCTGAGGCAAGAGGGCGGGGCCGAAGCCCTGAGCCCAGGCAGGTCAGACAGGAAAGCGTCTTTGGGGCCACTGACTATTGGCTTTGAAATGGTTGGTCTTGTGTTCCGCGAATTTCACCGCATCAGTGCCTGACTGTGCTGTGAGCACCAGCCACTGCTGTGGGGGAGAGAGCCTACCCCCACCCCACTTGGCCCTGGGAGGGTCCCTGGCTGGTCCAAGTCCAGCCCAAGGAGACCCTCAGCACCATTACCTCCCTCCTCTCATGTTGTCATACAAAATGCACCATCTCCACCCTCCTTGGAAAAGGGGAAATCAGGGCCAGTGTTCTTTGCTGACTGCTGGGCACTGAGCAGGGTCAGCCCTCGAGACCTCTCCTGGCTCCCCAGTTTCCCTTGCCCACCCCAAGGCCTTGGCCGAGCCAGCAGAGAGGCAGAACTCCATGGGCTCCAGGGAAGCCTTCTCTTCTGCACTCACACCAACCCCCAAGTCCAGGCCATGCCCTTCCCATTCCCACCCGCTCATCCTGGCACAAGGCTCTGCCTCAGATCCCGAATCTATCAGAGCATACAAGCCCATGCTCAGCCCCATGCCCATTGCCTACACAGGGAGCATTGTTCATGGCATTGAGAGGAGACCCTGCTCTCATGCTCTGGCTGAACCTGGCCCCCAGGCCTTTGGCACAGAAGCATTTGTGGGGCCCAATGATGGACCCCCTTGCTGCTGGTCTGGTAGTGACCAGTGTGAGCAGGGCCACCCTTGTCATGAGCTGGGCATCTGGTGGGGCCGGGCAGAGAGGGGGAAGGGCAAAGGTAGGATAGAATGGAGAGAGGGGGCTCATCAGGAAAGAAGAGGGTCCCAGGCTACCTGGACACCACAAGGTGGGCTCAGACCTACAGCCAGCCCAGCTTGCATGCGATGCTTACAAGAACCTTCCTTACCTGAGGTCGGTGCCTGCGGTCTCTGAGGGTGCTGGTGGGGGTGGGGGGGGGAGAAACACAGGTGGAAATTAGAGCACAAAAGACACATTTCCTAACAGCCCCGAGTGCACGAAAACTCAGCCCGGATCTGCCAAGTACAGCGTAGATAATCCTCAGGAGAACTGAACCGCTCTCCAGGGCCCTCTAGAAACTTCTCCAAGGCCTAACTGAGCAAGGCTTCTTCCAACCCCAGTGCTGACACCTGTGCTCAGGCCTCAGCCCAGGACCCAGGACATGCTGAGGGGCAGCTGTCTCCTACTCTAATTGCAGGTGAGTTTCTCTTGCAGATGTCCAGATGAAACGGACAGAGGGAAGGACAGACAGGCCAAGCAGCCAGCCTATTGCTGAGATAGGTGACTGCCAGGGCAAGACAGCAGAAGTCACAGGATGGCCTGCCCAGAGGGGCTAGGGACCTGGCCCCCACCACAGGGACCCTCACCCAATGCACCCTCGGCACAACACGCCCCAGGTGCAGGCTGGGCTCATCCTCACGGGGCTGCACTCACCCCTGAGCAAGAAGCCCCATTTGCCATTCCAGACCCTGACCTGCAATCCCCACCAGCACCAAGTCCTTGTCCTGGAAGGGACAGAGGCCAAGGAAGGAAGTGCTGGGTGTGGTGAGGAACCGCCTTGTCTCTGCACCAGGCAGGCGCCTATGCAAAGGCCCCAGAGCCAGTTCTCCCCAGCAAGCACTGAAGCAGCTGAAGGGCTTCAGGCATCTGCTGGGGGCATTCGAGGGATGTGAGTCCTGCCATGGACTTTTCCCTGAGGACACCATCAGGGAGAGTGCCTCAGTGAGGCAGTCGCCAGGCCTGGGCACTCACCTCGGCCAGCCTTGGACCGTGTGCGAGCCCGCTTGTCCTCATTCTCTAGGCTCATCTGTAAGCAAAACAGCCACAGATTAGTGAGAATCCCAGTATCAGATCAGTTTCTGGCTCAAGCTCTGTCTGTGAAGGTAGACTCTGTCCCCAGAGACAAGGGGAGGCCTGGGACCAGGAGCAGCAGGTAAGGATACTGCTGGCAGAGAAGGTTCCACCTGTGGATGAGGACACGGCTGGCATCTCCTTGCCCTCTGCCCCCCACCCAGAGATGTCACCTGGGGGACCCAAGGCATTGGGACCACCCCCAGTCGGTATGCTCAGAGCTTGGCTGCCCGCAGGACCCCCCACCCTGCCTGAATAGTCAGGTGTCTGTTGGCCCCCAGACCCCAGAAGAGGGTTCCTGTATAGGCCAATGCCACCGTTTGCGACATGTGGTTCTGGGCGGCCCAGGGAGAGGCTTCCCTGGTGATGCCACATTTCTGACCGTGTGTGCCCTATATACACAGAACCGTGTGGGATCGGCAGCAGTGTTCTGAAGAATAGGGGCCAGCTGCCCACAAAACGGACATACCCTAATGACCACATTAAAATGTAGAAAGAAGCAGGTGAAAAACTTGACACTAAGTTTTATTAACCCAATATAACCAAAATATCATTTCAACATGAGACCAGTATAAAAACTATCAGTGGGTATTTTCCATTCTTGCTTTGCACCAACTTTAGCAACCCAGTGCGTATTTCTCATATCTTGATTCGGGTTGGCCGCATCTCAACGGCTCAGTGGTCACAGTGTCAGGGCCACTGTGTGGGGCAATGCAGCTTGGGGCAGAGGGGTCTTGAGTGAAAGCCCTGCCGAGGCTGGAACCCAGTCCCCAAGGCTTGGACCCATGCATCCTCACTGCCTGCACCCATTGCACCTCTCACCCCACCTCTATGTTCTCTGCTCCTGCCCACAATCTCACCCAGCTCAGGTAGTTGAGGGGGAGTCCCCAGCAGGTGACACCCACAGAAGAGGTGGGCCTGGGGACAGGGGTCACGGGGGAGCTCTTGAGGAGGAAGTGGTCCCAAGGCCTTCGGATCACACATAGACTCCTCCATGGCAAATCTGGGTGCCCCGGGCTCAGGGGGAGGATGTTCTCCACAGAGAGAGGCCAGCTGGCCAGGCAGCCAGGCAGCTGCGGGTCTGTGCCTGGCAGGTGTCAGAAGCCAGGGTGGCGCCAGACATGCCCCGGAAGGTCTCACCCCAGCGTCAAGAAGGAAAGGGGCATGTCGAACCTGCCCAGAGCATCCCCGACTGTGGCCACAAAGCCCCAGACAGCCAGGGCTTCGTCTGTGAGGCTGCCACTGGGGAAAAGCAGGCATTTGGAGAAGGAGGAGAGGCGGGAAGGGGGACAACAGGATAAAGTCTGAAAGGATTTTTGTTCCTAAAAGCCAGCAAGAGGCAAGTCTCTCAGGAACCTCCCAGGGAGAAAGAAAAAGGAATTCCCCAAATTAGTAAGACAAAATGTGCAAGGGAATCACCCTCAGGCAGCACCGCTAACACATGATTTACGTGATTTGTTAAGGAAGAAAAATCAAAACCTAAGGTAATTTATGCAACCTGTCAGCCCGGGCAGTGGGCCACACGGTGAGCTTGTTACAGTTTCCAGTAACACCAAAGAAGATAATCGCTGTAATTTGTATTTTTAAAGCAGAGACTCCCCATGGGGTGATGGCTTACATGGAAAGGGAGAACAGGAGCAGGTGTCAAAGGTCCTTCATTAGTTTACAGCCTCGCACCCGGCTCTGAGTGCACGTGCCTCCGAGGCTCCACAATGGAGCTAATGCACCTGATTGCTGGGCCCACTCAGCTAAAATGCCATCTACGGCCTTTTTTGTCAGTTTTCCCAAGGAAATTGGCAAGCATTCTGCTAGGTTAAAGCATGCCTTGGCAATTTGGATTTTCTGCAGATAAATTATTCAAAAAGCAGACAGTAGAGAGGGCTGCAGAGATTCCTAATGGGAGATGCTTGCAACCACGTTCCCTCTGCAGGAGCTGACAGCTGTACAATCATCCAGCCGTGCCCCCGATTTGCAATTTATCTGCATCAAATGGTCAATAAGCCAGAAATTTTCTTCCCTTCATGCAACTTAGATTTTAAAAGGGAAAACTCTGAACTACAGGGAAAAAATCAGCCTCTTTAATGTGAGAATGAGTTTGTGAAGTGTGGTGACTTGAAATGTCAACAACAAAGCTGGGAAACTTTGATTTACAGGTTGTTTGGAACCAGCGGTGTGGCCACGCAGATGCCTCTTGGTGGTAGGGGAAAGGATGGAAGAAGTCAGCAGTCTACCTTTATGCCATCTTCCTTTCCAGAAGATTCTGGGGCTGTGCACCCAGAGCCCAGCACCATGTCTGCTGGCCTGGTGGTCATCCGCCCCAATCACACGCCAACCAGGCTGTGCCCTAAAGGGCATCTCTTTGGCACAAAGACAATGAGTCATTTTCCAATATTTCCTTGATTTATGAAAAGAAAAAAAAAAAAAAAAAAAAGGCCAGTGACTTGTTTCAAGCACAAAACAGCCAGGTCCCTGTTTCTGCTCAGCCAAAAGACAACCTGGCTGACTCTGCTGCCTCAGACAGAATGCAGACTTCTCTGCTGCTCACCACAAGGCCTCCAGCTCTCTCAAGAGGGACACTGCTTTTGCATTTGACCACTTCCAGCGTGGTCCAGTGTGTTTCACAGGTTCTGTGCTCCATAACCTTTTTGTACCCGGCAGTTCATATAATAACCATGAAATTTTTCAGCCTCTGGAGTTTATTGGGAAGCTGCTGTACCACTGACACTGCAAGCTGCCACAGGCAGGGGCCTTTACGACTGTTTGAGACCTAAGAAACAAGCATGTGTCACAAATTACTGTCTTTACTGAGTATTGTATGAGAGGTCTGAATTTTTGGTAGGAAAAATGGAAATTTTGTAAATTTTTATTTGTAACGCATATGACCAACAGACCCTGATAGGAACTCTTGAGTAAAATTAGCGGTACTTCACACAAGGCCATAAAAGTGGAAATCAATAACAGAAAAATTAGAGAAGAGAAATCCAATACTTGGAAACTGAACAATACCATCCTGAAAAAAGACTGGGTTATAGAAGACATCAAGGAGGGAATAAGGAAATTCATAGAATGCAACGAGAATGAAAATACTTCCTATCAAAACCTCTGGGACACATCAAAAGTAGTGCTCAGAGGCCAATTTATATCGATAAATGCACACATACAAAAAGAAGAAAGAGCCAAAAGCAGAGAACTGTCCCTACAACTTGAACAAATAGAAAGTGAGCAACAAAAGAATCCATCAGTCACCAGAAGAAAACAAATAATAAAAATTAGAGCTGAACTAAATGAATTAGAGAACAGAAAAACCATTCAAAGAATTAACAAAGCCAAAAGCTGGTTCTTTGAAAAAATTAACAAAATTGATAAACCATTGGCCAGGCTGACTAAAGAAATAGAGGAAAGGAAACAAATAACCCAAATATGAAACGAGATGGGCCACATCACAACAGACCCTACTGAAATTAAAAGAATCATATCAGATTATTACGAAAAATTGTACTCTAACAAATTTGCAAACCTAGAAGAAAGGGATGAATTCCTGGAAAAACAATACCTACCTAAACTAACACAATCAGAAATAGAACAACTAAATAGACCCATAACAAAAAAAGAGATTGAAATGGTAATCAAAAAACTCCCAACCAAAAAAAAGCCCTGGCCCGGACGGCTTCACTGCAGAGTTCTACCAAACTTTCAGAGAAGAGTTAACACCACTACTACTAAAGGTATTTCAAAGCATAGAAAATGACGGAATACTGCCTAACTCATTCTATGAAGCCACCATCTCCCTGATACCAAAACCAGGTAAAGACATCACAAAAAAAGAAAATTACAGATCTATATCCCTCATGAACATAGATGCAAAAATCCTCAACAAAATTCTAGCCAATAGAATTCAACAACATATCAAAAAAATAATCCACCACAACCAAGTGGGATTTATACCAGGTATGCAAGGCTGGTTTAATATTAGAAAAACATTAATGTAATCCACCATATAAACAAAACAAAAGACAAAAACCACACGATCTTATCAATTGATGCAGAAAAGGCATTTGACAAAGTCCAACACCCATTTATGATAAAAACTCTCAGCAAAATACGAATTGAAGGAAAATTCCTCAATATAATGAAGGGCATCTATACAAAGCCAACAGCCAACATCACTCTAAATGGAGAGAGCCTGAAAGCATTTCCCTTGAGAACGGGAACCAGACAAGGATGCCCTTTATCACTGCTCTTATTCAACATTGTGCTAGAGGTCCTAGCCAGAGCAATTAGGCTAGACAAAGAAATAAAGGGCATCCGGATTGGCAAGGAGGAAGTAAAATTATCTCTATTTGCAGATGACATGATCTTATACACAGAAAACCCTAAGGAATCCTCCAGAAAACTACTGAAACTAATAGAAGAGTTTGGCAGAGTCTCAGGTTATGAGATAAACACACAAAAATCACTTGGATTCCTCTACATCAACAAAAAGAACATCGAAGAGGAAATAACCAAATCAATACCATTCACAGTAGCCCCCAAGAAGATAAAATACTTTGGAATAAATCTTACCAAAGATGTAAAAGACCTATATAAAGAAAACTACAAAGTACTACTACAAGAAACTAAAAAGGACCTACTTAAGTGGAAAAACATACCTTGCTCATGGATAGGAAGACTTAACATAGTAAAAATGTCTATTCTACCAAAAGCCATCTATACATACAATGCACTTCCGATCCAAATTCCAATGACATTTTTTAATGTGATGGAGAAACAAACCACCAACTTCATATGGAAGGGAAAGAAGCCTCGGATAAGTAAAGCATTACTGAAAAAGAAGAAGAAAGTGGGAGGCCTCACTCTACCTGATTTTAGAACCTATTATACAGCCACAGTAGTCAAACAGCCTGGTACTGGTACAACAAAACGCACATAGACCAGTGGAACAGAACTGAGAACCCAGATATAAATCCATCCATATATGAGCAGCTGATATTTGACAAAGGCCCAGTGTCAGTTAATTGGGGAAAAGATAGTCTTTTTAACAAATGGTGCTGGCATAACTGGATATTCATTTGCAAAAAAATGAAACAGGACCCATACCTCACACCATGCACAAAAACTAACTCCAAGTGGATCAAAGACCTAAACATAAAGACTGAAACGATAAAGATCATGGAAGAAAAAATAGGGACAACGTTAAGAGCCCTAATACAAGGCATAAACAGAATACAAAACATTACCAAAAATGATGAAAAGAAACCAGATAACTGGGAGCTCCTAAAAATCAAACACCTATGCTTATCTGAAGACTTCACCAAAAGAGTAAAAAGACCACCTACAGATTGGGAAAGAATTTTCAGCTATGACATCTCCGACCAGTGCCTGATCTCTAAAATCTATATGATTCTGTTAAAACTCAACCACAAAAAGACAAACAACCCAATTAAGAAGTGGGCAAAGGATATGAACACGCACTTCACTAAAGAAGATATTCAGGCAGCTAACAGATACATGAGAAAATGCTCTCGATCATTAGCCATTAGAGAAATGCAAATGAAAACTACGATGAGATACCATCTCACTCCAACAAGGCTGGTATTAATCCAAAAAACACAAAATAATAAATGTTGGAGAGGCTGGGGAGAGATTGGAACTCTTATACACTGCTGGTGGGAATGTAAAATGGTACAACCACTTTGGAAATCTATCTGGCGTTTTCTTAAAAAGTTAGAAATAGAACTACCATACAACCCAGAAATCCCACTCCTCGGAATATACCCTAGAGGAATAAGAGCCTTCACACGAACAGATATGTGCACACCCATGTTTATTGCAGCTCTGTTTACAATAGCAAAAAGCTGGAAGCAACCAAGGTGTCCATCAACGGATGAATGGTTAAATAAATTGTGGTGTATTCACACAATGGAATACTACGCATCGATAAAGAACAGTGACGAATCTGTGAAACATAACATGGAGGAACCTGGAAGGCATTATGCTGAGCGAAATGAGTCAGAGGCAAAAGGACAAATATTGTATAAGACCACTATTATAAGATCTTGAGAAATAGTATAAACTGAGAAGAACACATACTTTTGTGCTTACGAGGGGGGGAGGGAGGGAGGGTGGGAGAGGGTTATTTACTGATTAGTTAGTAGATAAGAACTACTTTAGGTGAAGGGAAGGACAATACTCAATACACGGAAGGTCAGCTCAACTGGACTGGACCAAAAGCAAAGAAGTTTCCGGGATAAACTGAATGCTTCAAAGGTCAGAGGAGCAAGCCCGGGGGTTTGGGGACTATGGCTTAAGGGGACTTCTAAGTCAATGGGCAAAATAATTCTATTATGAAAACATTCTGCATCCCACTTTGAAATGTGGAGTCTGGGGTCTCAAATGCTAATAAGCGGCCATCTAAGATGCATCAATTGGTCTCAACCCACCTGGATGAAAGGAGAATGAAGAACACCAAGGTCACACGATAACTATGAGCCCAAGAGACAGAAAGGGCCACATGAACCAGAGACTTACATCATCCTGAGACCAGAAGAACTAGATGGTGCCCGGCCACAACCGATGACTGCCCTGACAGGGAGCACAACAGAGAACCCCTGAGGGAGCAGATCAGTGGGATGCAGACCCCAAATTCTCATAAAAAGACCAGACTTAATGGTCTGACTGAGACTAGAGGAATCCCGGTGATCATGGTCCCCAAACCTTCTGTTGGCCCAGGACAGGAACCATTCCCAAAGACAACTCATCAGACATGGAAGGGACTGAACAATGGGTAGGAGAGAGATGCTGATGAAGAGTGAGCTACTTGTATCAGGTGGACACTTGAGACTGTGTTGGCATCTCCTGTCTGGAGGGGAGATAGGAGGGTAGAGAGGGTTAGAAACTGGCAAAATTGTCACGAAAGGAGAGACTGGAAGGGCTGACTCATTAGGGGGAGAGTAAGTGGGAGTATGGAGTAAGGTGTATACAAGCTTGTATGTGACAGACTGACTTGATTTGTAAACATTCACTTAAAGCTCAATAAAAATTATTTTAAAAAAATTAGCTGTACTTCATATGCACAGGAGCCCTGGTGGCGCGGTGGTTAAGAACTCAGCTGTTAACAAAAGGGTCAGCACTTCGAATCCACCAGCCACTCCTTAGAAACCCTATGGTGCAGTTCTACTCTGTCCTATAGGGTCTTTATGGATGAGAATCGACTTGATGGCAACAGTTTGTTTTGGTTTTCATATGTACCTCTAAAAACTTAGGGTAAACTTGTGGGAGGGGGCAAAAAACAAATCCACACCGTTGTTGTCATTAGGTTCCGTTGAGTCAGTTCCGACTCATAGTGACCCTATGCACAACAGAACGAAACAATGTCCCAGTCCTGTGCCATCCTTACAGTCATTGTTATGCTTAAGCCCATTGTTGCAGCCACTGCGTAAATTCATCTTGTTGAAGGTCTTCCTCTTTTCCACTGACTCCCTGCTTTACCAAGCATGATGTCCTTCTCCAGGGACTGATCCCTCCTGACAACGTCCAAAGTATGTAAGACGCAGTCTCGCCATCCTTGCTTCTAAAGAGCATTCTGGTTGTACTGCTTCCAAAACAGATTTGTTCTTTCTTCCGGCAGTCCACAGTATATTCAACATTCTTCACCAACGCCACAATTCGAAGGTGTCAATTCTTCTTCGGTCTTCCTTATTCGTTGTCCAGTTTTCACATGCATATGATGCGATTGAAAATACCATGGCTTGGGTCAGGTGCACCTTAGTCTTCAAGGTGACATCTTTGCATTTCAACACTTTAAAGAGGTCCTTTGCAGCAGATTTTCCCAGTGCAATGCATCTTTGGATTTCTTGACTGCTGCTTCCATGGGTGTTGATTGTGGGTCCAAGTAAAATGAAATCCTTGACAACTTCAACCTTTTCTCCGTTTATCATGATGTTGTTTATTGGTCCAGTTGTGAGGATTTTCTTTTTTTTTTTTTTTAACATGTTGAGATGTAATCCATACTGAAGGCTGTGGTCTTTGATCCTCATCTGTAAGTCCTTCAAGTCCTCTTCACTTTCAGCAAGCCAGGTTGTGTCATCTGCATAATGCAGGTTGTTAATGAGTCTTCCTTCAATCCTGATGCCCCATCCTTCTTTATATAGTCCAGTTTATCAGATTATTTGCTCAGCATACACATTGAATGGGTATGGTGAAAGGATACAACCCTGACACATGCCTTTCCTGACTTTAAACCACTTAGTATTACCTTGTTTTGTCTGCACACATTCCTCATGAGCACAATTAAGTGTTCTAGAATTCCCATTTTTTGCAATGTTATCCATAATTTGTTATGATCCACACAGTCAAATGCCTTTGCATAGTCAATAAAACACAGGTAAATATCCTTCTGGTAGTCTCTGCTTTCAGCCAGGTTCCATCTGACATCAGCAATGATATCCCTGGTTCCACGTCCTCTTCTGAATCTGATCTGAATTTCTGGAGGTTCCCTGTCAATATAGTGCTGCAGCCACTTTTGAATGATCTTCAGCAAAATTTTGCTTGTGTGCAATATTACTGATATTGTTTGATAATCTCCACATTTGGTTGGATCACCTTTCTTGGGAATTGGCATAATGTGGATCTCTTCCAGTCAGTTGGCCAGGAAGATGTCTTCCATATTTCTTGGCATAGACAAGTGAGCACCTCCAGCACTGCATCCGTTTGTTGAAACATCTCAGTTGATATTCCATCAATTCCTGGAGCCTTGGTTTTCACCAGTGCCTTTAGTGCAGCTTGGACTTCTTCCTTCAGTACCATCAGTTTCTGATCATATGCTACCTCCTGGAATGGTTGAACATCAACTAATTCTCTTTGGTATAATAACTCTGTGTATTCCTTCCATCTTCTTTTGATGCTTCCTGCGTCGTTTAATATTTTCCCCATAGAATCCTTCACTACTGCAACTCGAGGCTTGAATTTGTTCTTCAGTTCTTTCAGCTTGAGAACAACAGAGCGTGTTCTTCCCTTTTGGTTTTCTATCTCCAGCTCTTTGCACATGCCATTATAACACTTTACTTTGGCTTCTCGAGCTGCCCTTTGAAATCTTCTGTTCAGTTCTTTTACTTCATCATTTCTTCCTTTTGCTTTAGCTGCTCAAAGTTCGAGCGCAAGTTTCAGAGTCTCCTCTGACATCCATCTTGGTCTTTTCTTTCTTTCCTGTCTTTTCAATGACCTCTGGCTTTCTTCATGCATGACGTCCTTGATGTCATTCCACAACTCGTCTAGTCTTCGGTCATTAGCGTTCAATGCATCAAATCTATTCTTCAGATGGTCCCTAAATTCAGGTGGGATATACTCAAGGTCGTATTTTGGCTCTCGTGGACTTGCTCTGATTTTCTTCAGTTTCAGCTTGAACTTGCATATGAGCAATTGATGGTCTGTTCCACAGTTGGCCCCTGGCCTTGCTCTGACTGATGATATTGAGCTTTTCCGTCATCTCTTTCCACAGATGTAGTCGATTTGATTCCTGCATGTTCCATCTGGTGAGGTCCATGTGTATAGTCACCGCTTACGTTGGTGAAAGAAGGTATTTGCAATGAAGAAGTTGTTGGTCTTGCAAACTTCTGTCATTCAATCTCTGGCACTATTTCTATCACCAAGGCCATATTTTCCAACTACCGATCCTTCTTCTTTGTTTCCAACTTTCACATTCCAACCACCAGTAATTATCTATGCATCCTGATTGCATGTTTGATCAATTTCAGACTGCAGCAGCTGATAAAAATCTTCTATTTCTTCATCTTTGGCCCTAGTGGTTGGTGCGTATATTTGAATAATAGTCATATTAGCTGGTCTTCCTTGTAGTCATAGGGATATTATCCCATCACTGACAGCATTGTACTTCAGGATAGATCTTGAAATCCTTTTTTCGACCGTGAATGCAACACCACTCCTCTTCAAGTTGTCATTCCCAGCCTAATAGACTATATGATTGTCTGATTCAAAATGGCCTATACCAGTCCATTTCAGTTCACTAATGCCTAGGATATCAATGTTTACGCATTCCATTTCATTTTTGATGATTTCCAATCTTCCTAGATTCATACTTCCATACATTCCAGGTTCTAACTATTAATGGATGTTTGCAGCTATTTCTTCTCATTTTGAGTCATGCCACATCAGCAAATGAAGGTCCCGAAAGCTTTACACCACCTGCTTCATTAAGGTTGACTCTACTTTGAGGAGGCAGCTGTTCCCCAGTCGTCTTTTGAGTGCCTTCCAACCTGGGGAGCTCATCTTCCGGCACTGTATACTACAACGTTGTGCTGCTATTCATAAGGTTTTCACTGGTTAATTATTTTCAGAAGTAGACTGCCGGGTCCTTCTTCCTAGTCTGTCATAGTGTGGAAGCTCAGCTGAAACCTGCCCTCCATAGGTGACCCTGCTGGTATCTGAATACCAGTGGCATAGCTTCCAGCATCACAGCAACACTCAGGTCCCCATAGTACGACAAACTGACAGACACGTGGGGTAAGCTTGTGGGAGGGGGCAAAAAAAACACATTACCTACCAAAAATTCAGACACGCTCAATGATCCCACGTACTTCCATTAATGAAAGCATATGATATCAACAAAAAATTCAAAGCAGAAAATAATTGGGTCACGAAAGGGTTAAGCCCTCTCTTCACTCTGGTTAATGTCTGAGGAGAGCAACACTCAGAGGTAAATGCACCCTGTTTGCCGCCTCTGCTCACAGAGGGCATTGTGGCTCATCATCCCTTCAACGTGCTTTAAAGCATCATATAAAAGTGGTCTCACAAAGGCCCAAAGTCAGTTAAATGGGGAGAAGGCGGTCTCTTTAACAACTAGTGCTGGCATAACCAGATATCCACCTGCGAAAAAATGAAACAAAACCCGTACCTCACACCATGCACAAAACTAACTCGAAATGGATCAAAGATCTAAATATAAAATATAAAACAATAAAGGTCATGGAAGAAAAAATAGGGACAACGCTAGGAGCCCTAATACATGGCATAAACAAGTATACGGAACATTACTAACAAAGCACAAATATCAGAAGAGAAACTAGATAACTGAGTGCTCCTAAAAATCGAACACCTATGCTCATCCAAAGATTTCACAAAAAAAGTAAAAAGATTACCTACAGACTGGGAAAAAGTTTTTCGCTATGACGTTTCCGATCAGCGTCTGATCTCTAAAATCTACATGATACTGCAAAAACTCAACCACAAAAAGACAAAGAACCCAATTAAAAAATGGGCAAAGGATATGAACAGGCACTTCACTAAAGAAGACATTCAGGTAGCTAACAGATACATGAGGAAATGCTCGCGATCATTAGTCAGTAGAGAAATGCCAATCAAAACTACAATGAGATTCCATCTCACTCCAACAAGGCTGGCATTAATCCAAAAAAGCACAAAATAATAAATGTTGGAGAGGTTGTGGAGAGACAGGAACACTTACACACTTTGGAAATCGATTTGGCATTTCCTTAAAAAGCTAGAAATAGAACTGCCACACGATACAGCAATCCCACTCCTTGGAATATATCCTAGAGAAATAAAAGCCTTTACACAAACAGATATATGCACACCCATGTTCATTGCAGCACTATTTACAATAGCAAAAAGATGGAAGCAACCAAGGTGCCAACATGAAAGGATAAATAAATTATGATATATTCACACAATGGAATACTATGCATCAATAAAGAATAATGATGAATCTGTGAAACATTTCATAACATGGAGGAATCTGGAAGGCATTATGCTGAGTGAAATTAGTCAGTTGCAAAAGGACAAATATTGTATGAGAACACTTTTATAAGAACTCAAGAAATAGTTTAAACAGAGAAGAAAACGTTCTTTGATGGTTATGAGAGTGGGGAGGGAGGGAGGGAGGGAGAAGGGTATTCACTAATTAGATAGTAGACAAGAACTATTTTAGGTGAAGGAAAAGACAACACACAATACAGGGGAGGTCAGCACAACTGGACTAAACCAAAAACAAAGAAGTTTCCCGAATAAACTGAATGCTTCAAAGGCCAGAGTAGCAGGGGCAAGGGTTTGGGGACCATGGTTTCAGGGAACACCTAGGTCAATTGGCATAATAAAATCTATTAAGAAAACAGATTGCATCCCACTTTGGAGAGTGGTGTCTGGGGTCTTAAATGCTAGCAAGTTGCCATCTAAGATGCATCAATTGGTCTCAGCCCACCTGGAACAAAGAACAATGAAGAACACCAAAGACACAAGGTAATTATGAGCCCAAGAGACAGAAAGGGCCACATAAACCGGAGACTGTATCAGCCTGAGACTAGAAGAACTAGATGGTGCCTGGCTACAACCGATGACTGCCCTGACAGGGAACATGGATGGAGCAGGAGAGCAGTGGGATGCAGACCTCAAATTCTCGTAAAAAGACCAGACTTAATGGTCTGACTGAGACTAGAAGGACCACGGAGGTCATAGTCCCCAAATCTTCTGTTAGCCCAAGACAGGAACCATTCCCAAAGCCAACTCTTCAGACAGGGATTGCCTGGACTATAGAATAGAGAATGGTAATCGTGAGGAGTGAGCTTCTAGGATCATGTAGACTCATGAGACTATGTGGGCAGCTCCTGTCTGGAGAGGAGATGCGAAGGCAGAGGGAGTCAGAAGCTGGCTGAATGGACACAAAAACAGAGGGTGGAGAGAAGGAGTGTGCTGTCTCATTAGGGGCAGAGCAACTAGGAGTATATAGCAAGGTGTATATAAATTTTTGTATGAGAGACTGATTTGATTTGTAAACTTTCAGTTAAAGCACAATAAAAAAAAATTTTTTTAAGTGGTCTCACATCATGCTTGCTAAAGTAGAGGGTTTGTGAAAAGGAGGAAGACCCTCAAGGAGATGGATTGACACAGTGGCTGCAACAATGGATTCAAACATAGCAAAAATTTTGAGTATGGTGCAGGATCAGGCAGTGTTTCATTCACTTTGAAATGAGTGATTGTATCAACTTAAGATCCATTGTGTTTCATTCTGTTACACATAAGGCCACCATGAGTTGGAGCCCACTGGACTGCAACTAATAACAACATGCTTACAGAAACTGGAAAAGAACAATTAATATCCATAGAGTTCCCACCTAAAATAAATAAATAAAAGTGGTCTCACTCAAGAGGGCATTTTTGCTTTGTTGTGTTTTGTGGTTTTTTTTTCAGTGAAGACAAGATTAATCACATAGCTCTTTTTAAATGCTCACAGTTTTCACAAGAACTGGCTGCAAGGACCAGCCACTTTCAGATTTGCTGCATAGCACCCTGGCAGGACTGAGCTTCCTTACGTTGACCTTTACATACTCGGAGCCCAGAAGGCCAGTAAGAGGAGTAGTTGGAGAAGGGCAAAGCCTCTCGTGCCTATCTTTAGGGGACATGACTCTCCCAGCCTCCAGTAATGCCGGGGTTGATGTTCGCACAGGGCATCCTCCATGCCTGGCAGCTCTGTACCAATCTCCCTTTGCAGCGGAGGTGAGGCTGCCACTGGCCCAGGGCATGAGGACCCTGCAAGGTAACCCTGCTCTCTTTTCTCTTTGGTTCCTCCAAGGGCCTTGAGAACTACCTCTCTCCACCCCGCCTGACCCTGCCCTCCTGCATAATGGCCAAGGGCTGCTCAGGGGACAATCAGTGCAAAAGCCCAGGTGATGGGCCCTCGGACCTTGCTCTCATCCCCACTTGGAGCACCAACGCAGCCAATACTCAACCGCAGCTGGGCCCAGAGCAAAGGCCATAACTGATGCTGGGTCATCTGCAGAGAGACTGCTGCTTCCAGAGGGAAAACGAGAGATCCTCGCACCAACCCATGCGTAGAGCACAAACACCACTCATAACTGTGCAGACCAGGCCTGAGACCACCAGGGAGCACCTACCCAGGGAAGCCAGCCCTCTTAGGGAGCCAGCAGGATACCAGAGCCTGGTGAAGGCCGAGGAAGAGCCCTGGTAGCCTTGGCTCTCATAAAGCTACATGCGTGTTCAAGTTAGAATAGTGACAGCATCACGGCCCAGCCTTCCCAAGTGTAACCGTCACCCCAAAGGCACTGCCCAAAGGCCAGCGCCCCAGGACGATGCTCCTCTGCTGACTCGGAAGCAGCCTGGAGCGTCACAGCTGGTGCAGAGCTGTCCCCATGATTGAGGACCCTGACCTCCAAGGTCACTGGTGCCCCACAAGCTACCTCTGCCACTGTTTGTAGACCCCGCCCAGGTCCCCGCTTTCTTCAACTGCTCTTCAATCCTTCAGTATCCTGCCCGCCCCTTCCTGGCCAGGGTCCCCATCAAAGTAAGGTGCCCAGGGGGCTCAGGACGAGGTCTGGACAGTAAGGGGAGGGTGGAGAGACCAGTGGGAGCTATTGACTACATGAGTGGTCCACTCAGGTGCACCTCTGGGAGGAGCTGCAAGAGAGGGATTTGGATTTGCAAAGGCCCTGGGCCAGCTTCTGTGAGAACAGCAGGCTGCTGACAAAGAGCGGTGCATGGGGTGGGCTCAGAGCTGACAAGATGGAGGGGCTGGGGCTGAGCAGAGGAAGCTCAGCACACCCTGTCGCCAGGCAGGCAGTGAGGAGGCACTGTCTGCGACCTCGGTGAGAGCACAGTAGGAGAGAGGATGGGCTGACAGGGAGGGAGGAGGGCTTAACAACACTGAGGCCCGCTAAGAAAGAGGTGGGGCAGGTTTGAGGGCACAGGAGGTATAGGAGGTGCTTTGGACCTGTTATTTTTGAGGGGTGCACCCTCTTGAGGGGTGCACTGGATGTCTAAGGAGGCACTGAGATGTGGGACATCCATGAGGGCTCATCAACTTGGAGTCAGCTGAAGACTCCAACTCCCAACCCTGGCCCATCCCTCCCTCAACACCCTGGAGGGTCCATCTGCTCATGAGTGGGACCCGCCCAGACTTCCCAGGGTTGGTGGTGTGTCCTGGGCCATAGTCCCTTCCCTCCCTGGATTCAACATCCCTTTGTGGGATGAGAGTTGGAGCATCGATACTTCTCAAAGGCAACCCTGAGCACCTGTGTTAGAATCACTTGTTAAAATGCAGGTGCTCAAAAAAAAAGCTCAGGCCCCTCCCAAATGGACTGAGTGGGCTCTGGGGACTTGCAATTCTCCAGGGTCTCCAGGTGATTCTAAAGCCCTCGACAGTCCACTGTAGGGGGAGACAAGCTCAGGGTTCTCCTGTAGATGTGGCCTGGTGCTGGTACCAATAGGAGAGGCTCAGAGGCTCAGCCCAACCTGCTGCTGACCCCACAATGCTTGGCACCCCCACAGCTCTGCACCAGCACCAGGAGAGGCCAGTGCTCTGTGCTGGAGAGACATCATCAGCAGGGAGAGTAGAGGATGGGAATGGGCTCCATGGGGTGGTAAGAAGGAGGCTGGTATAGGTGACGGGGATGCACAGAAGAAGCTTCTGACCAAGTGCAGGACAGCATGGAAGCTTCCTGGAGGAGGTGTCCCAGGGAAGGAGACCTAAGGGAAGGCATGGGGTTGCTCAGGTGCAAGTGGGGCAGAAATGCCACAGACAGAGAGACAAGCTCTCACAAAGGCCCGGAGGAGGAACATGACTGATTCAGGGGTCCATGAATGACTGGGTACAACCAGAGCCCAGAGTTTGGGTAGGTGTGGGAGAGACGAAGCTGAAGAGGTGTGGGGCAGCTCAGGACATGGTGGGCAAGGTGAGAGTGGGGGCTCATCCTGCAGATGAAGGAGCCCAGCAGGGTTTTCCACAGGGGTGAAGGGGCATATCAGATTTGTCTTTGGAAAGATAGCACTGATAAGGAGCCAAGGCCACCTCCTGGTGCAAGCAGTGGGGACCGAGGTAGCAGGCAACCACCCTGAAGACTGGCTGGATGTGTGAGGGAGGGAAGGCAGGGCTGGCCTAGCCTCCGACTTGATGGTCAGCCTCGAGGAGAAGGGAGCCTGAGGGAGAGGAGGAGCAAACTTAGACAGGTGGGTTGCCAGTGGGACATCAGGGAGCTGTCCAGTAGCCACTACAAATGGATGTCAGTGCTCAAGTGAGCAGTGTGGGCAGGGTCTGGAGATGGGAGTCCACACTTGAGGGCAGTATGGGTTGCAAGCGCTCTTGTGAGTAACAGAACAGAGGTGGCAGGTGGGCCCCAAGCACAATGACTGACACTCAAGAGACCAGGTCCTGCCCCCTGAGAATGGTGGGCACAACTCAATGCCAGCCACACTTCCTGGTAGCCACCAACAACTACTCATCTCCTCTTTTTTCTCCTTTTCAAAAAAAGTCCACCCTCCTGTACAAAACTGAGGGCTAGTCCCTGACCTGACGATGAGATATAAGGGTGTCTGCAGGGCTGTCTGGGGAAGGTTTACTGGCTTATCATAGAGAGGCCACAGGAAAGGCACGGTTTCCCACTGCAAGATGTTTCAGAGTCCGCATGTGATGCCTGGAGCTGCAGCATCCACGCTGTGACCATGGGGCACACAGTGTGGGAAGGTGTTGGTACATCACTAAACTACCGAAGTAGCCTACCCTGGAAGAGAAGGTGATAAACATTCCTTATTGTTTAAACCAATTTTATTTGGATTCTGTTACTTGAAGATGAAAGCCTGATGAAGAGGTGCAGAAAACAAGGCATATCACAAGAGAATGTGTAAATGCTACGTGCGCTGTATGGACTCTGTAATGAATTGAATTGTGTCCCCCAAAAATATGTATCAACTTGCCTGGGCCATGATTCCCAGTATTCTGTGATTAACCAGCATTTTGTCATCTGATGCTATTTTCCTGTGTGTTGTGGTTAATAAGCCAGGATTAGAAGCAGTTATGTTAATGAGGTAGGACTCAATCTGCAAGATTAGGTTGTATCTTGAGTCAATCTTTTTTGAAGTATAAAAGAGAGAATCAAGCAGAGAGACAGAAGGACCTTATACCACCAAGAAAGTAATGCCAGGAGCAGAGCACGTCCTTTGGACCCAGGACCCCTGCACAGAGAAACTCCTAGACCGAGGAAAAACTGATGACAAGGACCTTCCTCCAAAGCTGACAGAAATAGAAAACCTTCCCCTGGTGCCCTGAATTCAGACTTCTAACCTACTAGACTGTGAAAGAATAAACTTCTGTTTGTTAAACCCATCCATTCGTGGTATTTCTGTTATAGCAGCACTAGGTAACTAAGACAGACTTCAAGTCAAGGATCTCAGGGAGGAGGAGACAGATATGAAGCAGCTTCCTGGAGGAAGAGGATGGCCCAAAGAGCATCAAGCTCCAGAGGAGCAGAGGCTGAGGGGGTCCAGGGTTGGTGGGGTCACCTTGGTGTATGGCGGGTGGTGAGGGCTCCCTCTCTCCAGCCACCCCCCCTCGCACTGTGTCCTGCTGATTTCTGTCATGGTCTTCATCTTGACCTGTAGTAACCTCATTGTCTGCGTTTTCAAGTTTCTAGTCTTCTCTCCTGCAGAAGTAAGCCCCGAGGGCAAAGTGCTACTGGTGTGCTCACTGCTGGGTCCAGTGCCAAGAAAACAGCTGGCGCTCATACATGTTACTGAAGGACAGACAGATGGGCAGATGGGGGTAGTTAGAAAGTCTCTGGAACCCCAGACCAGGAAGGTGGTGAGGAGTGGTCAGATGCAGGGAGAATGTCTCCCCAGAGCCTGAGGTGCAGAAGGAGGCAGCCTAGGGTCTTGTTTTATTTGAAATGTATTCTGGCAGCCAGCAAAACTGGGAAAGCTAGAATGCACCTATGGCAATCCCTGGGGACCTCAGAAGGATGGGACTGGGGAGACAGAGTAGAGAGACACAGCAGGGACACATGGTTGAGGCCTTCCCACCCTGCTCAGGTCAGCCAGCATCTCACACACCAGCATTGCACTCAGACTCCCCTTGTTGGGGAGGGGGTGAGCAGAGCAACAGCTTCGGTTTGTTTTGCCCTCTCACCTGTGCACAAGGGTAACACCTGTGGAATCTCAAAGAAGGTAGTATCTGCTTGGGACCCACATTTCCCACTACAGCGATGCTCTGTTCAAGCAGCCCTCTGCTTCAAAGACGTGCAAGTTTCCCATCTGGGGACCCCAGTGAACAGCCTGCCTTCCATTCTCTGAGTCTCCAAGGCTAAGCCACATGTCCACTACCCTGCTCTCCCCAAAAGCCATCAAAGCCCCCACCCCTTGCAGTAACAGTTTCTGCCCCCTCCCCTTGGGTTGCATCCTGCCATGTGTCTGGAATTCTCCTGGCATCCAACCATTGTGCAGCCCACTCCAGCAGAATAAGCCAGCAGTTGCTATTTGCTCCTCCCAGGGCTGTAAAAGACCCCCCATGAGGTACATTCAGCACATGTCTTAGAAAGTCTCTTCTCCCACCTCTAAGCATGGGACGTGGCTCCCTCCAACCCCAGATTAAAAACCACAGATGTTTAACAGGCACCCTAATGAAGCAGTCACGTCTGTTCCATCTGTCAAAATCCCAGCATAAACAGGCTTCTGCCCACCCGGGGTTTACAGTGGTTTCGAGACAGGCAGCAGAAAGGCTGCACTGTCAACAGGAGGGTCCGCCCAGTGTCCTACTAGTGTGCCGTTTGGGCCACAGGAGGTGGCCTAGCTGAGCCCCATCAAATCACCAGCCTTCTCCATGACGCCATACTTGTACCGTAATTCATTGACCATTATGTAATTTTGCTGGAATATTTCATTCTTCAAGGTCAAGAAAGGGCTTCAGGAGGCACCATCAATCCCCACTCCTTTTCTCCTTAACAGAAACAAAGGCACAAGCCCAGGGCTTCTGAAGACATGCCCCCTAACTCTTCTCTGACAGCTGCTGCCACTGTGGCGCTGTCCGAGTGCCTGGTGCTGAAACGGGAGGGTTCTCCCCACCCACCCCACCCACCCCACCCACCCCACCCACCCCACCCCCCCCCGCCGCAGCCGTGACCACCTCCCGCTCAAGTCTCCTCTCCCTGCTCACTGTGCAACTGCTACGTTCACCCTTTCCCCCCTAGATGTGGCTGAGCGACAAAGGCCCATCCCTGAGCACTGTGACACCTCTCCCTGTCCCCCTCCCACCCCTTTACCTCCTCAGCCTTCTCAGTGAAAGCTGTGACCTGCCCCCGCCCAGCAGGTCCTGCTGGAATTCAACTTTCACACACAAGTCCTCCCCTGGGCCCCTCTTCATCTTAGATTCTCTGCTCATAACAGTGGTTTGTTCCCTATTTTCAGGCCCAACTCGAGGACAAGGACTCTCAAATGGAACAATTATGAAACAGTCAGTCCTGCCCAGGCATGGGCTCCTTGTGTTTGTGGTGCAGTGCCTGGGCATGGGAGCCTGAATCTTCACAGAAGTTGAGTTTTGAACAGTCACAAGTTGTCCCAACCCCCCTGATCTCATCTTGCCTGGGCAAGGAGATGATCTCAATCTCTTACCCATCCCTTACACGGCTCCCAGACAATTGTAGATAACACTGCACCAAGAGCCCCTGGTGTCAAATCAGGTAATTCTGTGATTTAGTGGCTTCATGCCAGGAAGGCTCCATTTGAATCCTCGGTGCTGGGGTAGGGTGAGGTGGGTGAGGCAAAAAAATTTAAGGGGAACCAAAAACTCAATAATCAAGACAAATAATATTTTAACATAAATGTCATGGGTTGAATTGTATCCCCCCAAAATATGTGTCAACTTGGTTAAGCCATGATTTCTAGTATTGTGTGGTTGTCCTCCATTTTGTGATTATAATTTTATATTAAAGAGGATTAGGGTGGGATTGTAACACCCTTACTAAGGTCACATTCCTGAGTCTGCACAACCTTTTATCTTACAAGAGATAAAAGGAAAGGGAAGCAAGCAAAGAGCTGGGAACCTTATATCACCAAGAAAGCAGTGCCAGGAGCAGTGCACATCTTTGGACTGAGGGTTCCTGTGTGGAGAAGCTCCTAGTCCAGGGGAAGATTGATGACAAGGACCTTCCTCCAGAGCCAGCAGAGAAAGGAAAGCTTTCCCTGGAGCTGACACCCTGAATTTGGACTTCTAGCCTCCTAGACTGTGAGAAAATAAATCTCTTTGTTAAAGCCATCCGCTTGTGGTATTTCTGTTATAGCTGCACTAGTGACTAACACATAAATATTTTTAAAAACGAAATTTAATGCAAAAATCCATGTTTAACAAAAATACCAAATTCTTAAGTAAGGACAGTCTCAATGGTACTGATGTTTCCTTTTGCCTGTAGTCATCCACTGGGGAAAAGTGTGAGGGGAAGTGCTTAACAAGGAAGATGCAGTGGCCCGGTTAAATGAGTACATTGCCACCAGAGCGAAAAGAACATTGTTGGGGCTCAGGGGGCAAGCCCCTCAAAGAAGTTCACGTGTCAACACTCAAGTTCCTTTCTATCTACAGCCTGGGTGCAACCCCAGTGGCTGTTTCTGGGCTGTGGCTGTAATCCTTGAGTGAGAACACGTCAGCATGTCAGGTGAGGGAGGTCAGAATCTGACCCCTGGCAGGACCACCCTCCAAGCTTGTGGCCAGCCTTGACCCCAGGACCTGGCCTGCCAGACAGGCAGTGGGAAGTTCTAGGATCAGAGGTTATGCATGCACGGGACATGGTAGGGCTTGAGAATGTCCATGGAGGCAGGGGCCTGGATCACCTCCATCAGAGGGCGCCAGACACGTCTGTGGAAGGTGTCCACTACCCGCCTCCAAGTGGGGAGATCAGAGTAAAATCACCACAGCCTCCGGAGTTCATGCCAGCAAACCATGTTGGACCCTGGCGGGGCTCAGACAGCCCCAAGGAGAGCAGGTGTGCAGACTGGGGGCAGGCAAGGTGCATGATGGAGCCCAGGTGTGGTCACACCTGCAAGCGGGGAACTGGATGGGAGGCAAGACTCTCTGTCTCGTTTTAGTCTCTCCAACATCATTTTTCTTCCTCTAATTTTAAAGTGATCAGATTATTGATGGGCCTATTCCCCCCTCATCCCCACCAAATCTGGACTCTGAGGAGGATGAGACCAAAGGCCACCTCTGTGTTCCATGCCTGGGACCTGGAAAGACCTGCACAGACAGCCAAGGGAGTGGGGGGACTGGGAAGGTTCCTGCCACAGCCCTTCTGCCCTACAGCATCTCACCTTGTGTCGTCTGCCCAAGAGGCTCTCTGAGGTCCTGCAGCTGCTCGTCTTGTCACTGTGGGTCCACCTCTGGCTCAGCAGCTCACCCCGGAACTCATTTTCTGAGGGTGTAAAAAACACAGGATCAGGGAAAGAGAGCTGACAGCTGCAGTGCCAGCTCGGGGGTACACACAAGAGAACCTGGGCCTCTCTGCACCCTGTCTCAGGAAAAGAAAACTTTCAGTCCAGTCAGTGAGTCAGAGGCATAATATGCTGACCATGCTATCTAATTTTAGTCTGAATTTCTAGACTAACAGCTATGTTTTTTGTTTTTTAAAATAAAAAATACGTTTTTTATTTTAAAAAACAAAAAACATAGCTGTTAGTCTGTAAAAACCAAGATGTGAAACCATGTCCCCCAAGAGGTCTTAACCAAGTAACCATCTGCACCCCTCAGAATACACATACTCAGGAAGAGTGCTGCCTGGGTGTTGTTGCCAAGAAGATATTTTTGCAAACTAGACAAAAAAATACATGTAAGCATCTTGTGACCATGATCTTAGCATCCTGTGAAACTATCCGTAATCACTAACTATACTATTGATAATCAGTAACCAGTCAGAGTGTTGCTATGACAATATTCATTGATTTTCCTGTAACTGCTCTCCCTACAGTTTGGTTCCTCTTTTTACCCTGTAAGAATACTTGCATGAAGAAACTGCCCTGGGACTACCTGGCTCCATTTTCAATGAGCTATGTAGTTCCCCAATTACGATTGTTTTAAACCCTTAACAAAGCTCTCTGTTTTAATTTGAAACATTATTCGAGTTTTTCTCTACAATATTTTGGTATCAGAAGTGGGATCCAAAGGCAATTTGCCTGCTAAGCAACCTAGGAAGGGACTGTGGAACGTTGGCACTTCGTATGCTCAATCCACTTTTCTAACTCTTGGGAGTTGTCTTCAGGTAACTTGGACCAAGGACCTCCACCCTCTTTGTGTTTGAAGTCCTTTGAGGTTTGTTAACGGTCTTTTATCTCTTTACTTTTGGCTCGCTTGAGAGCATTTTGACAATTTTGTTATCTGGCAAGTTGCAGCTTGATTCAGGCTGTGTGAACTCACTGTGTTTTTCTCTAAACGCCCATTAAAATTTCTTCAGGTGTGTCTTTGGTGAAGGCTCTGGAGTGGTTTTCACATGTGTGTTTGCAGTCTTAGTGAGGATACAGAGTGCCATTAGCCACTGGTATGCACTCATTAAAGGGAATTTAGAGTTTTCTGTGCAGTGACTTGATATCTAAAATCAGTTTGAATGGTTACTCACTATAATTTAATTTTTAGACCAACACTGCTATTCACTGGCATAAAATTGTCTAAGAGAAACCTAAGTTTTCTTTTAAACTGTGGTGCATCCTTTTGGTTTCCCATTTGTTTCCTGAAACACTGACTATTTATAATAAGAGACTAGAACTTCCTGCCAACATGGCGCCATAGATAGAAGCCCCACAACTTCCCTCCACAACAAAGACCTGAAAAACTAAGTAAAATGGAGACAAACGTCATCCCTGGAACCTAAAGTGCCAAACAAAGAGATAGAAAACTCAGCCAAGCATTGAATGGAATACGAAACTGACAGGGGATGGAAAGTGAGGAGAGATACATGTAGAGGGCCACATCAGCTAACACAGCATGAATCTGCCATCTTGGATTCCAGTTGGGGATCGACAGACAGGGAGCACAGGAAAGCAGCTTCACAGAACTCCCAGCAGGAGACAGAGCACCCGGTAACCACCAGTACAGGCTTTCCCATCCCCCATTCACTCCCCACTGCTTTACTTCCAAGCTTCCTGGCTGGCTGCAGTGGCGTGGCCAACTGAGAAGTGTAGCATTTATGCTGCTTGGATTCACCCCAATCACGTTGGAGATCAGTGGACAAGGAGTACGGGAAAGCAGCTTCACGAAGTTCCCAGCAGGAGACAGAGCACCCAGAGCGATATATGTTTTCCTAACCACCACCCCCCCTGCCCCCGCAGCCTCCTCTGCTTCCAGCCAGCCACAGACTCTTGGCAGGGAGGCAACTGCTTTGGCCTCAGGCTGCTTGGATTCACCCTGCCCACACTGGCTGGGCCCCTGAGCTGGTGTTGGTTCTTTCCATCTCTTTTGGTTTCTTCTATCCCTCTTACCACCTCCCCCTCCTTTCTCTGGAACACATGGCTCCACATGCCATCTTTGCTTCTTCTTGAAAGGCTGTGAAGCCATGCTCAACTAGGGAACCACTTCCCTGGCCTGCGACACCTTGATGGTGGGGATCTCTGGGGCTTTTTTTTCCTTGTTTTGCTTTGTTCTGTTCTGTTTTGTTTGTTTGTTTTCTCCTTTTTGCAACTTGGAAGGCCCCTTCTAGCCAGGCTGCTTTGCAGGGCTTATGAGCCACTCCCCCTTTCTGTGCACCCATGTAGATGGGATCCCTGGGGGCATCTGGTTTTTTCTTCTTTTTTTTTTTTTCTTTTCTCTCTCTTTTTCCCTTTCTGTCTGTCTTCATTTCTCAGTTCTCATCTCTCTACACTTATCTTCCTTTCCTGTCTCTTGAATACCTGGTGCTGTGTGACATCTATACCCCCTTGAGCCAGGCTATACTGCACAGCCTGGGAACCACTTCCCCAGTCTTAGCAGCCCCACTGGTGGGACTCTGGGACTCCTGGGGACTTTTTTTTTTTTCCCCAGATTTTTATGTAGTTATTTTTTCTTTCTTTTTCCCTTTTTGCTTTTCTCCATTTCTTGGTTTCTCATCTCTCCACTCCAATGGCAAGCTGCTTTAGCACTTTTTTTTGTTTTCTCTTTCTTTCTTTGCTTGTTTGTTTTTGGCTCCTGTTTTTCTCTCCACTCTATTCTCTTTCACATTCACCTATCAGCTCCAAACATCACAGCCTCCCCCTCTTTCCTGCCTACCTGCACTGTGCACTGAACATCACACCCCCAAGGAGCACAGGCACAGCCTATTGGAACCTGCCAAGCACTGACTCCTGGCCCACCCTGTTGGCCCTAGTACATACCACAAACAACTCATCCCAGCCCCTCCCCTCAGCTAGCTCTGCCCTGCTGCACCATAGCTGAATGACTGGCCCTGCCCATTGGACAAGGAGATAAAAAGCATCGTGACTATAGACAAGCAAACAACAAAAAACACACAGCCCGCCTGCTCAGGTTTAACCAAATAAAACAAAAAAGCAGGATGAAACAAACAAATCTACAATCAAGAAACAAAGAAAATAACTACTGAATGTCCCAAAGACAGCAGACAATATCAAAACATATTTAAATAAAAAAAAAAAAGACAGGATGGGTCCAGTAGACATCCAAAATAAAACACCAGATGACTTTCCAGTAGAAGAAAAGGCACTAGAACTATCTGACAGGGAATTCAAATCTCTAACATTCAGAGCAATCCAAGAGTTGAAGCAAAAAGCAGACAAAAAATGAGGAAAAAACAGACAAATTTTTGGAAAAGGCAGACAGATTCATGGAAAACACAGACAAAAAAATGGAACAATTCAGGAAAGTAATACAGGAACAAAATGCCAAAATAAATTCACAACTAGAAATCATACAAAAACAACAATTAGAAATCCAAAAGATAAACAAGATTTCAGAAATAGTGTCATAGAAGGGCTGAGGAGCAGATTGAAATGATGGAAGACAGAATCAGCAAAATTGGAGACAAATGCTTGGATATGACTCTGTTTAAGGGAAAATCAGAAAAAAAGAAGGAAGAAAAATGAAGAAACCCTGAGAATTATGTGGGATACAATCCAAAGCAAAAATTTGCGAGTGATCAGAGTTCCAGAACAGAGAGAGAATACAGAAAACAAAGAGAGGATCATTGAAAAATTGCTGACAGAAAAATTCCTTAATATCATGAATGATGAAAAGCTGACCATCCAAGAAGCTCATATAGGATAGAACCCAAAAGAAAAACACCAAGGCATATCATAATCATACTCGCTAAAACCAAAGACAAAGGAAAAATCCTGCAAACAGCTTGAGAAAAACAAAAAGTCACATACAGAGGAGAAACAATAAGACTAAGCTCTGATTATTTGGCAGAAACCATGCAGGCAAGAAGGCAATGGGATGACATATATAAATTGCCAACCAAGAATAATATATCTTGCAAAACTTTCATTCAAATATGATGGTGAAATTAGGACATTTCCAGATAAACAGAAATTAAGGGAATATGTGAAAAGCAAGCCAAACTTACAAGAATTATTAAAGGGAGTCCTTCAGTCTGAGAATAAACAACATCAGACCATAGCCTGAATCTAGGACACAAAATTGTACCAGTCAGATACCAACCTAGGAAGTAAACTCCAAAACCAAAACACTTGCAACAGGGAACCAGAGAGGTTAATCTGTCAATGACAACAACATCAGAACAATACAAGAGGGAATAAATGGTATAGGCATAGAACTTTTTAATGGAGAGGAAGGCAAGGCAATACTGAGTAATAATATACTGGTTCAAACCTAGGAAGATAAGGGTAAGTTTCAAGGTAACCACAAAAAAAGTTAACAAACCTACTCATCAAAATAAAGAAGAAAAACATGAAGTCTCAATAAAAACAAAATCCACAAAAACAAAAGAAATTCATAAACAAAAGGAATTCAGCACAGGAGAGTAAGAGGAACAAAGAAAACATTAGATGAATCTGTGAAGCATCTCATAACATGGATGCATCTGGAAGACATTATGCTGAGTGAAATAAGTCAATCACAAAAGGACAAATATTGTGTGAGGCCACTGCTGTAAAAGCTCATGAAAAGTTTTTCATACAAAAAGAAACAATATTTGACAGTTACGAGGGAGAGGAGGGATGGGGATGGAAAAACACTTAATAGACAAAAGATAAGCAGCAACATTGGTGAAGGGTAAGACAGTACACAACACTGGGGAAGCCAGCACAACCTGTACAAGGCAAGGCCATGGTAGCTCTATAGGCATACACAAACTCCCTGAGGGACCAAATTGCTGGGCTGAGGGCTGTGGGGACCATGGTCTCAGGGAACATCTAGCTCAATTGGCATAACAGAGTTTATAAAGAAAATGTTCTACATTCTACTTTGGTGAGTAGTGTCTGGGGTCCTAAAAGCCTGGGAGCGGTCATCTAGGCTACTCCACTGGTCTCACCCGTTCGGGAGCAAAGAAGAATGAAGAAAACTAAAGACACAAGGTAAAGATTAGTCCAAAGGACTAACGGACCACATCTACCATGGAATCCACCAGACTGAGTCCAGTATAACTAGATGGTGCCCAGCTACCACCACTGACTGCTCTGACAGGGATCAGAATAGAGGGACCTGGACAGAGCTGGAGAAAAATGTAGAAAAAAATTCTAACCCAAAAAGAAAGACCGACTTGCTGGCCTGACAGAGACTGGAGAAACCCTGAGAGTATGGCCCCTGGACACCCTTTCAGCTCAGTAATGAGGCCACTCCTGAAGTTCACCCTCAGCCAAAGATTGATCAGACTCACGGAACAAAACAAGACTAAAGGGGCGCACCAGCCTTGGGGCAGGGACTGGAAGGCAGGAGGGAACAGGAAAGCTGATAATAGGGAATCAAGGGTTGAGAAGGGAGAAGGTTGATGTGCCGTGGTGTTGTTAACCAAAGTCATACAACTGTGAGTGTACTATTTGATGAGAAACTAGGTTGTTCCTGTAAACCTTCATCTAAAGTTCAATAAAATAAATAAAATAAAAGACTAGACCTCTAGTCAGCACAATAAAGTTCAAAAAGAATGCCTTATATGTTGTCTTGTATGTTATTTGAACTAGCCTTATGGAATCACAAATTTATGTAATTGTCTCATTTCATGTTTAACTTTTTGTATGTCTTGACTCGAAAGCCGTGACTAGTAGTTGTTTGTTTCTTTTTGTTTTGTTTTTTTTTTTCTCATAAGGAAGTCTTTTAAGTAACTTAAGCTGAATTGAATATATAGGAAAATTTTAAAATCTGAAGTCTGAGTTCTCAGAGGTAATGGCTGAATTTTTCACAGTTGAAACCTGAAGTTTCTTTTAGCCTCTACTTTTTAAAGTATACACAATTTTTCTTTTCTGGTCAGAAGCCACCAGAGACCTTAACTTCCGCTTTTTCAGCAAAAAGAAAGAAAGAAAGAAAGAATGAAAATTTTTGAGAGCCATTCTAGCTGCTGAGGTACATTCCTGAAGACTATTACTGATCTCAACAAATCTCTTCTATCCAAATTCTGTAACACTGAATTCTTCTTGTCCTTTTGATGTCACTTGCTAAAAAGTTATTTGCATTTCTCTAAGCACACGAAGATCTTTTTTTTATGTGCCTTTTCAGCTCTAAGAGAAGGTTTTAACATCTTCAAGAACCTTCAAGACCTCATCCACAAAAACAGCAAATGGCATCATCAAGGCCATGGTTTGACTTGAGAATTCACATCATTTATCCCTGAAGATTTTTTTTACTACTATTCAGACATTTAGAGACTTGATAATCTTGGTGTATTTTAGTATATTCTGACTATATGGTATCATATGGCAAGATTATTGTGTGTTATGTCTGAAGCTTTCTTGAAAATAAGGTTAATCATTATGTTTACAGATATTTTTTAATTGACTTTTGCCTTACCTTACTTTTGTAATTCGCATCAAATCTTGCATTCTTAAGAATTATTATTACTATAAGTTAATCATGGTCATATTAAGTTTTGCTGTCTGCAGATAAGTCTTTACTTTGATGACTTACTGAAAACCTTTGACCAAAATATCGCAACAGAAAATTGGGCTGTCTTGGACTCATGAAAAACACTGAGACTAGACTGAATCACAATTTTCAGAACTCTTATGTAGAATAACATGGAACCAAAATTAGCTTCATGGAACTAAGTAAACTAAAAAAATATTTAAATTGAGCTCATAGACGAAGTTTACTTGTATTGATTTCTCTGCTCTTCTATTTGTTTTGTTTGCTATATTTTTTTAATTGCTTTTCTCCATGAACTTCAAGTTATTCCGTGTTTTGATATAAAATTTTTCCCATGTAAATGATAGAAGTTAATGCTGCCTAGTGCATTTACTTATTGTTAATTAGCAGATCAACTACCTTATTTATTTTATTTTCCATGATGACAGTTATAACTATTGCTTAAAATTTCTAGAAGAATTGAATATTTCATATATGAGCCATTAAAATTCTTAGGGCTTCCTTTTTATTATCAAACATTCCTTTTCACCATTATCAAGTTGCATTCTAGCTTAAATCCCATTTTGACATTTGGGTTTTTTCCTTGTGAACCCAGACCTCTTTTTATGAAACCACTTTTAGAGAAAATTTGTTCACTAGAATTATGATTTTAATCATCATTTTCATCATAATAGACACTATTAAATGTTACATAAAATTAATCGCCCATGTTTTAACCTCAAGAACTAATACGGTGCCCATGAAAAAAAAAACAGCATATATAGAAACCATCCAGGTCAGTGAGGGACTGAAAGAATAAGTCAGCCCTTTGTGCCTCTGATCCATTTTACCTAACACTGTCACCTCTTTCCCTCCCTCTTTTGAGGCCCACCAGAGTGTCTCCCTCTAAAGCATGTCCTGAAGCTAGGGAAAACTTGGCAGAAGACGAATTACTCCTCTGTAAGCAACATGAGGCCAGCCTGGCCTGAAGAGGAGAACTCCACTATGTCAAGGTAAAAGGAAAGCAGAAAACAGTGGTGCTCGGTCACAATTGCAGTGTGGCATCTGAGGTCTTAAATGCTTAATAATTCAAGCAGCCACTGGAGTAAACAATGGTAGCAAGCATGTCCATATGAGAGAGACTACTCGATTCATCAGTGATCAATAGATGCTCTATGAGATCTTTGATCAAAAGGAGGGAAGCGTCTTGGGAAAAAACAACTTTCGGCGCAGTCAGTGAAACAGAGGCGTAATACGCTGACCGTGCTGTGTAATTTCAGTCTGAGTTTCTAGACTAACAGCTATTTTTTTTTTAAATAAAAATCATGTTTTTCCTTGGTGGTAAAAACCAAGATGTGAAACCATACCCCCCAAGGGGTCTCAACCAAGTGACCATCTGCATCCCTCAGGAAGAGTGCTGCCTGGGTGCTGTTGCCAACAAGGTATTTTTGCAAACTAGACGGAAAAAATACATGTAAGCATCCTGTGACCATGATGTAAGCATCCTGTGACCATGATGTAAGCATCCTGTGAAATGATCCGTAATCACCAACTATACTATTGATAAACGGTAACCAATCAGAGTGTGATTATTATAATGTTCATTGATCTTCCTGTAATTGCCCTCCCTATGGTTTGGCTCCTCTTTTTACCCTAAAAGAATACTTGTATAACGAAGCCACCTGGTTCCATTTTCAATGGGCTATGTAGTTCCCCAATTCCAATTGTTTTAAACCCTTAATAAACCTCTCTTTTAACTTGAAACAGCACTCAAGTTTTTCTCTACAATTCCATGTGCAGAACCTCCTTTCTGGAACTCCTGGGATGACAGACAACGCCTGTGTCCTGTGGCTGTTCCTGGAACAAGACAGGAGCTCTTTGGGGGAAAGCACCCCTGACCTGGGACACTCCCTGGGGCTCAGCGTCCTGCGCCTTCTCCAAAGCCGTCTGCCAAATGGCTTCCCTCCTCACATGCACGCTGCCTCCAGGGCCTCCAGTTAATGTTTAATTCCTCACATGAACCCACATCTGAGCAGAGGCCGCATGCATCGCTGGACGTGACAGAGACGTGCTTTGTGCACCTATCCCTGCACGTCACTCCCGTTGCCACGACAACTGCTCTCTCTGCAGGAGCGCTTCAAAAGAAGGTCATTAAGTAACCAACAATAAAAACAGGAAATGAATATCCCTGGATTTTGTTCCTGGCTCCTCCTTGGAAATGAGTTGAGCTCCGCTAAATGCAGGTCAGCATGCTGTCACGCCCGCTATCTCTTCCCCTTGAATTTTTTTCTAGAATTCCTCTTCTCCTGGGCCCACACAGCCCCATGGGCTGGCCACAGCATCCCCTTGCCACCTGGAAATGCCTCCATCCCATTACAGGCCTCATTGTGTCCCCAGGGAGCACAATCACAGAGGAAACAGGTCTGGTTGCCAAGAAGATGGCAGACCTGTGAGGCAGTCTTCAAGGGACTGGTGAAGCCACCACGTTTGGTCCCTCTGCACACCCCTACTGCACACCTCTCCTGTGCACGCCCCCCTGCTGAAATGTACTTCAGTCTGAGAACCTGTGAGTCCTGGGGCTTTGGCTCTGGGCGAGCCAGAGCCCTCAATTATCATGCCAAGCAGGGCATCAGGGTCGATGTGGGGCCAAGCCCCACCCACCACAGGCATTCAGACTCCCAGAGCAAGGATGGGAACATGGATGAAGGCACTTAGAAGCCTTGCGGGGAGCTGATCAACAAGGAGTAGGACTCAGCTGAGGGTTAGGAACATGGGGCCAGCATGGGAAGTGTGGGGAGCCTCATCCATGAGGTGGGAGGCAGATTCCTTGTGTCTCCTCCACAGAGAGGGTGGGGTTGGGCACGGCTGGACATGAGGCACGGGTTCCACTCTCATTCACACACCTGGGCTTGAGGACGTTGGGGAGCGAGGCATCTCAGACCTGTAGGCGGAAGTGAGTCCTCGTCATGGTGACCGTCACAGTGACACATGTGGTCAAGGAGCTGGCATGACTCATGCTGACACTGGATGGGAAGGGCACAGGCCTGGACAGCAGGAGGACGATGCCTACCAGGCCACCCCAGGCAACTCCTGACACATTTTCTGCTCCTCAGAGAACCTGGCCAGCATGAGTGGTGCAGGCTCCCTGAGAAAGGGCCTCCGTCTGCTACCCAACAGGAACAGCCAGCTGCCTCGTGCTCCTGCCGCCCACGGCCCTAGAAGCTAGGTGAACCCATGCGGGGCCCATTCTCCCCAGGCACCCTCGGAGCGGGGCCCACATCTGCTCAGGCAATGTGATGGACCCAGAGCATCTGCTCCGGCATTGTCACTTCCTTGTGACCATGGAACAAGGCATCCTTATGGACCGTGACCTTGGGTGGGAACACACGCAGACCAGAGCCTGAAGGCCCAGCCCCATCTCCTCGGGTGCGGCTCTATTCCTTCAGGCTGCTGGCCAGCAAACTGCAGCCTCTTCCAGAGCCCAGCAGAGCCAGCCAGTCTCTTCCTTGGCCAGGCTCTGCCCCCAGGCACCCCACCTGCATTTGGGAAGATTGGGCTCAGAGACACTGGGCAACACACCCAAGCCTGACCCCTGGTTTCACCTGGCCCGTGGCAGCTGGACTCTCTTGGACTTAACTTTTCTGTGAGTCAGAGAGGAAGGAACACTCTGGAGAGTCAGAAACGTGGACAGGAAGTACGTAGCTAGTGCCACATGCCACCGAGCTGCTGTCGCTATCCTGTGGGGCTCCACTGCCAAAAGTCTCATCAGAACAGGCTCTTCTTCAACCCACCCAACTCATAGTGACCCTGTAGTACAGAGTAGAACTGCCCCTTAGGGTTTCCAAAGCTGTAAACCTTTATGGAAGCATGCTGCCACATCTTTCTCCCAAGAAGCAGCTGGTGAGTTCGAACCACAAAAATTCCGGTTAGCAACCGAGCACTTTAACCACTGCACCACTATGGCTTAGGTCTGCACTAATTCCTGGAATCCCTGCTCAGCCAGGCACATGGGTAATGGATGTCAGAGCCACTGCATCTCTCCTGCAGCAGCCAGCCAGGAGTAGCTCCTGGAGCCCGAGAAGTGTAAGCTATGCTGTAGCCTCTCTCTTTAGGGGAGCCAGAAGAGGCCTGGAGTCTTTGGGGGGCCTGAAACCTTCAGGGGACCCAGAGTCTTTGGGGGACCCAGAGTCTTCAGGGTGCCTTGAGTCTTTGAGGAGCCCCGAGTCTTGGGGAGTCCTGGAACCCTTGGATGACCCAGAGTCATTGGGGGCCTAGAGTGTTTGGGGGGCCAGGAGTTTCTGGAGAGCCCAGAGTCTTTAGGGAGCCTGAAGTTTTTGGGGTGCCTGGACTCTTCAGGGGACCTGGAGTCTTTGCTCTTTGAGTCCTCCCTGCTGAAGGCTCACCTCAGTATTGCTGGGCATCCATCCCCACAATGGCCCATAACATCTCTTCACAGAGGCAAGATTCCCCGCCCCCCCGTCTCAGCCATCAGCTCCTCAAGCCAGAACCCGGGGAGCTGGCCTGACCCCAAATCCTGCCAACGCTTCCTTCTAAATCTCGCCAGAATCCAGCCACATTTGACCTCACCATGGCCACACCTCAGCCATGCCAGCACCACCTTGACCCAACCCCATTCTGGCCAGCCACCCACCCTCCACTGCCTCTCTGCTCCCTCTCCTCCTTTTTCGCAGCTCTATGGTCCAGGGACCTGCCTCCAGTGGTGGATGCTCCTCCTCAGGCCATTTATTGCAGCTGTAGTTGTCATAGGTATGTCAGACTCCACGCCACCATCCACTCCAAGAGCCAGCACAATGCCTGACTGGTAAGTTGGGCTCAGTGAAGATGTGTGGGATAAATCAGTGAATCGTGCATGCATGTGAGTGTGTGTATGTGCACATGTGTGTGTTGTGAGTGTGTGTGTGCATGTGTGTGAGTGTGTGGGTATGTGTGTGTGCATGTGCATGTGTGGGGGGGTACGTGTGTGCGTGTGTGTATGTGTGGGTGTGGGTGCATGTGTGCACGTGAGTGTACAGCCACTCTCTGGCACTCGTGCTCAGCATCATAACACACATCCCAGAGGCCCCCTCTCTCAGCTGTGAGCTCCCTGGAGGAAAAAAGCACATTAATTTCATATTTCCATCCTCAAAGTCTAGTGAAAGGCCAGACATGATGTGGCAGTCCAGTAGCTCTTTGTTGAATGAATGAAAGAGTGAATAAATGAGAGTGCATCACCAACTTCTAATCAGACCAGGATAGATGATTCTCACAAAGTCTTGAGATAAAGGCTCTAAATTTGGCAGGTGGAACATTGGGAAGTAGAGGTATGACCCCTCAAAGGACATATCAGAACCATCAGGGGGTGGAGTTGGGGGACAAGTGCAAATCAGAACCTCCAGCATACTTCCCGAAGTTGACAAATAGTTGATGTAATATAAATTCTACTGATGAAAGGGTGTGTATGCCAATAAGTACTTGAAAAGATGTTCAACATGGTACGTCATCGGGGAAATGCAAATCAAAACCACAATGAGATACCGCTTCACACACACTAGGATGTTGTTGTTGTTGTTAGGTGCTGTCGAGTCGGTTCCCACTCATAGTGACCCTATGCACAACAGATAGAAACACTGCCTGGTCCTGCGCCATCCTTACAATCGTTGTTATGCTTGAGCCCGTTGTTGCAGCCACTGTGTCAATCCTCCTCTTTGAGGGTCTTCCTCTTTTCTGCTGACCCTGTACTTTGCCAAGCATGATGTCCTTCTCCAGGGACTGATCCCTCCTGACAACATGTCCAAAGTATGTAAGACACAGTCTCGCCACCCTTTCTTCTAAGGAGCATTCTGATTGTACTTCTTCCAAGACAGATTTATTCGTTCTTCTGGCAGTTCATGGTATATTCAATATTCTTCGCCAACACCACAATTCAAAGGCATCAACTCTTCTTAGGTCTTCCTTATTCACTGTCCAGCTTTCACATGCATATGATGCGATCGAAAATACCGTGGCTTGAGTCAGGCACACCTTAGTATTCAAGGTGACGTCTTTGCTTTCCAACACTTTAAAGAGGTCCTTTGCAGCAGATTTACCCAATGCAATGTGTCCTTTGTTTTCTTGACTGCTGCTTCCATGGCTGTTGATTGTGGATCCAAGTAAAATGAAATCCTTGACAACTTCATTCTTTTCTCTGTTTATCATGATGTTGCTCATTGGTCCAGTTGTGAGGATTTTTGTTTTCTTTATGTTGAGGTGCAATCCGTACTAAAGGCTGTCGTCTTTGATCTTCATTAGTAAGTGCTTCAAGTCCTCTTCACTTTCAGCAAGCAAGGTTGTGTCATCTGCATAACGCAAGCTGTTAATGAGTCTTCCTCCAATCCTGATGCCCCATTCTTCTTCGTACAGTCCAGCTTCTCAGATTATTTACTCAGCATACAGATTGAATAGGTATGGTGAAAGAATACAACCTTGGTGCACACCTTTCCTGACTTTAAACCAATCAGTATCCCCTTATTCTGTCCGAACAACTGCCTCTTGTTCTATGTAAAGGTTCTTCATGAGCACAATTAAGTGTTCTGGAATTCCCCTTCTTCGCAATGTTATCTATAATTTGTTATTATCCACACAGTCGAATGCCTTTGCATAGTCAGTAAAACACAGGTAAACACCCTTCTGGTAGTCTCTGCTTTCAGCCAGGATCCATCTGACATCAACAATGATATCCCTGGTTCCACATCCTCTTCTGAAACTGGCCTGAATTTCTGGCAGTTCCCTGTTGATATACTGCTGCAGCCATTTTTAAACAATCTTCAGCAAAATTTTGCTTGTGTGTGATAGTAATGATATTGTTCTATAATTTTCCACGTTTGGTTAGATCACCTTTCTTGGGAACAGGCATAAATATGGATCTCTTCCAGCCAGTTGGCCAGGAAGATGTCTTCCATATTTCTTGGCATAGACAAGGGAGCACCTCCAGCGCTGCACCTGTTTGTTGAAACATCTCAATTGATATTCCATCAATTCCTGGAGCCTTGTTTTTCGCCAATGCCTTCAGAGCAGCTTGGACTTCTTCCTTCAGTACCATCGGTTCCTGATCATATGCTGCCTCTTGAAATGGTTGAACATCAACTAATTCTTTTTGGTATAATGACTGTGTATTCCTTCCATCTTCTTTTGTTGCTTCCTGCATCATTTGGTATTTTCCCCATAGAATCCTTCACTATTGCAACTTGAGACTTGAATTTTTCTTCAGTTCTTTCAGCTTGAGAAACACCGAGCGTGTTCTTCCCTTTTGGTTTTCCATTTCCAGCTCTTTGCGCATGCCATCGTAATACTTTACTTTGGCTTCTCAAGCTGCCTTTGAAATCTTCTGTTCAGTTCTTTTACTTCATCATTTCTTTCTTTTTCTTTAGCTGCTCGACGTTCGAGAGCAAGTTTCAGAGTCTTCCCTGACATCCATCTTGGTCTTTTCTTTCTTTCCTGTCTTTTCAATGACCTCTGGCTTTCTTCATATATGATGTCCTTGATGTCATTCCACAACTCGTCTGGTCTTTGGTCACCAGTGTTCAATGCATCAAATCTATTCTTCAGATGGTCTCTAAATCCAGGTGGGATATACCCAAGGTCATATTTTGGCTCTCGTGGACTTGCTCTGATTTTCTTCAGTTTCAGCTTGAATTTGCATATGAGCGATTGATGGTCTGTTCCACAGTTGGCCCCTGGCCTTGTTCTGACTGATGATATTGAGCTCTTCCATCGTCTGTTTCCACAGATGTAATCAATTTAATTTCTGCATGTTCCATCTGGCAAGGTCCATGTGTATAGTCACCGTTTATGTTGGTGAAAGAAGGTATTTGCAATGAAGAAGTCGTTGGTCTTGCAAAATTCTATCATTTGATTTCCAGCATTGTTTCTATCCCCAAGGCCATACTTTCCAACTACTGATCCTTCTTCTTTGTTTCCAACTTTCGCATTCCAATCGCCAGCAATTATTAATGCATCTTGATTGCATGTTTGATCAATTTCAGACTGCAGTAGCTGATAAAAATCTGTTTCTTCTTCTTGGCCCTAGTGGTTGGTGCGTATATTTGAATAATAGTCATATTAACTGGTCTTCCTTGTAAGCGTATGGATATTATCCTATCACTGACAGGGTTGTACTTCAGGATAGATCTTGAAATGTTCTTTTTGACGATTAATGCAACACCATGCCTCTTCAAGTTGTCATTCCCAGCGTAGTAGACTATATGATTGTCCAATTCAAAATGGCCAATACCAGTCCATTTCAGTTCACGAACGCCTAGGATATCGATGTTTATGCGTTTCACTTCATTTTTGATGATTTCTAATTTTCCAAGATTCATACTTTGTACATTCCAGATTCTGATTGTTAATGGATGTTTGCAGCTGTTTATTCTCACTTTGAGTCACGCCACGTCAGCAGACGAAGGTCCCAAAAGCTCTACTCCATCCATGTCATTAGGGTCGACTCTACTTTGAGGAGGCAGCTCTTCTCCAGCCATCTTTTGAGTGCCTTCCAACCTGAGGGGCTCATCTTCCAGCACTATATCAGACAATGTTCTGCTGCTATTTATAAGGCTTTCACTAACTAATACTTTTCAGAAGTAGACTGCCGGGTCCTTCTTCCTAGTCTGTCTTAGTCTGCAAGCTCAGCTGAAACCTGTCCTCCATGGGTGACCCTGCTGGTATCTGAATACTGGTGGCGTAACTTCGAGCATCACAGCAACACACAAGCCCCCACAGTACGACAAACTGACAGACATGTAGGGGCACACTAGGATGGCTAGAATTAAAAAAAAAAAAAAAGACAATAGCAAGTGCTGGTGAGGGTGTGGAGAAATTAGAACCCTCATGTAAAATGGGAATGTAAAATTCTAGTGGGAATGTAGAATGGTGCAACCACTAGGGAAAACAGCCTGGCAGTTCCTCAAAATGTTAAACATAGAGTTACCATATGGCCCAGCTTCACTCACAGGTATCAACCCAAGAATGGAAGCTCATCCACACACAGTCTTGTATACCCTGTTTATAATAGTTTTATTCATACTAGCCTAAAAGTGGAAACAGCGCATACGTCTATCAGCTGCTGAGTGGACAATACAAGGCACAGCAGAATAGCATTTGGCGGTAAAAAGGGATGAAGTTTTGATACATGCTACAACATGGATTAACCTTGAAAACATTATGCTCAGTGAAAGAGCCAGAAGCAAAAGGCCACATATTGTGTGAAATGTTCAGAACAGGCAAATCCATAGAGACAGAAGTTGGATTAGTGGTTGCTTGGTACTCGGGGAGGGAGGCTGGGAGTGACTGCTAATGCCACAGGGTTTCTTTTTGGGGTGATGAAAATGTCCTAAAATTTACATTGTAGTGACGGTTGCACAACTCTATGTCAGTTGCTGTTGAGTGGACTGATTCATAGTGGCTCCATGTGCATCAGTGTAGAAATGTGCTCCATAGAGTGTTCAGTGGCTGATTTTTTGGAAGTAGATTGCCAGGCCTTTCTTCTGAGGTGCCTGTGGGTGACTCAAACCTCCATTCTTTTCAGTTAGCAGCAAGCAATTAACCATTTGCACCACCCGGGGGCATCTATCTAACTATCTGAGAACCCCTGAATCGTATACTTCTAGTGGATGAGTTTTATGATATATAAATTGCATCCCAATAAACCAAACCAAACCCAGTGCCATCGAGTCGATTCTGACTCATAGCAACCCTATAGGACGGAGTAGAACTGCCCCATAGAGTTTCCAAGGAGCGCCTGGTAGATTTGAACTGCCAACCTTTTGGTTAGCAGCTGTAGCTCTTAACCACTATGCCACCAGGGTTTCCCATCCCAATAAAGCCATATAAAAAAAGTCAGTGGTACACATGAGGGAGCCCATGTGTGCAAGTTCCCCAGGCATCCACCCTCGCCAGAGCCGGAGAAGTCCTCACATGCACATCGAGGCCTGGCAGCCACATCAAGGTCAAGGCCTGCACAGTCAGCCACCTCACAAGTCCACTTACCTGGGGAGAGGGGCCTTGAGGATGATGGGGGGAGGGCATGACACATGTAAACCAGGCTGCAGAGTGAACCCCCCTTACTCCTTACTCCTGGAGGCCAGGGGCTGTGTCCAGGATGAGGAGCAGCAATTATACAGGGCAAGCCATGGAGGACAGGCCAGGCCCCTAGGACCACCTGCTGCCCTGGTCAGCAGTAACACACATGGTCAGCACCAGCACTGTCACTCATGGACCGAACCCCGGCTGGGCAGAAGGGAGACAATAGCTCCATACCCACAAGAGGGCCAGGAGACGGTGTGAGCTGGGGGGGCACAGACCAGCCTCTCACTGTGCTGGTCATCCCAGGGCTGCAGCTGCTACCCATAGGTTACCAAGCACTTAGCCCCGCCTGCCCAGTGGCTCTGTGGGGCAGGTCTCCTCAGCTCCTCACTGCCCCTGCAGAAGGAAATGCTGGCAATGCAGATTCCTTGTCCCTCACTGTTCCAGTCCACCAAAACCATCAACTGAATGTCCACTCCAAAAGGTCAGGCCCTGGAATCACACATATGCTTGCATCGTGCCATTTCAAAGGGGAAATGTTTTCTTGCTTTTCTTCTCAATCTCCTTCCACCCTCTCCTTCCACTGCTCAGACATGAGGCAGTGCCCAGCAAGGCAGGTGGGAAGGGTCACAATAGAAATGCAGAAACAATTTAAAGCCTGCACAAAATTGACCCATAAGTCCCAGTGGACGTATGGAGAGTGCTCCTAGCCCAGATCCCACCCTCTGCATCCAAAGAGGCCCAAGGACACAGGAGGACAAGGACCTAAGGGGTACTCGGACCACGCCCACACCACACCACACCCAGAGATGGCAGTAGGACCAGAACCAGATCCCCAGCCCAGCCCCAGACTACCAGGGAGCTCAACAGTGCCTGTCTTGGGGCCTTTCTGAGACCTGATGGAACCGAAACTTGAGGGAGTGCACCCAGAATCCTGCATTGGATGGATGGATGAGTAGTTGGATGAATGGGTGGATGGGTGGATGGATGGATGGATGGATGGATGGATGGATGGATGGATGGATGGATGGATGGATGGATGGATGGGAGGGGTGGATGGGTGGATGGGTGGGCAGGTGGATGGGCAGGTGTGTGGGCAGGTAGATGAGCAAACAAATGGATGAATGTTTTAGGAAGTTCACTCCACCCATAGTACAGTCGGTGGCACAGAGCCTCTGGGAGGCTGGGCAAATGTCGTCCAGTAACAATGGGACAGAGCAGAGGAGCCAAGCTGAGCAGAAGGTGGAGGTTTGTGCAGGACATGTTCTGGAAGCACGATACTGTTGTATATTGTTTTTCTCAATTTGGAAATGAAATATAAAGCTAAAATGATAAATCCAGTAGGAGAGTTGAGAGACAGAACTGGAGGAATCTACTAGAGAAGTGAACAGAAAAACAAAGAGATGGGAATCAGGAAGAAAAACTGGATAAAGCGAGGGCCCTGTATCTGACTTGGAGTTCAGAAAGAGAACCAATAAATTAACCAATAAAGAATAATTTCCCAGAAATTGTAGTTTTCAGTTAAAAGGTCCAGCACAGTGGCTTGAAAAAGACTCACCTGCAGTTACTCCCAGCACTGTAGGATTTTAAAACACCAGGAACAAAAAGAAAATACTAAAGTCTGCCTGATGCAGAAAAGGGCATCATCAAAAGAGGTTCTCAGAACAGCAGCAGATTTCTCAACAGGAGCATGAGGCTAAAAGACAGCAGATGAAGCAAGACCTCCAAAATGTTAAGGGAACTTAACCTTCTATACATAGACAAACTATCATCAAAGAGAGTGGTAGGATAAAAATACTTTCAGGTGCGCATGGTTTCAAAATGTTCCTCACATGCTCCCTGTATCAGATTGGAGACTGTGTTTCCATAAAAGTGTGGTGTAAACCAAGGCCGAGGAAGACACTGGGTTCAGGGGACAGTGGAGACACATAGAAGGACAAAGAAGCAGCCTGGGTGGCATCAAATAAATAACAATCAAAAAAACTGCTGCCATCGAGTTGATTCTGACTCATAGCAACCCTGTAGGACAGGGTAGAACTGCCTCATAGTGTTTCCAAGAAGCTGATGGTGGAGTCAAACTGCCAGCCTTTTGGTTAGCAGATGAGCTCTTAACCACAGTGCCACCAGGGCTAAATAACAACCATAACCCATTGTCTTAGTCATCTAGAAAAAAAAAAAGTTTTTTTTTTTCTAGTGCTGTTATATCAGAAATACCCTAAGTGAATGGCTTTAACAAAGAGAAATTTACTGTCTGACAGTCTAGGAGGCTAGAGGTCCAAATTCAGGGTGCCAGATCCAGGGGAAAGCATTCTCTCTCTGTTGGCTCTGGGGGGAGGTCCTTGTATCAGTCATTCCCTGGTTGAGGAAATTTTCAACTCAGGGACCCGGGGTCCAAAGAAAGAGCTATGCTCCCAGTGCTTCTTTCTTGGTGGTATGAGGTCCCCATGTGTCTCTGCTTGTTTCTCTCTTTTATATCTCAAAAGAGATTGATTTAAGGTACAACCTAATCTTTTAGATTGAGTCCTGCCTCTTTAACATAACTGCTGATAATCCCACCTCATTAACATCACAGAGGTAGGATTTACAACACAAAGGAAAATCACATCAGATGACAAAATGGTGGACAATCACGCAGTGCTAGGAAACATGGACTAGTCAAGATGACACACATTTTTGGGAGACACAATTCAATCCTTAACATCCATTAAATAAAATAAGAAACCATGAGTCTATACAAACACCAATGAAGAAGGAATAAATTAAGAGCTTGACAAGCAATGGGACATTCCCATAGTCTCAAAGTGCCCCCACATACAAATTCACTGCAAAGGGAAAGGATTGTGTCTCAGTCATGCAATCAAGGTGGCTCATCAGCCCAGGCAGGTTTGGCACCAGAGCTACTTCGTAACCTGACCCAGTGAAGGAAACAGGCAAACCTAAGCTGAAGGACATCCCTCAGAATCACTGAGTATCGACCTCAGGGGCCACTGAAGACAAGAAGAGACAAGGGACATTCCAGACTGAGGAGACCACTGAGGTACATGGCAAACGCAGCCCGTCATGCTGAACAGGTCTCATTGCAGGAGTTTGGGGGACATTGGTGGGGAGTGAGCCACAGACACAGGAAGGCATGGTGTGCTACTGACTGGACAGAGGCCCCGGGACAGTGCCCTCTAGTTGGGCAATGGCATAGTGCCTACACTTACTCTCAAGTAGTCAGGAAAAACAGTCTGTCCTGTACTTGAAACTATTCTCTAAGTTGGATGTTGTTTCAAGAGCAGAGGTATGATCTAGGTAACAGCCTTGGAGACCTCGGTGAAGAGAAAGATTGATGCCAGACCAGGAGTCTGCAGTCTCCCAAGCTGGGCCAGTGCCTCCTGCAGTCTCAGGACACCCACAGTGTCCACAATATCCACAACGTCCACAATGTCCACAACACCCACAGTGTCCACAATATCCAGTGTCCACAACATCCACAGTGTCCACAACAACCATAGTGTCCACAACACCCACAGTGTCCACAGCACCCTCAGTGTCCACAACGTCCATGATGTCCACAACACCCAGTGTCCACAATGTCCGCAACATCCACAGTGACACAATGTCCACAGTGTTCACAATGTCCACGTCTACAGCACCCACAGTGTCACAATGTCCGCAATGTCCACAACACCCACGGGGCCCTGCACTTGAGAACCCCTGACTCGACCCACTCAGACTCCCCGCTCCCTGCCCCTTGGCATGACGTCCAGCTTTCATGGCACCTTCTAACACCCCTTCTCCAGCGTTTCTCTGGTGGGAGATACAGGGCAGAGGGTTCTGTCCTGGGTTGGGGGCATTGGGAGCACCCTCCCCATTGCAACAGCTTTTGGCAGAAAACCCGAACAGGGCCGAAGGGAAAACTAGGGCAAGGCTTGCTCTTTTCTTCCTTTTTTTTTTTAGCTGGAATTCGAAGGAACATCACGGTAGATTGCTGAGTGAGGCAGAGACAAACCTGCTTTTGCTGAGTTTAGGTGAAAATGAGACAAGGGCAAGGTGGGGGTGGGGCTGGCGGTTCACAGCTTTGCACATTTCTCTCATTATTTTGCTTCTAAACCAGCCTCGCTGGTACTTTCTCTATTCAATAAAAGCCAAATGCTAGCCTTGTCCCTAATCTCCCCAACAGCAGCTCACTGCTGAGAAAATAATACAGATGTAACTTCCCGCAGTACACACTTTCTTTCCCATTTATATGCAAATGGTAACCTCTCACCCAGCCTGTCTCTAAGACGTGTTCCCTTAAACATGCAAATAGCATGTTACAGGCAGTTTTCTGTGCTAAGTCTTTTTTATATTATTATTATTATTTCTTTTAACCTTGCCAGCACTGTAGAAACAACAGCTAGCTGCTCCACAGTGATCACGACTTTCCAAACCAGATAGCAGGCCATTTGCCAGAGCCTGTCACCCAGGCTGCCACAGGGCAGGCGGGGGGGGGGGGAGGGGGAAGGAGTGTGGGGGCGGGAGGCAGAGGCTTAGTCCCCTAGACTACAGTGCCTCAGCACCACTGACATGATCAACCACCAGGACACCCTTGGAGGGAGCTCAGAGGTCAGAGCCATGTGGGGTGACTGGGAGAAGAAGGGAAGGTGACTGTCTTGAGCCCTTCATGGAGAGGGAACAAGAGGAGGGATACCAGGGGAAATGGGTATACATCCCCCAGCCCACCGACCATGCCAGGTTACAGGAGGAGCGGCAGGAGGGCTGTGACTCTCACCCACCCACTAGCTCCTGCCCTCCAGACCCCTTGGGACCCCTATGTGGCCTCTGCTCCACCTCCCATTTCCATCTCGGCTGAGTCCGGTGCTGGCTTTGGCCTGCACGTGTGATCAGGTAAGGCCCTGGACATGCAGGGCGGTGGACACCGGGGCCTCCTGGCTCAAACAGGCTGACCACTCAGAGAAACACCCAACCAGGTGCAACAGGGGCCCCACGTTTGAACCTGGGACACAGATGAGGGGCCAGAGGAGAGCTGAGCCTGAGAGAGGGGCCTGCATGGCATGGCATGGCCTGCCCCACTGCAGGGCCTCATCCAATACCCCTCGTTCCTGTGCCTCGTCCAGGCTGACTTCCCAGGTCCCTCCTCTGGGTCTCTGGGAAGCCCTCAGGGTCGAGAGGAGGTGCCTCTGGAATTCTGTCCCAGCTTCTCCCATTCCTGAGTACCAGAAAGTTCTCTCTATCAGAACTGCCCATCTCTCCAGCCCAGAGAGAGGTGGAATGGCCGCTGCCTTCCCAGAAATCACACTCATCAGGCCCTTGGGAATCACCAGCTGGATGCGGAGCAAGTGAGGCTCTCAAATCACTGGCTTAGGGCCTCTCTAGGCCCTTCACACAGAAAGGTAGTGGCTGGCTGTTGACTCCACCTCATGCACCTCCACCGAGACAGGGCCCACAGGGAAGGGCCCTGATATAGGCTCCACTCTCCTTCTGCCAGGACCCCCACCCTTCATTGTGACCTTGGTGCTCGGAGTAGCCCCAGTCTGGGCTCAATTCCTGCGGCCACCCACCCGTCTGCCCCCCCAGCACTACCCAGCCCCTGTTAGGATTGTAAATATTGAGGAGCAATTAAATATGCTAATTTCCCAACCTGGACTTACAGGGTTCGGTTCCCAGGGAGCCAGCACTTAGTGGGATTTGGAGAAGCACAGATACTCGCAAAGGCAAGAGTTGCCCAGCTCCAAAATGACTCTGGTGCAGTAAGTGGGGCATCCCCAGGAAAAGGCAGGGTGGGGTGAGGGGCTATTGGGGGAAGTAACCCCAGCAGGTGCCAGAAGCACCCCCACCTGCAGCCAATGCCCCCAAAGCCACCAGAACACTCCCAGCAGAACCCAGGGCCACATGGCCACAGTTCTAGTGCTGCTAGGGAAGTGAGTTTGGGCTCTTCTGACCGCCTGGGGCCGGGGACTCAAGACTCTGAGCCTATTCAGAGAATAGTGTGTCAGGTCCTGGGAGGGAAGAGGACCGGAGCCAGGAAGCTCTACCCTCTCATATTCCATTTAAATTACAAAATTCTGTTTTCTTCTCGTTCCAGACTGAGTCGGCTGTGAGACAGACCCGGGCTTCCGAAGGCCTCAAGGTCTGCGGGGGTTTTCTGGAAGCCCTGGAGGGATTTCTGGGAAAGCCTCAAGCAGTGGCCTGAGAGAAGGCAGCAGCCCCAGCACCTCACGCACTCCTAGCACCTGTCACCAAGGCAGGGCCCTACCCACTGACCTCCCAGCTGACCTTGCTGGATACAGCAGCAAGACCCCAGGGTGGCCATACAAGAACAGGACCACCCAGGGCAGGGGCACAGGCTTCATGGAATGATGGGGGTGGGGTGGGCAGAAAGACTGGCAAAACCAAACCAAGCCACGTACAAGAGGCTCTTGGTTGGATCACGCAGCCCCACTTTCCAGACACCCAAAGATAGACACCTACTTCAGAAGGGGCAGATGATGAGGAAAGTCAGAGCTGAAAACCCTTCAACCAAGCACGTACTGGCTTTTCTCCCTCCCGAAATCCCTTCAAAGCAAAGCTCAGAGCTTCCCTGGAGTGTCCAGCCTGAGGGTTAGGACTCTGCCTCCCCCACTGAAAACTGGGAGCACCATGTTCCATGGCCCCTGGAAGTCATGTGTGTCTACATCAAACCAGTGTCAAGGTGAGTCTGGTGCAGGCAGCCGGAGTGGGCCGGTGCCCAACACACTGAGGTGATGGGTCTGTGAGACGGGCTCTCAGCAATGACACACCAGTCACAGGAGAGTGCAAGAGAGCATGGAAGAAGAAGGGTGGCAGGGCATGCTCTTGGGGTGACCCCGCTGCAGGATGGGGAGGGCAGGGGGAAGGCAGGCAGGACCAGACCTTGTAGGGATCCCAGGCAGGGAGACTGGGTGGGAGGGTGAGCGGGTGGAGGGGGCACTTGCTGAAGCATTCCAAATCCTAGCTGTACCCTTTCTGGAATGTCCATCATCCCTCATCCATACAGCAGGTGATGTCCACCACCAAAAAAAAAAAAAAACCATTGTCGTCAAGTCAATTCCAACTCATAACAACCCCATAGGACAGAATAGAACTACCCCCATAGAGTTTCCAAGGACCAGCTGGTGGATTTGAACTACAATCTTTTGGTTGGCAGCCGAGCTCTTAAACACTGTGCCACCAGGCTACGATGTTCACCACAGGGGACTTTAATGAGAGTAAGTGGGCTGCGTGATCCCACTAATACCACAACAGTTAAAACACCACCACTAAGCAAGCTCCCATGACCTCGTTACAGACAACAGCCAGCCCTGGGGACTGCAGGATCAGTTCCCTGGCCTGCCCACTTTCGGATCTGTTTTTGCCTAAACAAAACACTGGCAAGGGTGGAATGTGCGCAGAATCCCAAAATTCCACATTTGAACCATTGATTGAAAAGCCAGTTATTGGTAAGCATCGGGTAACTGAGCTGCCCTGAGTCTGGGTGGCCAGGTGGTCAAGGCTCGAAGTTCCTTCCCCAGGCCTATGAGCACCGGTGGTGGGTCAGGGGCCCCTTCTGCTGGGAGTCACCTGGGCGGCCCAAGAGGAGGGCAGCTTCAGCACTGTCCTGTGCTCAGGGTATGAGGTGGTCTGACAAGTTGGGAGCAGAGGGTGAGCCTGAGGCTGCTGGGGCGGGACCTAGGTCAGTCAGAGATCACTGAGGCACTTGGCCACTGCACTCTGCACTCTGGGGGACCCTCCAGAGGCCTCCTCACACCTCCTCGGGGCACAGTGGGATACGTCTTGTCAGAGTGAGACCCTGACCCAGACACCCTCCTCCTATAGGCAGGTGGCCTGACTCTGACCCTGGGGTGCCGGGGACAGACCCAGCCCTGGGCATTCAAGGACCCGCTCGCCCACACAACACAGGTAACGCATGCTGTTTAGAGAGCAAAAGGGGAAACCAGAAGCTCTCTGCCCACCCTCCGCTGGTGTGGGTGACTGCGTCTCCTCTCAAACCTGCTACTGGACTGCATGCCCACTCTGTCACCCACCATGATGCCCCGCCCAACCACGGCCAGTGACCCCACAGCCACGCTGCCAGCCTAGGCTCAGGCCCTGAGCAGGCTGGTTGGGCACTGTTTGCAGGGCCAGCGCAGGGCTGCAGGGTGGAGGGTGGAAATGAGGCACAGGGCCAGACTCATATCCATTATGGCAGATGTGCCAACCTCTGACTTACTTCTCATTCCATCTGGTTAAATGACATTGCATTTTTTTCAAGTGCAAATTTAAAAAGAGAGGAAAGGAGGGTGAGGCTGTCTCCTAGAAGGAGGCACGCCCCACACAGCAGACCGGGAAAGGGGATCACACTTGCACCGGGCGGCTGCACCGCGCACAGGACAAAGGGAAGACGTCTTCAAGCTGCATCTCCACTTGGGAGTATTTGTTATTTATTTCCTCTGAGGCAGGCTCTGAGAAGCCTGAAACCAAAACACTTTAACTCGGGTGGAAATACCTCTCTCATTTGAGTTTTCCAGTGACACCCAGAGTCTATTAGAGACAGAAAGTGCTCAGAGTGCCCCCAAGACCCTGGTTCTCAGCCTGCTGGCAGACTCCAATGGGTCATGGCGAGGGGGTTCCCGGAGCAAGGACAAGTGGGTGACTGGGGAAGCCGCCGCTGGCCACCTACCCTTCTGGGAAACATGGCATTTTCAGGTTGACTAAGCTTCTAATGATGCCAGTTACCAAGGCCATGTTATTGTAAGCACTCATGAAACGAGTCCCACGAAAGTGACATCTCAGAGGCAGACCCACCTCTCTGGCACAGGAGGCATTGAGGCAGTGGGTGACCTGCATTTGCTGGAATCTTCCAAGAGATTTCAAAGCGTAGGCTCTGAACATGTCAGGGGCCTGAGGCCCCTGACTGTACTCAGATGGGGTTCAGGGTCGGGGCAGGCATCCCAGGACAGAGAGGCCCCACGTCTGTCTCCAATCTCCCACAGCTCCTCTTAACCCTGGATCAGGGACCCCGAGGGCCCCAATGACCTACAAGCCCTGTGGGGACTCCAGGCCACCACCTTCTCTGGGCAAACAAACCATCCTCCCCCGGCCCCTCTGTGGGGAGGCTGCCAGCTGGGGGGCCAGGCCCTACCTCCCTTTTGTTGACCCCCCCCCCCGCACCGCAAACTCTGACTCCTCCTCTCCACTCTTTTGTTTACCACTAATTAAGGGACCATATGGAGGGAGACAGCATCACACCATGGACCCAGGGACGTGATGGCCGGGAGCCTGGGTGAGGCTGTCGCAGCCCCTCCAGCTGGAGAGAGGTTCTCCTCCCCAAATGTGCTCCCTGGGGTTTGTTTGGGCTGCTGGCCGGCCCAGGCCTTTGTTTACTGGGCCACGGGCATGTGAGATGCCCTCAGTCACCTCTGAGCGTTTAAGCTGCCAGAGCAAGATTCCTCACCCTCCTCTCCCCAAAGGGTTGCTGCGACAATCTCTGTCATCGTCACCATGGTCGCAACAGACGGAGATATGACTGGAGACAAGCCTGTGTCTGCTACCACCCCTTCTAAGACGTCTTCTATCAGAAGAAATTAAATGCCCAACTTCACCCACCGCTGATGTCCATGGCACAAAAGAGAGGCCATGACGAGAAAGATCAGGGGCTCCAAGGACAAGGACCAGCCCACCACAAACAAAGCAGGTGCTCTGCTTGTCACCTGGTCTTAAGGAGGCGCCTGAGTATGACAGAGCCTCGGGCCAGAGCACATGGCCCAGGGCAGTGACGCTGCGTCAGTCAGAGCTCAAACGACTTCTTGCAAGCCCTGATTTTTAGTTTTTAATATGAAAATTCAGTTTCGCTAGAACCACTAATACCCCCCCACCAGCCACAGGAACACAAGAACAGGCGTGTTCATCTGCGCAACGTCCCACAAACACAGACACGGAGACGCCGCTCTGTGAGTTCAGACGTACATGGCACGCTGGACTGAATGCTCACAGGGTGCTTTGAGTCAGTACCTGGAGGAGGGGTCCCACACAAGAGACTCTCTGCTTCAGGAATCAGTATTTCCCACGTGCGGCCCCCAGCTCACACAGTTGCAGACATATCTGTGTTCCTCCTCCAGAAATACACGGAAAGTTTCTCCTCTTGGTGCAGGCTTTCCCTGGCTAAAAGTCTTTTCTGTCAGATGCATAACATGTCCACTAGAATCCCAAAGGGGCCGCGTGCAAGCCAGGAGGCAGAGACAGAGACGGAGAAGCAGCCCCAGTCCCCAAAGCAGCTTAAAAAGTCATCCCCAGACCTGTCCCCCCCTCCCCCGGCAAAGGGTGCCTTCATCTCAGAAATTAACTCTCCTCCCGGCCCTCTCCTGCTCTGCCCAAGGTGAAAAGCCAAGTCTTTGTCAGCGAAAGAGCACATCAACTTACCTTTCCCACAGCTATTGTCTGTCCTCTTCAAAATGACATCATGGAAAGCAATCATGAAATTTACATGGGGATGTGGGCACCGGGAGAGAGGCAGCTGCCTCCTCGCAGGGTCACATGTGGGGGACCGTGTGCGGCTCCATTAAATACCTTCTCCCCTCAGAGTGCGAACTCGGAACCCAGTTCGCCGCGACGTCTCATTTACTTAATGACGGCACTCATTAGCAGCAGTGGCACGGGCTGGCGAGAGGCTCCTTTGTAAACACGCTACCCATGAACCCTTGGGGCTCCAATAGATCTGTTTACTCTGCGAGGTGAAATAAATTTACAGTAGAGCATCCGAAAGGTGGGTCTGCTGACTTGGAGCGGGCGGCGCCCGGCCCGGGGAAGCCCTGTCGCCTGACCCGATCCACAGCCAGCAGCAGGGCCTGCATCGCCCACACCGGCTCATAATTAATATGCAGCATGATTGGGACTCTTTTATGCAAAACACACAAAAGGGCAGGGCGAGCTATAACCGCCGCGGGCACACACCCCCCCCCTCCTCCGCCAGTGGTTCAGTCCAATAATCCCTAATAGCAGCGGCGGGATGACAGATGCCTGGGTGAGCTCCACTACCTCGAAGGCACTTCACAATATTTATTGGTGGTTAGGAATATGACCTATCGTCGTAAAGAACGGACTGCAGGGTTTATTCCCAGATGGACCAGGATTACATGTTGGCAAATCTGCATATTCAAGCACTTAAAAGGATGCGTGTTTTTTAAGTTCATAAAAGGGATCTATGGCCACAGAGAAAAGCAATACATTCATGCAAAGGGTAGGTAAGGAAAAAACATCTTTCTTTTTTTACACTTTCCCTTTTCGTTTTAATTTTTTAAATAATAAAATCATCTCAAATAACTGTTGGACTCCGTAAGAAGCAGATATTCTGCCCCTAAAAACATGAAGTTTGACCCACCAGAGGGAAGCACGCTGATCAAGTTTTCTGTTCCGTCTTTTTTACATGGCCTGAAATCAGCTATCCAATGAAAATCAAGAGGGGAAAATCTATAACATACACGGTGGAAGTTCTCACCCACACCAAGCAAATCCAACTGTCCATTTTCTCAACTGTCAGTTTTTTTTTTTTTTTCTCCACATTCAGGGACAAATGGAGGAATTTCCTCCTAAGAGTATGCAGGAGCCAAAATATTATGGCTTACTGTCCAAATTCCCTCTTCTTCCTTATAAAGCAGGCAGAGGGTAGCCCATTACCACAATCAGGATGGTAGGAAACACACTGTGAAACACAAGGCAACAAACTGAGTTTCGTAGCCCACAAAGGGGCTGCTGCTACAGCTGCAAAGGCCGGCTTGGTAGCTCAGAAAAAATCATGAGCACGGAAGTCCAATGCAGAGATTTCAACTGGCAGCAATTGTTATTTCTTGATAAATTACGCAAGAACACAACACCCCAACTTAATTGGCACAAAGGAGTCAGGCCACCAAAAACATGAAGGAGACAGAACTAAAATATTTTGCTTTCTCTAGGAGAGCATGTTTTGAAAATCAACTAAATCTCCTATAAGCACTTATTTTTGACATACAACATGGGCTCTCCACATTACATATAAACTTTGATTCTTAAACACACATTATCCTCAACAAATGAAATACACAATGCACACAGAGCTATCTTCTAAATTGGGCAAAAAAAAAAAAAAAATACAAACCGGTACTGGTCAAACTCAGGATGAAACATTAAATAGCCAGATGAGAATAACTTGAGGCTCCCACAATGTCTGCCTAGCATTTTTTTATTCTTCCCTAAGTTCATATCCATTAACATAAAAGGATATTTCAGTTGAGAGCACTCCTGAAAAGCCATTTTCCATCTCCTCTGGACACACTATGAGTGCTGGGATATTTTACTTCCCAAACCTTTGGCATTCAGAAATTCTATTAAACTCTTATCGGCAGGCTGCAGGCATGGGGCAGCCCCGCACTCCATTGTTGTGCAGAGAAGATAGGATCAAAAGGAGGTCAGTGCTGAATCAGCCTTATTCCCCAACAACACCCAGCGCTTGGTGAAAGCTATTTAATTCAAATATGTAATAGTCAGTCTTAAGAAACAGCAAAAAACAGGAGTGACAACAGGAGGAAATAAATATGCACAACAAAAAGACTTCAAGTCGCATAATTATTTTTTCAGGTAAAGGAAATTATATTTGTGCAACCCTAAGTCTTTCAGTGGCTAATGTTTTCTTCCAATAACAATGGTGGCTGGGCATTCAGAATGAACTCCAGGGCTTCAATCAGTGCCTGTGTTCAGGACCCAGGTAAGCCAGCCCTGGGCCCCACTGGGCAGTGAAAATTGTACAAGCCTTCAGATGATGGTTTTGATGAGCCAAGCTTCAAAATCATTAGCCGACTCATCAACAGAACAAAGGAGAAGTCACAGGAAAGGAGCAGGGTGCAGAGGGACTCTGCCAGCCACTCCCCCGCCCATTCGGCTGCCCCTTCAAGTCCAGTGAGCCGGCCTGAGAGTGGGGTAGAGCAAGTGTGGGGAGAGCACCCAGATCTGATCAGCACTCTGGACAGCGCTCCCCACACTGCCAGCCTTTTGTCCTGCTGGCAGTCTCAGCACGGCTAAAGGCAGGGTTGGGAGAGGAGATGCCAAACCAGGCTCCAGATCCAGCTGACCTGCTTGTGAGAGGCAACAGCAGGTAGAAACAAACTTTTTTCTTTACATGAAGTAAAAATTAGTCAGGGTTTTAAAAATATTACGCTATTTTCTTTCCCATAGCCAGGCATTTTTCCTTTAAGTTTTATTTCATAAAAACCTGTGGGGAAGTTGCAGATGACTTTCTGATTTTGTGATTGGGAAGATTCATTGAGGCAAGCTCTGCCTGGTTGGTGGGCCCTTGGACACCACACTGGGGCTAGAAGGGCAATTTGCAGACCCTGAGCCTGGGGCTGCAGTCATACAGAGAAAGCGCTTTGTGTGAGTTGGGGGGAGACAGGCTTAATGGTGGCTTAGCTGGTAAGATCATTTCAAATAAAGTGTAATTACTTGTGCAAATCTGCACACAGACACTCTGAGTGTCAGTTCATTTGCTTTATAAAAACTCTTTTAAGTCATTTTGCTCTAAACTTTCTCCATCTGTAATTGGAACCACCTTCTCCGGTGACCAGCTGGGGGTGAGAGTTTTCTTGTTCCTTTCTGAAAGCTTCCCTGCAGATGGGCGCCTGCCTTAGTGCTGCAGATGACAATTAGGGCCGTTGTGTGCGGAGAGAGATGGTCAGCATTAATATTGTATACGAACAGCTGAGGGCTGGGGGGGCGCTGCCCCAGGCAGCCCTGGCAGATGGAGCAAACAAACCAGAGCCACTTCGCTGACACTCTGGGCTGACTTTGTGTGCTGGTCTCACACTCGCCTGTGGACTTGCACACACGTTCTGCACCCGTGTTGTGAGACCCTTGCTCACCCACCCACACATACGTGCACACATAAATGCACACACGCATACACATGAACACATGTACCTGCACACACGCACACATGCTCTTTAGTCACAATACCTAGTACCTAGTGCCGTTGAGTCGTTTCCGACTCATGTGAGACATCGAATACATCAGCCGTTTAGTCTGACAATGTGTGAGCACATTTGCACGCACACATGAGTACACACACACATATGCACACACATACACCTGTATACGCACACTAACCCTGGGTGGGGGTTACCATGGTGGTGGCTCCAAATGGTCCCTCTCAGAGCCTGCAGTCCTGGCCTCAGTTCCAGCCTGGCCAGGGGCACACAGGGCCTCCCCTTACCTGAAAGGTAGGCGAGCAGCAGAAGGAACACCCTGGCTGGCCACCCACCCCACCTCAGAGCCTCACTCCAGCCTTGTGGAGCATGCACTCAGGGGTGGGACAGTCCTTGGCAGAGCTCCTGGCCTCAGCATCTCTGAGAGCCTACCGATTAGTCAGGAGCTTTTTTTCAGCCTGAGGGCCTGGCCCCGTGCCGGAGGGAGCAGTCTGTCACCCCCGAAACAGCCTTGAAAAGCGCACGGAGCGCTGAGGGGGTGGGGGGCGATCAGGCGGGGGCATACGCACCCAGGAAGGTCCCACACAGCTTCATCTTGGCAGGGAGCTCCACTCCAGAGCCGGGACAGCTCACTGCACGCTAGAAAAGTTTCTGCACAAACTTCTGCGACCCGGAGCCTGGGAGCCCCGCAGCAGCCAATCAGGGCCGGAGCAGGCAACCACACAGAATGCCCAGCAGCTGCCGGTGGGGCCCCGCCCACACAACCGCCGCGGGACAATGGGCTTCGCCTGCGGGGGGCGGGCAGATGCGCAGTCCCCACTAATGGGAGGGGCTGGCGGAGACGCAGACTCTGCCCCTCCCCACTGTGCCCCCAGTAATCACAGTCTCAGTAACCACAGACTCTCCTGTCTAGGGGTGGGATTGCCAGAGCCAGGCGAGGCCCGAAACTGGGGGCCAGACTGGATTGGGTTGGCTCAGGGCAGGGGAAGCCCTGGCCTTGCCGCAACAGCGCCAGCGGCCCCAAGAGGGTCCTAAGCTAACTCCCCCAGGGCAGGGGCCTGGGGTCCTGAAGCGGGAGGACATACCAGGAAGGTTAACAACCTCAGCCCCCTCAGGGAGTTGAGCAGGCAGGGAGAAGGAGGCTGGAACCCCTGGGAGGAACTTGAGTTTGGACCTCCCAGCAGCTCCATCTGGTTCAGGGGAGGGGAGGGGAGAGGCAAGGCATGGAGGTGGGGGTGGGGCCGTCTGTCGTGGGGTGATGCCTGCCTCCCCCAGCTGGGCACCTTCACTGCCTATGGTGCACTCTGCAACCATGAACTTGGCTGCACCAGACACTGTCCTTTGGCCCAGGTCTCCTGACTGGGAGGAACCCCTACCAAACGCAGGGTAGCTCAGGAGCCACCTCCTTGGGCTTCTCCATCCTGGGGTCCCCACAGCCCTGGCTGTGGCAAACGAGAAAAGAATTCCAACTCCTCAAGCTCAGGGGAGGCCAGGGAACACTGCTGGGCAGTGAACACACTCTCAGCTTCCTGACAGGAAAGAAACAACTCCAGGACAAGGGGGCCCAGAGGGACCCTGGGAGGTCAGGTAGGGACAGAGAAGGAGCCCAGACATCTGGGTCTGGAACAGCCCTCAAAACCAGCCCTAAAGCTTCCTGAAGCCCCCAAGTGGCAGGGGTGGAAAAAAAGGACTGCCCATCCCTGTCCCTCAGACCCCACCCCACATGAAGCAGGCATGAGCAGAGCAGTGTGAGGACAGTCAATGAAGACACTCAATGACATCACGAGGCTAGAACTGTAGAGCAGGGGAAGGGGGGTGGGGGCCCTGAGGAGGCTGAGGAGGACACAAGGTCACATGACCTCAAGCCAGACAGGAAATGGACTGTCGAGGAGGAGAGGCCTGCTCAGATGCCCGAAACTCTGTCCAGTGTCCTGGGGCCCCTGTAACAAAGTCCCACAAGCTGGGGGCTTTAAACCTCAGATGGGGCCAGAAGTCCAAAATCAAGGTGTCAGCAGAGCCAGGCTTCCTCCCGAGGCTCCAGGGATGGAAACTGTCTCACCTCTCCCAGCTTCTTGGGGGCTCCAGGCATCCTTGGCTTGTGGCCGCATCACTCCAACCTCTGTCTCTGTGGTCACATGGACTTCTCACCTGTTGTCTATGTCTATTCTCCTCTTTTATGAGTGTGACCACATGCTAACTGATAACATCTACAAAGACCCTGTTTCCAAACAAGGTTGCGTTCCTAAATACAGGGTTAGCTCTTCGACATATCTTTTGGGGGCACTGTAACAGTGACCAATGGTTTGGATGTGGGAACAGGGAGAGGCCGTGTGACCCCAGGTGAGGAAAGTTCAATGCCATGTCCTGAGGGGTCTGGGGAGAGTGTGCTAAGGGGGGCCAGGGCCTCTCTGTCTCTCTCTATCTCTCTGTGGCTGTCTCCTTCTGTGTGTGTCTCTCTCTCTTTCTCTTTCTTTCTCAGTGTCTCTCCCTGCATCTCCCTGTCTCTCCCTGCATTTTTCTGTGTCTGTCTCTCTATCTCTCTTTCCCTCTATCTCTCTTTCTCTGTCTCTGTCTCCTTTTCTTCCCTCTTTCTCTCTCTCTGTATCCCTCTCTCCCTCTGTCTGTCTTTCTCTCTCTCTCTGCTTCTCTCTGTCTCTGTCTTTCTCTCTCTGCATCTCTGTATCTCTTCCTCTCTTCCTCTCTCTGTCTTCCTCTCTCTCTCTCCCTCTCTCTCCTTTTTGCTGTCTCTCTGTGTCTCTCTGCCTCTCTCCCTCTCTCTCTATTCCTCTGTCTCTCCTTCTACCTCTCGCTGTCTCTCCTCTCTCTCTGCATCTCTCCTCTCTCTCTCTGTATCTCTCTGTCTCTCTTCCTCTCTCTGTCTCTTTCTGTCCCTCTCTTCCTCTCTCTCTTTCATCTCTCTGTCTCTCCCTCTCTCTCTGTGCATCTCTCCCTCTCTGTTGCACCTTCTCTCTCATCAGTGGTGATGCATTGGCATCTGGCCAGGGGGCCCCACCTCTTGCTCCTCATACCCTCATCTGTAAACTGAGGACAATGAGGGTGCCTCCCTCATGGGGCTACCATGAGGAGTGGGCATCCAGTGATGGCTTTGAAACCCCAGTTCCCCTGGACACCTAATGGACCCTACTGGCATCAGAAGCCAGGTGCTGCAGTTGGTAGTTTCCACTCCTCTCCATGGGGCTCCTTGACCTGGGGGGAGGGTGCTCCTCAGGTGGAGTTAACTAAGACTGATTATTTAAAATGACACGGGGCACCAGGAAAGCCAGTGCGGCTTTTAATAGAACAAATATGTTGTGATTTTTCACCTGAGAAAGCCCCACACATGGTTAGAATTGGGAGAGACAGTGATAGGCCACTTCTCCAAAGGTTTCTGGGGGCACCCCAGGCCCCCAGCATCCCACAGGCGGTGGACATACAGGTTGGACCCACCGGCAGTTTGCACAGGAAATTTTCCAGTGGCGCCTCTCACATGCACCAGCCAAGGGCCTCTGGGCCCCCTCAGCTCCCCTCCACCCAGTATATGGGGCCCCAAGGAGACCTGCAGAGGGTCCTCAACACGGGCTGTGGCAGAGATGGGCACCCTGGCCTCCGGCCCCCCTTCTTAAGCAGGGAGAGGGCTCCGGAACTGATGGCTTGAGTCATGCACAGGCCAAGCTGTTTCCCATCGTTGACGGGGACAACATCTTGGGACGTGCCACCTGTGGCCCATCCAGCGCTGGGTTATCCAATAAGCAAGGTAAACACAGTGAATTTTTTTTGGAAACACAGTGGAAAAGATGGTGAAACCCATGCGAAATTGTACACTACAGATTAGTAAGTAAGCACAAGTAAGCCTGTGCTTACCTTGTTTATTGGATAATCTGTCCCTGGGCCCACCTAGACTCTGAGCCAGACTGACCCTGGAGTGACTGGGTCCTTAGGCCTCTGAGCGGGGGGCTGAGCCCAAGGATGCCGGGGTCTGTGGTCAGTTCATAGTAGATCCAGAAACAGCCCCTGCCCCAAGTAGTGGCCACCAAGAGAACAGAGGGCAGCTCCATTGCCAGCCAGGACAGTCACAGACACAGCACAGGTGGTATGCATGCCTGCTGCAGCACAAGCAACTGAGATCAGACCTAAGGGAAAACCGGAGGCTGTTCCATAAGGCATCAGGGCATGGCAGAGCTCAGAGCAGCCTGCAAGACAGGGCAGGGTGGGGTGAGAAGGTTCCCTGTGGCCAAGGACAGGATAACAAACCTCACACACAACTGCCCACAGTCTCCCGGTGGACGTAAGCTCCTGATGGGAGGTCTGACCTGGAGAGGGTGTCTGCCCAGGACACAGCAGGACCAAGAGGCGTGTTCAGTATACGCTGAAGGCTGGTGGGACTGGGGACAGAAGGAGGGGCTCAGAGACGGAGTGGTGGGATACCTGCCCTGGCTGTTGGAGGCCCAGCAAGCTGAGTGCAATGTTCGAGAGTCCTGAAGCTAACCTGGCCGTTGTGGTCAGAAGAGAGAGTGAGGGCCCAGCCCGGCCTGACAATTCTAGAAGGCCCAGGCGGGGAGGACAGGCCAGAACTCCCCTGAGGACCTGGCCCTGCCAGGACAGAGAGGCCAGAGGAAGGAGAGCGAAGGACACCTAAATCAAGAGAGGAGGAAGGGGAGAGGGACGAAGAGCATAAAGGCGGGGTGGATGGGGATTACAGAGGAGGTGGCCCAGAAAGAGGCAGGAGAGGGTGAAAAGTGGGGAACAGAGAAGTGCCAAAGTCTGGGGTTCAGGTGGACACATGAACAGGAGAGCAAAGGAATGAGAGAGGAGACAGACTGCCCAAGCACCATGGTCTGGGGCACTGGCACGGGACAACAGCAAGGAGTGGCCAGTGTGGGGAGCAATCCCGATTTGCCTTCTCATTCCCTCCACTCTGCAGAGTTCTCTCACTTGTGTGTGTGCATCAGCATGTGCACACGTGTGTACGAGGACAGAGGACTTGCGCCCCCCTGCTCCAAGCCTGTTTAAACAGCTTTGGAATTGTGCTCTGGAACAGATGGCCTTGGAGATAAGCTGAGGGTTGGCAGGTGGTTGCCATGGCAGGCTGGCTGACGAGTAGGCTCATCATCGGTCAAAGCGGGCCCAGGGGGAGGGGCACCTGGGTCCCTCCACAGAGCCCTCAGTAGGCAAACTCCCCTCACCAGGATGGCCCGGTCTCCACAGGATGGTCCAGGCTCACAGGATGGCCCAGTCTCCACAGCCACAAGAATGGAGCTCCGTGGAGGTCTGGGAACACTTCCTTCCCCTGGCCACATCAGAACAAATGCCTCTCCCAAAACTCCATCTTGAGACAGACATGCTAACCCTGGGGTAGAGGGTGCAGCCACAGAACCCAGCACTGCTCTCAGAATGACAGGAACAGCTTCCTGGGTGAGTGACACCCCTGGCAAGCCCCCAGACTAACTCCCAGTGCCCTGGGAGAGGGGCTGGAGGCCCCCGTAGTCAGCACAGGCAAGGCTCTGAGGGAAGCTGAATCCAGACCCCTATCCTCCATCTGGGCATCCAGACCCCAGTGGGCCTGCCCCCAAATAGGAGAGGGCCCCTCAGGGCCAGGCACCTTGCCCTGTGTCCTGTGAGTTCCCTCGGCAACACTGTGAGGTCATAGGGATGTTTCCAATCTGCAGACATGGCTCAGAGGGTCGAGGGTCCCCAGCTGCCAGGGGCAGAACTAGGTTGGGTCCTCAGGAAGTCTGGCTCCAAAGCTGGGACCTAGGTCTTTCTACACTACACAGTGCCCTCGGGGCAGGTGGAGCAAGACTCTGGGTAAGGGGGTTCCAAGCTCGACTTTAAAGGGGGCAGAGCCAGGACCAGGAAGGCATGCACAGCCTCACCCATTTCACCCTAGTCCTGGCCCTGGAGTGAACAGGAGGCATCAAATGAGAACATGAGCAAAGGCGGGGTGTACAGCAGGGGAAGGGGATGGAGGTAGCTGAGGGGGCCTGGGCAGTGCCCAAAGGACATGCTCACAGGACAACCTCTAGGGCCACAGGCCTGGTCAGCCTGGGACTGCCCAACTGGCCAGTGGGCCTGAGCCAAACACCACCTGGCAGCTCTACCCAGGGCCCCAAGGCCACACCTTGCTCTGGACCCCAATCCCCAAGCTCCAGATATTCCAGCCTTTGCAGGTTGAAATCCTCCAAATCTCAGAGCCCTGTGCAGCGTTCCCAACCCCACCATACACACACACACACATACCAGAGTCCTGTGCCTGCTGGATGAGGCTGAAATGATCCCAACAGCCCTGAACTTTCTATGCCCAGCCCTGCCAGCCTCGAGCCTCCCTGAGTCTGGATGCGTGGATGGATGGGTGGATGGGTGGAAAAGTGGGTGAGTGAATGGATGAAAGGAAGGGTGGCTGGGTGGATGAAAAAGTGGATGGGTAGGTGGATGGATAAGTAGGTGGATGGAGGGATGGATGAATGGACAGATGGGTGGAATGGTGAGTAGATTAATGGATGGAAACATGGGTGAATGGATGGATGAGTGGATGGATGAAACAGTGAGTGGGTGGGTTAATGGATGAATGAAAATGTAGATAAATGGATGGGTGGAGAGATAGATGATTGGATGGATGAAAGAAGGGTAGGTGGACAGAAGGATGGTTAAACATTGATGGACTAATGGATGGATGGACAGATGGTTAGATGTTAGGACTGACAGATGGTTGGGACAAGTAGATTGGTGGATGGAGGAACACTGCCCATTACCACCATAAGCTCTATACACATATTCACATCTTCCAATGGGGCAGCCATGACCCCACTGGAGCCTGGGATGTCAACACTCACTCCAAGTAGGCAGGCCTGAGCAACCTGAATCTGAATTGATGGGTGAATGGAAAGTATGTCAGTTATCTATTGATCCATAGGAAAACACTCAAAACTAGTGGTGGGGTGGAAGGAGTCAAGATGGCGGACTAGGCAGACGCTACCTCGGATCCCTCTTACAACAAAGACACGGAAAAACAAGTGAATCGATCACATACATAACAATCTACGAACGCTGAACAACAAACACAGATTTAGAGACGGAGAACGAACTAATACGGGGAAGCAGTGATTGTTTTCAGAGCCTGGAGCCAGGGTACCAGTCAGGTACGGCACAAGCACAGAGAGCTGCTCCACCCCCCTGAACTAACCCCGGGAGGGGGACCAGCCGGTTCCGCAGGCGGCGTGGGACGCAGCCGGTAGGAGAAGTCCCCGGGAGGCAGTGACTGGTCTTGGAACGGGGAGAGCAGCTTCCCAGCCAGGGAACCATCCCGCCGGGATTTGGACTGGACGCAGCGGCTTTTCTGGAAAAACTAGTTTCCCAGTGATGGCTCAGAGACAACAATCCATATCAAACCACTTAAAGAAGCAGACCATGACAGCTTCTCCAACCCCCCAAACAAAAGAATCAAAATCTTTCCCAAATGAAGATACAATCCTGGAATTATCAGATACAGAATATAAAAAACTAATTTACAGAATGCTTCAAGACATCACAAACGAAATAAGGCAAACTGCAGAAAAAGCCAAGGAACACACTGATAAAACTGTTGAAGAACTCAAAAAGATTATTCAAGAACATAGTGGAAAAATTAATAAATTGCAAGAATCCATAGAGAGACAGCATGTAGAAATCCAAAAGATTAGCAGTAAAATTACAGAATTAGACAATGCAATAGGAAGTCAGAGGAGCAGACTTGAGCAATTAGAATGCAGACTGGGACATCTGGAGGACCAGGGAATCAACTCCAACATAGCTGAAAAAAAATCAGATAAAAGAATTAAAAAAAATGAAGAAACCCTAAGAATCATGTGGGACTCTATCAAGAAGGATAACTTGCGAGTGATTGGAGTCCCAGAACAGGGAGGGGGGACAGAAAACACAGAGAAAATAGTTGAAGAACTCCTGACACAAAACTTCCCTGACATCATGAAAGACGAAAGGATATCTATCCAAGATGCTCATTGAACCCCATTTAAGATTGATCCAAAAAGAAAAACACCAAGACATATTATCATCAAACTCGCCAAAACCAAAGACAAACAGAAACTTTTAAAAGCAGCCAGGGAGAAAAGAAAGGTTTCCTTCAAGGGAGAATCAATAAGAATAAGTTCAGACTACTCAGCAGAAATCATGCAGGCAAGAAGGGAATGGGACGACATATACAGAACACTGAAGGAGAAAAACTGCCAGCCAAGGATCATATATCCAGCAAAACTCTCTCTGAAATATGAAGACGAAATTAAGATATTTACAGATAAACACAAGTTTAGAGAATTTGCAAAAACCAAACCAAAGCTACAAGAAATACTAAAGGATATTGTTTGGTCAGAGAACCAATAATATCAGATATCAGCACAACACAAGGTCACAAAACAGAACGTCCTGATATCAACTCAAATAGGGAAATCACAAAAACAAACAAATTAAGATTAATTTAAAAAAAATACACATAACAGGGAATCATGGAAGTCAATAGGTAAAAGATCAAAATAATGAAAAAGAGGGACTAAATACAGGAGGCATAGAACTGCCATATGGAGAGTGATACAAGGCGATATAGAACAATACAAGTTAGGTTTTTACTTAGAAAAATAGGGGTAAATAATAAGGTAACCACAAAAAGTATAACAACTCTATAACTCAAGATAAAAGCCAAGAAAAACGTAACGACTCAACAAACATAAAGTCAAACACTATGAAAATGAGGATCTCACAATTTACTAAGAAAAACGCCTCAGCACAAAAAAGTATGTGGAAAAATGAAATTGTCAACAACACACATAAAAAGGCATCAAAATGACAGCACTAAAAACTTATTTATCTATAATTACACTGAATGTAAATGGACTAAATGCACCAATAAAGAGACAGAGAGTCACAGACTGGATAAAGAAACACGATCCGTCTATATGCTGCCTACAAGAGACACACCTTAGACTTAGAGACACAAACAAACTAAAACTCAAAGGATGGAAAAAAATATATCAAGCAAACAATAAGCAAAAAAGAAGAGGAGTAGCAATATTAATTTCTGACAAAATAGACTTTAGACTTAAATCCACCACAAAGGATAAAGAAGGACACTATATAATGATAAAAGGGACAATTGATCAGGAAGACATAACCATATTAAATATTTATGCACCCAATGACAGGGCTGCAAGGTACATAAATCAAATTTTAACAGAATTGAAAAGTGAGATAGATACCTCCACAATTATAGTAGGAGACTTTAACACACCACTTTCGGAGAAGGACAGGACATCCAATAAGAAGCTCAATAGAGACACGGAAGATCTAATTACAACAATCAACCAACTTGACCTCATTGACTTATACAGAACTCTCCACCCAACTGCTGCAAAATATACTTTTTTTTCTAGTGCACATGGAATATTCTCTAGAATAGACCGCATATTAGGTCATAAAACAAACCTTTGCAGAGTCCAAAACATCGAAATATTACAAAGCATCTTCTCAGACCACAAGGCAATAAAACTAGAGATCAATAACAGAAAAACTAGGGAAAAGAAATCAAATACTTGGAAAATGAACAATATCCTCCTGCAAAAAGACTGGGTTATAGAAGACATCAAGGAGGGAATAAGGAAATTCTTAGAAAGCAACGAGAATGAAAATACTTCCTATCAAAACCTCTGGGACACAGCAAAAGCAGTGCTCAGAGGCCAATTTATATCGATAAATGCACACATACAAAAAGAAGAAAGAGCCAAAATCAGAGAACTTTCCCTACAACTTGAACAAATAGAAAGCGAGCAACAAAAGAATCCATCAGGCACCAGAAGAAAACAAATAATAAAAATTAGAGCTGAACTAAATGAATTAGAGAACAGAAAAACAATTCAAAGAATTAACAAAGCCAAAAGCTGGTTCTTTGAAAAAATTAACAAAATTGATAAACCATTGGCTAGACTGACTAAAGAAATACAGGAAAGGAAACAAATAACCCGAATAAGAAACGAGAAGGACCACATCACAACAGAACCAAATGAAATTAAAAGAATCATTTCAGATTATTATGAAAAATTGTACTCTAACAAATTTGAAAACCTAGAAGAAATGGATGAATTCCTGGAAAAACACTACCTACCTAAACTAACACATTCAGAAGTAGAACAACTAAATAGACCCATAACAAAAAAAGAGATTGAAACGGTAATCAAAAAACTCCCAACAAAAAAAAGCCCTGGCCCGGACGGCTTCACTGCAGAGTTCTACCAAACTTTCAGAGAAGAGTTAACACCACTACTTCTGAAGGTATTCCAAAGCATAGAAAATGACGGAATACTACCCAACTCATTCTATGAAGCCACCAAAACCAGGTAAAGACATTACAAAAAAAAGAAAATTATAGACCTATATCCCTCATGAACATAGATGCAAAAATCCTCAACAAAATTCTAGCCAATAGAATCCAACAACACATCAAAAAAAAATTCACCATGATCAAGTGGGATTTATACCAGGTATGCAAGGCTGGTTTAATATCAGAAAAACCATCAATGTAATCCACCACATAAATAAAACAAAAGACAAAAATCACATGATCTTATCAATTGATGCAGAAAAGGCATTTGACAAAGTCCAACACCCATTTATGATAAAAACTCTTACCAAAATAGGAATTGAAGAAAAATTCCTCAACATAATAAAGGGCATCTATGCAAAGCCAACAGCCAATATCACTCTAAATGGAGAGAACCTGAAAGCATTTCCCTTGAGAACAGGAACCAGACAAGGATGCCCTTTATCACCGCTCTTATTCAACATCGTGCTGGAAGTCCTAGCCAGGGCAATTAGGCTAGATAAAGAAATAAAAGGTATCCGGACTGGCAAGGAAGAAGTAAAGTTATCACTATCTGCAGATGACATGATTATATACACAGAAAACCCTAAAGAATCCTCCAGAAAACTACTGAAACTAATAGAAGAGTTTGGCAGAGTCTCAGGTTATAAAATAAACATACAAAAATCACTTGGATTCCTCTACATCAACAAAAAGAACACCGAAAAGGAAATAACCAAATCAATACCATTCACAGTAGCCCCCAAGAAGATAAGATACTTAGGAATAAATCTTACCAAGGATGTAAAAGACCTATACAAAGAAAACTACAAAGCTCTACTACAAGAAATTCAAAAGGACATACTTAAGTGGAAAAACATACCTTGCTCATGGATAGGAAGACTTAACATAGTAAAAATGTCTATTCTACCAAAAGCCATCTATACATTTAACGCACTTCCGATCCAAATTCCAATGTCATATTTTAAGGGGATAGAGAAACAAATCACCAATTTCATATGGAAGGGAAAGAAGCCCCGGATAAGCAAAGCACTACTGAAAAAGAAGAAGAAAGTGGGAGGTTTCACTTTACCTGATTTCAGAACCTATTATACAGCCACAGTAGTCAAAACAGCCTGGTACTGGTACAACAACAGGCACATAGACCAATGGAACAGAATTGAGAACCGAGACATAGATCCATCCACGTATGAGCAGCTGATATTTGACAAAGGACCAGTGTCAATTAATTGGGGAAAAGAAAGCCTTTTTAACAAATGGTGCTGGCATAACTGGATATTCATTTGCAAAAAAATGAAACAGGACCCATACCTTACACCATGCACAAAAACTAACTCCAAGTGGATCAAAGACCTAAACATAAAGACTAAAACGATAAAGATCATGGAAGAAAAAATTGGGACAACCCTAGCAGCCCTAATACAAGGCATAAACAGAATACAAAACATTACCAAAAATGATGAAGAGAAACCCGATAACTGGGAGCTCCTAAAAATCAAACACCTATGCTCATCTGAAGACTTCACCAAAAGAGTAAAAAGACCACCTACAGATTGGGAAAGAATTTTCAGCTATGACATCTTCAACCAGCGCCTGATCTCTAAAATCTGCATGATTCTGTCAAAACTCAACCACAAAAGACAAACAACCCGATCAAGAAGTGGGCAAAGGATATGAACACACATTTCACTAAAGAAGACATTCAGGCAGCCAAGAGATACATGAGAAAATGCTCACGATCATTAGCCATTAGAGAAATGCAAATTAAAACTACGATGAGATTCCATCTCACACCAGCAAGGCTGGCATTAATCCAAAAAAAAATAATAATAAATGTTGGAGAGGCTGCGGAGAGATTGGAACTCTTATACACTGCTGGTGGGAATGTAAAATGGTACAACCACTTTGGAAATCTATCTGGCATTATCTTAAACAGTTAGAAATAGAACTACCATACAACCCAGAAATCCCACTCCTGGGAATATACCCTAGAGATACAAGAGCCTTCATACAAACAGATATATGCACACCCATGTTTATTGCAGCTCTGTTTACAATAGCAAAAAGTTGGAAGCAACCAAGGTGTCCATCAACGGATGAATGGGTAAATAAATTGTGGTATATTCACACAATGGAATACCACGCATCCATAAAGAACAGTGACGAATCTGTGAAACATTTCATAACATGGAGGAACCTGGAAGGCATTATGCTGAGTGAAATTAGTCAGAGGCAAAAGGACAAATATTGTATAAGACCACTACTATAAGATCTTGAGTAATAGTAAACCTGAGAAGAACACACACTTTTGTGGTTACGAGGGGGGGAGGGAGGGTGGGAGAGGGTTTTTTATTGAT